>NW_012109919.1:3088744-3213649 GCF_000951045.1 Mandrillus leucophaeus
AAAAAAAAAAAAAAAAAAAAAAAAAAAAAAAAAGCAGCTAGTAATAACTGTCAAAGATAAAAATAAAATAGAATGATATCATAAAGAGACATTGAAGTGTTTTAAGGTTGGGTGATATTGGAGGTTTCAAGGAGGATGGAGAATTTAAATTGAGACCTGTAAAACAAGAAGAACCAGGTCTGGAGGGGTTGGCAGAAGTCACTCTCCTAATCCTATAGCTGCTACAAAATGAGATTACTTAAGCCCACATCTACATGACTGCAAAGCCTCAGTCTTTCTCCCAATCTCCACTTTACTGGAGCATCATGAAATGTACAGCCAGTTTTGTCAACTACTAAATCAAGAAGATAACTGGCAATTATGTGTAAAATCGGAGTTGTGTAAAGAGCATAATAGGAAAAAGTATAAATTGTCTGCTTCTGCTTGGGCCTATTCAAACTGGTTATCAGCCTCATTTCTGTAGATAGCTGTCCACATTAAACTTCTTTTGAACATAGCTTTATCTTGAGAGCATTATTTCTAGATGTGTCCTCATCCTTAAAATTAATGCATTTTGCCATTATAGAAGTGTTGTATATTTATCTTCATTGATTTTGGATTCTTACTCTCTTCAGATCCAATTTACTTTAGTGTAGCTTAAAAGTGCATGGGCTGTAGCATGGAGTATGTTGTGACTGGAACTTTGATTGCATTCCAGTCAATGTTGGGATGCAGTGAGAAACAGAATGTAAGACTTATAAAACATTTAAAAATAGTACATGAAAAGACAGACGCAGAAAGCTTTGCAGAGTTGAACCATCTATGCTCAGTGGAGAATATTATTGGAAATTGTTTAATGAGTGTCTTTCATAGTAATTATGTATTAAAATGCTAAACACTTGAATGGAAACTTTAGTCTCTGAGATTCTTGGAACGTTTTCTAGATTCCACTCCAGGGATGATTTCACTCCCTACTGCATCGTCTCTCTTTCTGAGGCTGATTGTTTCAACTCCTGCAATGTACTCGGCAGTGGTTTTTTCTTTTATAAATCTAGTTGACTAAAGAAGAACCCAAAAGTCAAACTAAAGTTGATAACCTTTAACTTTTCAGATTTTTCAAAGCCTGTTGAAGTAAAATCTGCTATATGTACTTTTCTTTTAATTTACTTTTATGTCTTTATCAACTTGTTTATATAATTGGTACTTGGATCTCATCAGACCAAACCATCAGTGTTTTATGGTGTATATGGAGGAAATTACTAGGTAATAAATATTATATAAAGAGTATTGATAAAACTCAGATTTTGAAATATGTTTTATAATATTACACCCATAAATATGAGTTACATCATATCCCTGGAATGTTCCTCCTTTTTCCTGTTTTTGCTGAAATTACAAATATGGATTCAATTTTTCCTTTAAATTTCAGTTATATTTCATTTCTTGGGCTTCTAACCTCAAGGGTCAAACTAAAGAAAGTTGTATATATTTTATTCTATTGAAAGGTAACAACAATCCAGAATGATTTGTATAAATGAACCTGGTGAGAAAATAAGAACACATGCATAAATTATTTGTGCATACAATTTTTATAACTATAAATTTTGTAAAATAAGTTATTTATAACGTTATCATATCAGTTGTATCATGGGTGTGAGAACATTCAACTACAAAAAGTAGTCACAGATGCATGAAAATTAAAGAAATGTAAGAACACATCTGGTTTAATTCCTTCTCTTTAAAGATGGAGAAATCAAGATATAGAAAGGCAATGGGCCTTGTTTCTGGTGGCTCAGTCATTTAAGGGTAAAGCCCTGGCATACTGACAGTGTGTGCAAGCAACAGAAGAACTTTCTTCAGGCTATTGGTGTAAAGTATCTATGGCCTCATTGTGCAATCTTATGTAATACTCAGTGAAATGTCTTTGAAAATTTTTTGTAAAGACTATTTTATGAATACAAACTTCCACTAAGTAGAAAACTCTATATTATGGATTGAATATTTGTGTCCCCCTAAGATTTACATATTGAAACCCTAACCCCCAATGTATGTACATTTGGAGATTGGACCTCTAAGGAAGTAAGATTAAATGAGGTCGTAAGAGTGGGGCCCTGATCTAATAGAATTAGTGCCCTTATTAGAAGACACACCAGACAGCCCCAGAGAACACACTCCCTTTCTCTCTTTCTCCCCCTCCCCCAACCCAGCATACATAAAAACATCATCTTAGCATACAGAAAGATGGCGGCCACCTACAAGTCGAGAGAAGAGGAATCAGAATGAAACCTACCTTGTCAGCTCAGATTTTGAAATATATTTTATAGTATTACACCCATAAATATGAGTTACATTATATCCATGGAGTGTTATATCATGGGCTTTCCATCCTCCAGAACCATGATAAATAAGTTTGTTATTAAACCACCCAATTTGTAGTATTTTGTTATGGCAGACTGAGCAATCTAATACACTATAATAATTCATGTGGGATTTACCTAAATTTCCCACTTTTTAATTTTATATGAAGAACTGGGGTTTTTTTGTAGCAAACACATAGTATTAAGTAAAAGAAAAAGAAACTTTTTAGGACAATGATTTCCTAATATGGATAGGGATATAATAATTAGTTTGGAAGTGCATATTCTAACATTGTTACTATTGCAGTGAATATTCCTGTAGGTGAAGTTCTGCATATATCCTTGATTATTTTCTCAGAAAAATTATTGGAGTGGCACTTGCTGGACCAAAGTCTGCACTTTTTAAGGCTTTGAAGTAATAAGGTTTCACAGGAATATTGACTGCATATTATACTACTTTCCAGAAATTAACTTTGCAACATAGGTGGGTATGTCAATGGATAAGAGGCAAGAAAGAGGGGTGCTGTATGTACTCATAGGTAACTGCCTCTCACATTTGGATAACTCAGCTTAGGTTATGATTCCCAAAGTGCACTTGGAAATCTAAGAGAGAATGAGGTAAAGGAAAGAGAAAGAACCTGTTCTCACATTTGTTCACTAAAGACAAATTGCCAAAGTACTACAATTACAAGATACCTTGTTCCCTAAAATTTATTACGACCCCCAAATCTCTATAACCTAATTAAAATGTAAAATTTGTTTGTTTGTTTGTTTTGCGTTTTTTTGTTTTTTGAGACGGAGTCTTACTCTGTTGCCCAGGCTGGAGTGCGATGGTGCAATCTTGGCTCACTGCAACCTCTGCTGCTTGGGTTCAAGCAATTCTCCTGCCTCAGCCTCCCAAGTAACTAGGATTATAGGCATGCACCACCGTGCCTGGCTAATTTTTGTATTTTTAGTAGAGATGGGGTTTCACCATATTGGTCAGGCTAGTATTGAACTCCTGACCTCAGGTGATCCACCAGCCTCAGCCTCCCAAAGTGCTGGGATTACAGGCTTAAGCCATTGTGTCTGGCCTCAAATGAAAGTTATTATTGGTCAATGAAAAATAAAATAAACTTTAAAAAATATGAGCAGAATTCATGTGTGAATCTGACCTGACATGGGGCTTCCTGAACTGGGGCATTGATTCAAACTATTTTCTCTTTCCTTTCTTTTTCTTTCTTTTCTTTCTTTTTTTTTTCTTCTTTCTTTTTAAATTTGGGAACCTAAGACCAGTTTAATACAAGGGTACAATTGGTATTCCCCTCAATCACCCTCACAAGGGACACTTATAAAGCACACTCCAATCTCAGCCATTACTGACTGACAAGATAGGAATTTTATATTTTACATCGCTTCATATCAAGAAATTCTTCAGAATGATAACTGATGCAGTTAAGCTTCCCAGAAAATGAACAGTTTGGAGGATTAGGCTAGAAAACCTGGTCACCTTTTGAAAATCTCCAGCTAGTAGCCACAAGGGGAATTTTTGAACTGCAAAGGTAAGCTTTGCAGGCCTGCACCTTGACCCTTGTCTCAGTCTGGGGCTCAGGAATTGAAGGCTGTATGATTTTATTTGAAATGTCTACCTGGCGTGGAGCAACGACAACAAAAAAAAATTGAAAGTGTAAAAAAAGAAAAGCTATTATATCTTACAGGAGTATCTCCTGTAGTAATGAACTTTAAAACCAGTATGTTTAAACGCTTCCACACATAGGCACGCCCTCCCATCCACTTTGCACTACTCATACCTTCACATACTAAGAAAAGTTACATTTTAAAAGGAGAGAAAGTATATCATAGAGATATACTAATCCTCTAATTCCTTAGAGGAGCGAATAACCTTTTCTCTTGATATAGGAACCAAGCATTGATCTGTCACACTGTTTGTTCTAGCAGAGCTCCCAGAGGCACATTCAGTTTGAAACGTTAAGGCTAGTTCATTAGGCGTCCCTGGCTCCTTTCTCCAAGAGAATCAAGATAACACTGTGGTTAGTTAATGGCTTTCTCTTGTTTCCCCCAGAGCCTGCCTGTCTGAAGCCTGCAGGCCCGAGAAGCTTCTTTCTCCCTTCTCTTGGCTATTAGTCACAGCTGGTAAGGCTCACAGGAGCTGAGACTGTTTGAAAACAGTCGGATCACGAAAACGTTTGAGTCTTTCTGCTGCAAGCAACAAACTTGGCCCAGGCTGCCACAAGGAGATGGAGTGGGAGTGGGGGTGGCGATGGGATGCACCAGGAATGAAGGAAGAAAAGGAAATTGCTAACCACCTCACTTCAAAATCTTCTCTGAGGGAGCCCGTGGTAGGCACCCTTGCTGGGAAGGTGGACGGACTAACTTAAAATGAAGTGATGTTGCCTCTTGGGGCTAATGTCTCCTGCCCAGCACCCCATTGTCCTCTCCTGGAACCCCGTATTCTGAAAATGGGGCAGTGAGGGCAGACGCTAATGATGAGACCCTAGAATGTAGTGAGCTACCTTCGGCTGCTGCAGTTCTCCAAGACCTGCCCACCCCTTTTTCTTCTATACTTACTTTGTACAGAACCAGTGGAGGAGCAAAGAAAAAAAAATAAGTTAGATATTAGGTATTATAGATAAATTCAAAATCCAAAACCCAACCCATAGACCTCTCTAATGTCCAGGGTAGAACTGCTGAATGAGAAACACGATGCCCCATAAGTCTGACCTGACTTTTAATAGCCCTGTTATTTGTTTGTTCAAGGCACTACCTCACAAAAGCAGCTCCGGGAAAACCGAATCATTTTAGCTTCTTCCTCTCATAGGACCTCGGCAAACTACTAACAGGGCCCATGTGTCTACCTGTTCCTTGGAGTGGCTAGTGTGCTTCCCTGCAAAGGAGATGTTGTTAAGACAGTCTATGATGCTGTCGGTGATGACAATGATGTCATCACTAGTGACAAATCACCCTTCGTCACTGTCCTGATCTTGAGTCATGAATACTATGGTTGCATTGGGTTTATGAGACCAATAAACATATATGCTTTGGGGTCAAGTTTAAATACAAGCTGGAAGAGTCTCATTTCCCTTTCAGGGTGCCTACAGGATTCATATTGTACTGAGAAATCACAGAGGAAAGTTTTATGAGGGATCAGGTCAAGCCCATAAAAGTAATGGGGCTCTTCACTTCACCTCTTTCAAGGCAGTCTGAAGCTGGTTCCATATCTGGCTTGGATTTTTCAGAGAATAGTCCTGCTTCTTCTTAAATGGTTTGAGAAAATGTAGGTTCTTCCTCTGAATTTGGAACATGCCAGTGACTTACTAGAGATGATAAGTACAGGAGGATATACAGATTTCTATATTATAACTTGATGAAAGATAAAACAAAAAGCCACTCAAACACACTTTTATTCTTTTTCCAAAAATGGAAATATGTGTGTCACATTTCTAATTTACAAGGTCTATTGAAATTATGTTTTAGGCTATGATCCTGGTTCAAAGGTCACAGATAGAAGATAATAAAAACAAGAAGAAATAAAATTCAAGATCCGTTAGAACATTTCTGGATTGTCCATTACAGCTTGTATTACACAATAGAAAAATGATCACTAATAGATGACAAGCTATTTAGTTTTGTGTTTACTTTTGGAAGGATGTGGGTACTACGCAGGGTTTCTACAAAACCAGCATTGCTTACACCAGTACTTCAAATATGAGTTATTTAATCACCCACGTTAAATGAAAATAACCAAATGATTAAATAAAATCAAGTCATACTTCATGTGAAGACTTTACTTCGGCTTACAATTTGGGAGACTTTGTCTAACGTTAAATGTTCCACATTCATATATTGCATAATGTTATCTAGCAACTTATTCTGTGAGGGAATGTTTCTATGAGTATGCATGAAGTTACATTAGTGTTGTTCATTTATTCATCAGGTACCAATAACAACTGTATTATTGAATGCAACTCATTCTCAGCACTTTTGGTTCTGGTAACTTTATCCTTATTCTCTTCTTTCTGCATGACTCCTTCTTCAGTGTGTATTCTTCCTCACATTCTCTGCACAGTAATTGTCCGTGGTCTCAGTCACTGGTTCTATTGATCTGTATTTTCCCCCTCAGAGACAAAAAGGACCATGTCCATTCACAAAGGCTGCATCAGATTCCATTCCACCTTGCCTTCATTGAACACTTACTATAGTCATAGCTTGTCTTTTTCTGGTCACTGCAGGAAATATAAAGATAAATAAGTTTCAATGCCTGCTGTCTTGGCGGATGAAATGATAATAATGATATAATAACTGCAAACACTTATCTAGCACTAATTACATGCCATTCTAAGTGCTCTATACACATGAACTCATTTAATCTTTAAGGAATCCTTTGCCAGAGTCACTATCATTATCCTCACTGTACAGAGAAGGAAACGAAGACATGGAGAGGTTGGGTTATTGCTCAGTGTCGTACAAGGATGCAAATAACCATGGTGCAAAGGGAAATTGAAAAACAGTATGCAGAAGAAACAAACAAAAAAATCATGGAGTCTCAACCGATGGGGCAGGATGGGGGAGGGGAACACAGGCTAGATTTCCTAAAAAGGGAACCTATGAACAAAAATTTTAAAGTAAATTTTAAAGACTTGTTATTTTCTAAGAACTTACAGTGAATATTTTGTTTCACGTAGTTCCAGCCAGATCCCCATTTCACCAATGAGCAATTAGAAACTTAAAAAATGGGTTTGCTAGCCGGGCGCGGTGGCTCATGCGTGTAATCCCAGCACTTTGGGAGGCCGAGGCAGGCAGATCACCTAAGGTCAGGAGGTTGAGACCAGCCTGGTCAACATGGCGAAACCCCGTCTCTGCTAAAAATACAAAAAAAATTAGCCAGGCCTGGTGATAATCGCCTGTAAGTCCAGCTACTTGGGAGGCTGAGGCAAGAGTATCGCTTGAACCTGGGAGTCGGAGGTTGCAGTGAGCTGAGATTGTGGCATTGCACTCCAGCCTGGGTGACAGAATGGGATTTTGTCTCAAAAAAATAAATAAATAAATAAATAAAATAAAAGAAAAGAAATATGTTTGCTAATTTTATTAAATATTAAAATGCAATACCAGAGTTTAAACCTAGGTCAGTCTTAACCCAACATCCATGTTCTTAGCCACTCTACTAAACTGCTTGTATCTCCAAGGTAGATGGTGAAGGATGAGTTAAATTTTGAAAGCCAGAATTAGGAGGAGAGGACAATGTAAGAGAAGAAGTATGAGTATAAAATCAGCGAAGAGGTTTGCCAGAAACAGAGAAAGGGTGAGCTTACCTATTCGTGCTGCAGCAAGAATGCATGACACATACATGACAGATAGGAGGCAGACAGATGGACTTTTACAGTCTCTGGGGAGGTAAGATAGTCCATGAGACACTGACACCTGGTGTGATGTGGCAAGAGTGAGCCTGAGATGCTTGTATAGATAAATAGGGCAAAAGATAAGAAAAGAAAGATGGGCTGGGAGTGGTGGCTCACTCCTGTAATCCCAGAACTTTGGAAGGCCAAGGTGGGCAGATCACCTGAGGTCAGGAGTTCGAGACCAGCCTGGCCAACATGGTGAAACACCATCTCTACTAAAAATACAAAAATTAGCCAGGTGTGGTGGCATGCAGCTATAATCACAGTTACTCGGGAAGCTGAGGCATGAGAGTCGCTTGAACCTGGGAGGCAGAGATTGCAGTGAGTCGAGATCTTGCCATTGCACTCCAGCCTGGGCAACAGAGTGAGAAAAAGAGAAGAGAGGAGAGAAAAGGAGAGGAGAGGAGAGGAGAGGAGAGGAGGAAAGAGAAAGGTTGGCTGGAAGGAAGAAAGGAAGGAAGGAAGGGAGGGAGAGGGGGAAGGAAGGAAAGAAGGAAATGTCACAATGGGCCTTAAATGCCGAACTGAGACATTTTAACTGACTATGTCATGCAGTGGGCAGCTACTTTCTATTATTTGGAAGAATGCATGGTAGGAATTATGGTTTAGTAGCACTAATTAGTCAATGAGGTATATTGGGGGAAGTAACAGAAGGAGCATTTTTGAAGTCCTTAAAAATAACTTCAAAAATCTATGGGTATTTGAACAACCATGTGGACTGTGATAATCAAAAAGAGGGGATAAATCTAAAAGTGACTCTTGAAATAGAGTAAATATTTCTGATGCTGAAGGGGTTAAAGGAATGACTGCCAAGTTTCCACACTGATTGACTCATAAAGAAATGATGTGGTGCCTACAACAAAGGTCAAGAAATCATGATGTCGCCAGGCATGGTAGCTCATACCTGTAATCCTAGCACTTTGGGAGGCTGAGGTGGGCAGATCACCTGAGGTCAGGAGTTCGAGACCATCCTAGCTAACATGGTAAAACCCCGTCTCCACTAAAAATACAAAAAATTAGCTGGGCATGGTGGCACGCGCCTGTAGTTCCAGCTACTTGGGAGGCTGAGGCAGGAGAATCGCTTGAACCTGGGAGGTGGAGGTTGCAGTGAGCCGAGATCACTCCACTGCACTCTAGCATGGGCAACAGAGCAAGACTCTGTCTTAAAAAAAAAGAAAGAAGAAAAAAAGAAAGAAAGAGAGAGAAAGAGAGAGAGATAGAGAAGGAAGGAAGGAAGGAAGGAAGGAAGGAAGGAAGGAAGGAAGGAAGGAGAAAGAAAGAAAGAAAGAAAGAAAGAAAGAAAGAAAGAAAGAAAGAAAAGAAAAGAAAAAAAAAGAAAGAGAAATCATGTTGCTATGCTCAAAAAGATGAGTTTGAATTTTGAACTACTTGATTTGAGACATCCACCCAGTATCCCCTTGGAGCTGTCCAGCAGGCACTTAATATGTGGGTCTGTGCTCAGGGAAGAAGTTGAAATGGGAAACTTAAATTTTAAAATAAACTTTAAAAAATTGTTTCAGATTTGCAGAAAATTGTGAAGATACTATGAAAGGTTTCCATATACCCTGCACCCAGTTCTATTATTAACATCTTGCATAATTGTGGTACATTTTTAAAAATTGATTAGCCAATACTTATATGTTCTTATTCACTAAAGTTCATAGTTTATTCATATTTCCTTAGTTCTTACTTAATGTTCTTTTTCTGTTCCACGGTCTCATCCAGGATACTGCATTACAATCAGTTGTCATGTCCCCTTAGGCTCATTTTGGCTGTTAGAGATTCTCAGACTTTCACTGTTTTTTATGACAGTGACTAATTAAGGAGGACTGGTTAGGAATTTTGTAGAAAGTCAGTCTTTTGGGATTTGTCTGAAGTTTTCCTCATGGTTAGACTGGGATTATGTGTCTTTGGAAGGAAGACCACAGAGGTAAAATGCCATTCTTATCATGTCATATCAAGGGTATATATTATCAATATGACTGATCATATTGATGTTAATGTTGCGCTGACTGAGGTTGTGCTTGCAAGGTTTCTCCACTGTAATGTTATGCTCCCCCAACCCCCTTCCATACTGCATTCTTTGGAAGGAAGTCACTATGTTCAGCCCACACCAATGAAGGGAGGAGCTGTGATTCCCCTCCTTCAGAATAAAGCATCTACATAAATTGTTTGGAATCTTTTTGCACAGAATATTTGTCTCTTTTCCTCTAATATTTACTTATTAACTTATTTATTTATATCAGCATTAACATATAGATTTATTATACTTTGAATTATAACCCTTATAAACAATGCTACTTTATTGTTTTGCTCAAATTATTCCAGCTTGGGCTATGGAAACTCTTTCCATTGGTTTCTATGTCGTTTTGGCATATCTTCGTCATTGTGTGTAGAGTTGGTTTGTTTCTCTAGTTGCTTTGTTTTGTTTCTTAGCACTTTCTTACCTTCTGCCACTGCAAGATGCTTCAGGATCATCTTGCATGTTTCTTGCCCTGGGCTTAGAATCAGTCATTTCTCTGAGGATCCCTGGTTCCTTTTTATCTGGGCACTAGATGTAGTCATTGCCACTGGAATGGCCTTGCTTCTAAGTCCTCCTAGACAACAGAGCAAGGAAATGTGTGTGTGTATACTAACCCAAGTACACAAATAGATCTATAACTATTTTATATGTAACCATCTGTGTCTATATTAAGTAAACATGACTTTATACTGATGTGTCCAGCTCTAATTCATGATCACATGGGTCATCCTAGCTTCCTCTCCTTGCTTATCTGTAAAGTTCCACTCTAACAGGAGAAATCTGGCTCTCACCATTGCTATTTATTTACTTAACTGCCCAACTCCAGCAGACATTTGTCGTGGTATTAGAACTGTTAGTCCACACCCCAGTGAAACGTCCTTCGCACTGGAACACAGGGCTTATGTACACTTTCTTTTCACTTTAGTTTCATGGACTCTGTTCATTTCCAAAGTACTTGGGTCAGCCTCTCCTCCCCATCCCCAACCAGAATATATTTTGAGAAGCATAATTTGCACAAAAATGATGGCAAATAAAAAGAGTTTAGATGAGTTTGATGATGAAGGAGTAGAGGACCAAAGGCACATTTTGAGGAAACGCTGTAGTTTTTTGAAAGGGTAGGAGAAGATGGAACAAGTGACAAATGATAGTTCAAAAAATAAAGTTAGAAAGAAATAGGAGGAGAATGAAGAGGGGACAGTGGTACAGCAGGAACTGGTAGGAAGCGTTACAGAAGAAAGGCTGGTTAGTTGAATCATCGGGAGCATAAAGTTGGACACAGGTTCTCACATCTATGGTCAGACATGAGCTTCCTACATGGGACCATTTCCTTTTTACAAATGTCCACCAAGGACACTCCTTTTTTTGGGTTCCTGTTGTACATTCTCAAGTAACGTCCTCATTTCACCCCCAAATAAACTTATCCCCCCATTCTCTTCCTCCTCCTTCTCTGTCTCCACTTATTTTCTTCTTCCTTTCCTCTTTCTTCTAGCCATCACGTTTTTCTAGCATCACCCATTCTAGTTTACCTAGATTTTCAAGACTTGGTCTTCCATTCATTATTCTTCAGATAGAATGATCAAAGAGAATTTCCTTCCAAGCTGCTCTTGATCCTGTATTCTCCAGAAGTAGTGAGATGTTCCCTGTGGAAACTTCCATCATATTTTACTTCCCCTGCTACACCAGCGTTGTTTGTTAACTTCTCTGTCTTTTGTGAGCCTGTCAATTGCATGAGAAAAAGACCATGTTTACTTCAGTCACCATTGAATGTGCCAGTAGAGTATGTGACATATGGTAAACCCTTGATAAATATTTGGTACATAAAAACATCCACAAGAATCCTTTGCCCTTGCCATGTCAGTCTGACCCACAAATGATATATCTCTGGTCATCTTTGAGACCTATCTATTTAATTACCCTTTTTTCTCATCATCATCAACCAGAACCTACCCATCCTTCAGCTTCTCAATGATCCCTTTCACTTCCCAATTTGTAAAATATTCATGGTTATTCAGTTGCTCATTTTGCTTTACCATGATTTAATTTTTTCATGAGTCCTTGTTTATGATATCAGCAAAGGATAAAATCTATATTTAACAGTAGAAACCATTTATTGAACACCAGTGCTATATATGTAGGAAGACTTGGCCTTTATCATTTAGAGACTTACTATGTGGCTATGTTAACAGGAACATGGAATGATGAGGGAGTACTTGAAAAGTAACATAGGGGAAAGTATGTGGCAGAGTACAGACTAGCTTGGTAATTGCAAACGGAAAATAAAGCCCAACTTTGGGTAAAAATTGTCAGGAAAGGTAAGAGAAAGTTAGTGAGTCATGGGAACTTTTTGGTGGTGGAACAAATACAACATTTCTTGGAGATGTTGCAGGTTTGGTTCTCTAATAAAGCTAATATCACGATAAAGCAAGTCACATGACTGTTGGTTTCCCAGTGTGTATACAAGTTATATTTAAGTTTTTTTAACACTGTAGGTCTACTAAGTATGTAATAGCATCATGTCTATAAAAAGTACATACCTTAATTTAAAATGCTTTATTGCTAAAACATATTAATGATCATCTGAGCCTTTGGAAAATTATAATCTTTTTGCTATAAGAGGGTTTCCGTTGTTGATGGCTATCGATTATCAGGGTAGTGGTTGCTGAAGGTTAATATGACTGTGGTAGTTCCTTAAGACAACAATTAAAATTGTTCCACTGATCGACTCTTCTGCTCATGAGAGATTTTTCTGCAGTACATGATGCTGTTTAATAGCATTTTACCCAGAGTAGAACTTCTTTCAAAACCAAAGCCAACCTCTCAAAGCCTGCCACTGCCATATCAACTAAATGTATATAATATTCTAAATTATTGGTTGTCATTTCAACAACGTTCACAACATCTTCACCAGGAGAATGTTCCATCTCCAGAAACCGTTTTCTTTGCTCACCCATAAGAAGCAACTCCTCATCCATTCAAGTTTTAGAATGAGATGCAGCAGGGAGGGATAGCATTAGGAGATATACCTAATGTAGATGATGAGTTAATGGGTGCAGCACACCAACATGGCACATGTATACATATGTAACAAACCTGCACGTTGTGCACATGTACCCTAGAACATGAAGTATAATTTTAAAAAATTAAAAATAAAATAAAAAAGAATGAGATGCAGCAAATCTTTCATATCTTCGGCCTTCACATCTAATTCCCACTCTCTTGCTATTTCCACCACATCTTCAGTTACTTCCTCCACTGAAGTCTTTAACCCTTCAAAGTCATCAAGGAGTGTTGGAATCCACTTCTTCCAAACTCCTGTTAATGTTGACATTTTGACTTTCTCTCATGAATCACAAATGTTCTTATAGGCATCTACAATGGTGAATTCTTTTCCACAAGTTTTTCCATTTACTTTGCCCAGATCCATCAAAGGAATCACTACCTATGGCAGCTATAGGCTTACAGAATGCACTTTTTAAATAATATGAATTGAAAGTTGAAATTACTGCTCAATCCATGGGATGCAGAATGAATGTTGCACTAGCAGGCATGACAACAACATTAATCTCCAGGTATATCTCCATCAAAGCTCTTAGGTGACCAGGCACATTGTCAATGAGCAGGAATATTTTGAAACGAATCTTTTTTTTTTTTTTTTTCCTGAAGACTAGGTCTTAACAGTGGACTTAAAATACTCAGTAAACAGATTTACTGTCACCCAGTCCTTGTTTTTTCATTTAGAGGGCACAGGCAGGGTAGTCTTAGCATAATTATTTGTGGCTCTAGCATTTTCTGCATGCTAAATGAGCATTGGTTTCAAATTAAAGTCACTAGCTGCATTCGCTCCTCACATGAGAGTCAGCCTGTTCTTCGAAACTTTGAAGCCAGGCATTGACTTCTCTTCTGTAGCTATGAAAGTCCCGGATCAGTTATCTTAGCTAGCTCTTCTAGATAACTTACTGAAGTGTCTACATCAGTACTTGCTGCTTCACCTTGCACTTTTATGTTATGGAGATGGCTTGTTTCCTTAAACCTCATGAACCAAGCTCTGCTATCTGCAAACTTTTCTTCTACAACCTTCTTACCTCTCTCCAGCCTTCATAAAATTAAAGAGAGTTAGAGTCTTGCTCTGAATTAGGCTTTGGCTTAAGGGAATGTTGTGACTAGTTTAATCTTCTATCCATGCCACTGAAACTTTCTCCATATCATCAATAAGTCTGTTTCACTTTGATTTCATTTGTGTGTTCACCAGGGTAGCACTTTTAATTTTCTTCAGGATCTTTTTCTCCACATTCACAATGTGGCTAACTGGCACAAAACGCCTAGCTTTCAGCCTATTTTTCAACATGACTTCTTCACTAATCTTATTCATTTCTAGTGTTTTACTTAAAAGGTCTGTGACTCTTCTTTTAACTTGAACACTTAGAGGTCATTGTAGGGTTATTAATTGTCCTCATTTCTATCTTGTTGTGTCTGAGGAAGTAGAAAGACCCAAGGAGAGGGAGACAGACAGGAAAACAGTCTATTGCTGGAGCAGTCAGAACACACACATTTGTTAAGTTTGCTGTCTTCCATGGGTTCAGTTGGTGGTGCTGCAAAACAGTTGCAACAGTAGCAGTAAAACTCACTGATTGCGGATCACCATAACATACATAATAATGAAGAAAAAAATGAAATATTATGATAATTACCAAAATCAGACATAGAAACATTAAGTGAGCACATGATACTGGAAAAGTGGTGTCAATAGACTTCTTCCATGCACGTTTGCCACAAACTTTTAATAGTAAAACATGCGATATCTATAAAGTACAATGAAACAAAGTACAATAAAACAAAATATGCCCATATGGGAAACTATCTGCTCTTCTTATCTGCTTTGCTGGTCTCCTTCAAAGTCAGAGTGGTAAAAACAATAAAACAAAACAAAACAACAAAAACAAAAAACACACAAAAAAAAGGTTGTCAGAAGGTCTGACTTCAAGTGAGCCTTGGGTCATGGTTGACCAGTTGAAAACCCTGGGCAAGTCACACAACTCCACTGAGCATCAGTTCCTCCTCACTCAGATGGTGTCTTAATGTTAGCCTACTTCTCAGGGACTGTATTAAAGTGCAGATGCCAGTGAATGGTTTTGCAGGGTGAGTGGGTAAAGGTGAAAGAAGAATCAACACAGATTCCTAGATTTCTAGGCCTCAACTTACATGTAAAGAGTACTGTCATTGGCTGAGATGAGAAAACCAGGGGAGAAGGTTTAGTTGTGGATGGAGGAGAAAGTTGGGGAGCCAGTGAATCACCAGTGCCCTTCTCAACATGCTCCATTTGTGATACCCATTAGATAGCGAGCTTCCCCCTGCTTAATTCAGATCTCTGCTTCCTGACACATTTACCCAAATACCATGCTCAGTCACATTCTCTTTCTAGTTTCACTTCAATTTTTTCTTAGAATATATCCCTTTTTGAAATTACATTAGATTTCTATTTGTTTGTTTGTTGTTTATGTCCCTCACTAGAACGTAAGTTCTCCAAGGACAAATATTTTGTGTTGTTCACTATAAAGGCTCTAATGCCCAGTACAGTGGATGGCATATTCTGGATATTCAACAATGAATGAAAAAAATAACTGAATGAATGAGTCTAAGGAGAGATGTGGATAGAACTTTTGGATACAGGAGTTTGGGGATCATGGGTCAGATTAAAACTAAGAAAAAAAGAAAAACTTACTGGTTTCCTGCAATCAAATATGATATAAAGTCATGAGAATATGGATGGATAAGAAAAAGAGGAGAAAATGTCAGTTAAGGAAGATTGAGCAACTTGCCAACACCAAAGAACGTATGTGGGGGAGGCAGGTTTGAGTTTAGTTGCTTGTTGCCTTCTGAGCTGAGACTTTGAAGAACTGCTCTGTCCTGCCTCCTCCAATGGGCGAGTGATCCTTGCTCAGGCCCCACCTCTCCACCCTCCAAGAAAATCACCCTCAACCATGCCCTCCACCAGCCCTTCAACAAGATCTGAGGCAGCTTCATGTTGACACACTATGAGTGAGAGTAGCTTGTTGAATTTAAAAGATGTTTGTATTTGTGTAGGGAAGGAAATTTGTAATTCAAAAGAACCTATCTTTAACAGCAGAATTTAAGCTTCAGCCTCAGAGCACTCTCAGAGATCATTAAAGCAGAAAGCCTTAGGTGTCCGTCTAGTCACTGAGGATAGTTGCTTGTCAACAATTGAATATGAAAACTCTTATTCCCAGAACATCGGTGACCAGGAAACTCTGTGATCTCATCCTAGTTTTTCTACTCAAAGAATTCCCCAGGGTCTTTCTACAAGTAGACTGACAGCCCAAAATAAAGCCAAAATAGTGTTTTTTGCTATTGCTATTGCTTTTGCTACTCAGCTAAAGAAACAGAAAGAGAGGGATAGGCTCCATGTTCCCTGCCAGGTACTTAAGTGGAAAACCGTCTGCACTATTTCAATGTAAGTGCAATGTCCCTGGTTAAGATCTTGCAGTGCACTCCACTTGAAAGACCCAGTAATTCATGAATACAGACTGATTTTTGTTAAGCTGGGTACAGTGAGTTAGTTCTTGAGCTTGGAATGCTTACAAAACAGAAACAAACACACTGTCAGGAAATCAGGGATCCTTTAAGGGTGAAAAAAAATAGAACATCTTTCTCATTTGCTTCAGGGCACAAGCAACCTAACATGCCGTTTTCCCTACAGAGTCTGTGATCAAGAGTTTTAGGAGATCTGAATTCATGACAAAATTTAAAAAGCAAAAAGTTCAGAACATTCAATCTGCTGAGCAATTCACTTTGTGATGTTCTTCTGTGGTTTAATCAATGCTGAAACTTGACTCACAATACCAAGAAGGGCATGGGTTATGTCTTCATTACAGGAACGAGGCCTTTTTGTCGAATTCTCATTTATAACTTGTTCTCCTATTATAGTATTTTATTAAAGAAATTAGCATTCACAGAAAACATCCCTTTCATAAGATCTTTAAAGTAATAATAACACCAAAGTAACAGCTTTGCAAACCAGAACGTATGCGTCTCCCTACCTTTTAGCAAGACAATTTTTTTTTTTATTTTGCTGGTAAGGTGCAAATTCATGTCAGCATTAATTCATGTAAGCATTTGTATATCAAAAGCTGTGGTTGGATCACATCAGTGTGTCATAATTTGGAAAATAGGAAAAAGGAATATTTTTTAAAGTAGTTTGATTAAATATAGTGAAACCAAGCTTGAGTCACACGAGAGTAATTTCAACAGAGTAGTTCTACCACAGTGAACTGAGGAGGATTAAGCTTGACAAATCCTTTCATTTGAAGGCTTTATATGCATGTGTTCTTCTTAGACATTGGTTAAAGCAAGATGGCAACAGCCAATTTGAAGCAACAATGAACAATTGTCACCTTAGACACCCATGAAGGCTTAATTTTGCTTCCTGAAGAATCTCCCACAAAGCATCGAAATCCATCTTTACTCCTTCCAGTTAATGCAGTAGTCTATTAAACACACAGTTTAGCACCAAGGTTACTCGAAGACACCATTAAAGTCAGTCTTGAATAATGTATTTATATTTGCTTTTGGGGATGAGGATGGTAGTGGGCTGTATGCAAACTTGTAAAATAAAACTTAGAGTGTCTGAAAGAACTTCATTTCACATATGACCTTTTACAGTAATTGGATCTGAATTATAATCAGTCACCTGAATCCTGAAATAGATAAAATAGTTTTTTAATGTTAAAAAGTTTTAGCCCTTCGTTGATTATCTATCAGTGCTTACAGTCCTGTGAAAATAAGATAAATGAGAAATTTGGTCTCTAATTAGACTTCACTAGATTTACAGCTTTTAATTTATACGCCAATGCAGCTCAGGCCGGCACTAACGCAGATAGAGATGGAGCCACAGTTTTCAATTGATTTAACAATTTAATTGCAGCATTAACATCCATTAACATTTAACTAACCTTTTAAACTAACCTCAGGCACAACCTTAAAGACTAAATGAAGTAAAATTGCATATAAAAAGGTACTAACATACAGCTGTAAGAAGCCAAAGTGAATCTTGAGGGAGATTTACCACTGCTTCCTCACATCAGCAGGAGGGAGTCTGTTTTCCTTCTTGCAAAATTCAGTAGGAAAGCATGCTCTAATTTATAGGAAAAGGAAATAGGCACATTTGACGATTATTAACTCTCATTTATATCTTCTTGTCTATAGTGATATCTAAAAGATGCAATGTCTCTTCAACGATGAAGCGCTGATGGTCGAACACTAAAGAATATAAAGGATGGGGTCTGGAAAAGGGGACCACATCATAACTGAATGTAAATTGGATAGAAAGCTGAACTATATTTCAACTTTGCTATTGTACTCATGAAACATGGAGAATACATACATTACATCCAGTTAGCAGAACCAGCCCTGTAGTTTCGCTTGTTTTAATCTGAGGTTGGGTTACTTGGATCAGTACTTCCTTTACATTATTTTTATCCTTTTAATGCCTTTTGTCAATTGAATGGAAAGATTATTAATTGAATTATTGATTATATTTTACATTTGCAGGGAAACTCTGGTTGTAATTGTAAGATCAGTTTTAAGATAAGAAAAGTGAAGTAAACTTTAAGATATCCTCTGGCTTCAAAAACACATATTAGGCCCAGCGCGGTGGCTCATGCCTGTAATTCCAGCATTTTGGGAGGCCGAGGCAGGTGGATCACCTGAGGTTGGGAGTTTAAGAGCAGCCTGACCAACATGGAGAAACCGCATCTCTACTAAAAATACAAAAGTAGCCAGGTGTGGTGGCGCATGCCTGTAATCCCAGCTATTTGGTAGGCTGACTCAGGAGAAACACTCAAACCCAGGAGGCAAAGGTCATGGTGAGCTGAGATTGCCCCATTGTACTCCAGCCTGGGCAACAAGAGTGAAACTCTGTCTCAAATACATATTTTCTATAATATAATACTTGGAATAACTCAACAGAGTGGCACAGAAGTCCTGCCTCGTGGTTATTAGCACTCTGTCCTGTAAGATCGGTGGGCTCCATTTGCTGTGGGCTGTCTCCCTGGGACTATTCCCGTCAACATCATGGACTGAGATATCGGGGGAAGCAGTAAGGCCTTCCAGCCTGCAGAGCCACACCACTTCCAGGCTTGATACATCATCCATGTAGCGGTTCAATGATCCAGATATTAAAAGCCCATAATTGTAAGCACTGACACAGTATATTGTCACTCTTTGCTATTGTTCATGCTTCCTGGAACTTCAGTTTCAATTTATGTTGCAGAGCTCTGAGAATATCTTATATTAACACTGTGTTCCTGTAGGAAAGGTGGGAGTATTTTAGACATGCCTGCCTTAGCAATTTTCCTGTAGCACCCCTCAATAAAGGGCTATAATTAACCTTAGTAAACAGCAAGAAAAAGTTATCTGAAAAACCACTAGAGTGATAACATTATAATCTGCCTTTTCTGTTTACCTTTGGCTTTGTAATGTTTTGCTTACAAATATCACTGAATTGTATAATTTATCTTATTATAGATAGGTGTTATAGTAATGCCTATCTATTATACAATTCAGTGATATTTGTAAATAAAACATTACAAATACCTATTATAATAATAGGTATTCGAATAATACCTATCTATAATAAGGTATATTATAATAATATATCTAATAATAAGGTATATTATAATATAGATAAGTGTTATTAATAGATATTAATAATACATATTAATAAGTATTAATTATTCACAATGTTATTAGTAATACCCAATAATACCTATCTGTAATAAGGTATATTATAATAACATATGATAATAAGGTAGATTATAATATAGATAGATATTATTAATAACTATTAATACCTATAATAATAGGTATCATTATAATATACCTATCTATAATAAGATACCTATAAAGTTATTACATATTCCAGTTCAGTACAGGAGAGGAAAGCTCTGAAATCAGACTATGAGTCTGTATCCTGCCTTACTACTTGCTAGTTTTATGTTCAAAGCAAGTTCTTAAAACTCTGTCTCCAATTCTCTTCCTTAAAAAATTGGAAATAATTAAAATAGCTTATTTTCCACAGGCTGGTTGTGGATATTAAATGACAAGTACCTAACACGGCATGCATTCACTACGGTGACTAGCAGAGGGTTTTTATTAAATAAGTGTTGGAAAAAGAGAAAGAGAGACACAGAGTAAGAGATAGAGAGAGGGATAGAAATGAGATTCCAAGAAACCTGCAAATGTGAGAATTATATGTCAAACACTATCCATGTAGATACTGGTGTATGGTACTAAATGGAATCAAAAAGTCAAGAAAACTACTAACGTTTTGAGTGAGTTACACTAAGAACAAACGATCTACCACTTTGTATTAAAATATACTTTAATAAAATATAAAACCATAATGTTTTTAAGATAATACATAGGAGAAAAATAAATCTTCAGGTTAAGTTCTTAGATTTGATGCTAAAACATGAATCATAAGCAGGAAACATTGAGAAAACAGACCTCATCAACGTTTAAAATTTTAACTCCATGAAAGACTCTATGGTAAAAAGGATAAAAAGACAAGCTAGAGACTGAGAGAAAATATTTATAAATCACATATTCAACAAAAGATTAGTAGTTAGAATACATAAAGGAATCTCAGAAGTGAATAATCTGAAACTAAACAATCAAATTAGAAAATGGGCAAAAGACCAAGATATTTCACTGAAGAGGATATGCAGATGGCAAATAAGCACATAAAAAGGTATTTAATATCATTACTCAGTAGGAAAATGCAAATTAAAACCACAATATCACTACACACCTTACAGAGTGGCTAAAATAAAAAACAGTGAAAGACCAAATGCTGATGAGGATTCAGAGAAACTGGATTATTCATACACTGCTGGTGGGAATGTGAAGTACTATAACCGAAGATTGTTAGCTTCTTTTTTCTTTTCTTTTCTTTTTTTTTTTTTTTTTTTTTTTTGAGATGGAGTCTCACACTGTTGCCCAGGCTGGAGTGCAGTGACGTGATCTCAACTCACTGCAACCTCTGCCTCCCAAGTTCAAGCGATTCTCTTCCTTCCTGAGTAGCTGGGATTACAGGCACCCACCATCACAGCTGGCTAATTTTTTGTATTTTTAGTAGAGACAGGGTTTCATTATGTTGGCCAGGTTGATCTCGAACTCCTGACCTCATGATCCACTGCCTTGGCCTCCCAAAGTGCTAGAGTTACAGTCATGAGCCACAGCACCCAGTTGGTAGTTTCTTTCAAAACTAAGTGTTTAATGAGTGTATGACCCAGCAATCACACTCTTGGATATTTATCCTAGGTAATGAATTTGTAGCTTCATATAAAAAATATGAGTGTTCACAACTGCTATATAATAACCACTAACTGAAAACATAGGTAAATGGTTAAAAACTATAGCTCATCCAGACTATAGAATACAACTTAGCAATAAAAAAGAACACATAACTGATGCACGAAGCAACTTGGATGAATCCCAAGGCAATTGTGGTAAGTGGAAAATGTCAATCCCAAAGGGTTGCATACTGTATAACTTACTTTACATAATATTCTCAAAATGATAAAATTATACAAATGGAACAGAGATTAGTAGTTCTCAGAGGTTAGGGACTGGGGTTGCAGTTACAAAAAGGCAGCATGAAGGATCAAGGAAATTTTGGAACCTCTCCTAATCTTGATTGTGGTGGTGTTATACAGAAATACTCACATGATAAAATCACATAGAACTGAATATAAAACACACACACAAACACACAGGCACCTGCACAGGAGTACATGTAAAACTGGTGAAATCTAAATTAGATTAATGATTATACAAATGTCCAATTCTTCATTATTGCATTGTATTATAGCATAGTATTCTATTAGAACTGCAATGTGTTACCATCAGAGAAAACTGGGTGGAGAAGAGTACACGGGATCTCTCCATATTGCTTCTTGCCATTGTGTGTGAATCTACAACTATTTCAAAATAAAACGTTTAATTTTTAAAAAGAGATCAGATTGTAAATATTTGACACCCAAAAAGAAGCTTGAACCTTGGGCATTTATGGGTCAGAAGTGGGCTAAGAAGGCTGCTCAGTCTCCAGGGAGAGCAATAACCTCAACATCTATTTCAAACGTGGTCAACGAGAATAAAGAAAAGAAAAGGAATCCCAGAGCGGGAGGCCAAGGTCCACAGAGTACCACAGAAAACAGAAACAGCATCAAGGAGTGATATTAGCACCCAACGAAGGCACTCAAAGATACCTTCCCAGAAGAATTTCAATCTTGGTTGTGTCACCATCCTTCCCCTTTTCTAACCTAGCGATTTATTGTGGTTGTACTGTACTTTTATGACATTGGATGTTGGTGCCAGGGAAAGATATGTCTTTATAGTTCATGTCTGGATGGAGAAAAACACATTTCAGCTTACAAGACTACCATGGGTCACCCTCCTCCCCCATGAAAAGGCTGTGACAAACCAACAAGAGACTGGATCATGGATAGGGTTTTGGATTGTCTTCCTTGAGAGTGGAAGGAATAGATTGCCTATCGTGTAGGTAAATTTTGGTGACCAGAAAGACAGTCAGGGTAGTCCCTAGAGCCCCATCTGTTTTACAATAGGGTTGCATTTGTCTGTCTTTTTGAAATTGATAACAACCATTTGCACTGTTTCATTTCCTGACATAAAATGGAAGGAAAAGTGACACTTGTGGAAGCCTTTAAAGGGCAGCATCCAACTCACCATACTTTCTTTTGTTTTGCTATTTCAACCTACACACTTCCAAATGTTATAGGCTACACAAAGCCTCCATTCAGGAGTGAGAATGATACAACATATGCACATGGCCAACCTTCAGTGGATTTGTATAATGAGTGATAAATAAACATTTCTTGTTTAAAATGCTAAGATTTGGGAGTGCTTGTTACTATGGCATTAACTAGCCCATTCTGACTGATGTCGTTTTCTCGAATTACACGTAGTACCTCAGTTAAAAAAAAATATTCTAATGGATAGCTATTGCAATGGTTAATATTGAGTGTCAAGTTCATTGGACTGAAGAATGCAAAGTTTTGTATCTGGGTGTGTCTGTGAGGATGTTGCCAAAGGACATTAACATTTTAGTCAGTGGACTGGGAGAGGCAGATCCACCCTCAGTCTGGGTGGGCACCATCTAATCAGGACTGCCAGTGCAGCTAGAATAAAGCAGGGAGAAGAAAGTGGAAGAACTCAACTTGTTGAGTCTTCTGGGCTTCATCTTTCTCCTGTGCTGGATGCTTCATGCTCTCAAATATCAGACTCCAAATTCTTCAGCTTTTTGACTCTTGGACTTACACCAGTGGTTTGCCAGGGATCTTGGGCCTTTGACCACAGGCTGAAGACTGCACTGTCAGCTTCCCTACTTTTGGGGTTTGGGAACTGGACTGATCTACCACTGGCTTCCTTGCTCCTCAACTTGCAGACAGCCTATCGTGGGGACTTTACCTTATGATCATGTGAGTTAATCCTCCTTAATAAGCTACCTTTCATATATACATATATCCTATTAATTCTGTTTCTCTAGAGAATCCTGACTAATAGAGCTATCTTTCTTTTCTGCCAAGAGTATTTCTATCCTTTCTTTATTTAGGAAATCCCCATCACAAGATCTGCATAAAAGAGAGCATGCCTCTCTCTAAAAGAACCTGAAAGGGCTAAATGCTTACTTTGCCAACTTTTCTCTCAGAGCCTCGACTTGACAAATGAAATGGATGTGCCCAATACTCTGGATCCAGAGCTAGTAATTCAGGGACCGGGGAAAACCTACTGTGGTGGTGGTGATTATGGTGATGGCAAAATCCAGTTTTCCGGGTGGGACCAACATTTGTAATGAGGCTGGTAACTGACTGCAGTGCGGAGTTGCCATGTCCTCCTCCACTCAGCAGAGACAGCGTCAGCATCCTTACCACCTTCATTTCAAGGCTTGACAGAAGCTGTGCTCCTCACTGTTGTCCAGACTCTCCTTTTCTCAGTTTCCTAAGCTGGATTCTACAGCCTTCTCAGAAATTCTGTGAATTACTCAACATTCTGTCAAGGAATCCCTCCAATGTTTAAAACAGCCACTGATGGTATCTATTGCTGGCAATTAAGAGCTCTGACTGATACAGACTAATGCAGGCCTCATTTCCTGACATTAATAACACTGAGACAGTATGAATGATGCAAAACCCTCTTTAAATTCTGCATATTTCATTCCAAGCTGAACTACTCAAATGTAATTGTTTGACAAGAGAAAATTAGAAATCATCTCAAGAGAACACCAAATGGCCATATGTCACAAACGTTCAAAACTCTCTCTTTTTTTTAAACTGGAGAAATTGCTTAAGGATAACTTTTCATGTGGCTTTAGGTAGGCTTGCCCAGTCTTGTAAACATACCCTAGGGGCCAGCTGAAAGGTAGCATTTATGTTTTCAAAGCCACTACTATCTAACACTTGCAGAAAACAGTCTTCCTATTTTTTTTTTTTTTTTTTTTTTTTTTAGATGGAGTCTTGCTCTGTCACCCAGCCTGGAGTGCAGTGGCGCAATCTTGGCTCACCGCAACCTTCTTTTTTCTTTTTTTTTTTTTTTTTTTTTTTTTTTTTTGAGACCAGGAATACCTGACAGGGAAGGGTTTGGACCACCCTAATCAATGTCTCTATGTTTTAGCATGAGGGGGCCAGTTTCAGTTGCTGATTCCAGTGGTGTAAAAGCCAAGAATGTTTTTTCCATAAGCTCTTCTAGATGTAAATCACAATATTTACTGTGACACATACTATGTTCTCCAGATGATCACAGCTATATCTCCTATCCCACAAGTCCACAAGTACTTCTAGAAGTTTGTCACTCCCCAGTTGAGAAGTAGAATCTGTGACCTCTTCTCTTGTTTTTGTCGTTGTTTGTTTGAGAAGGGTTTTGCTCTGTCTCCCAGGCTGGAGTACAATGATGCTATCATGGCTCACTATAGCCTTCATTTTCCAAGCTTAAGTGATCCTTCCATCGCAGTCTTTCAAGTAGCTGTGAACACAGGCTCATGCTACCACGCCTGGCTATTTTTTTTTTTTTTTTTAAAGAGACAGAATCTTGCTATGTTGCTCAAGCTGGCCCCGAACTCCTAGGCTCAAGGGATCCTCCCACCTTGGCCTCCCAAAGTGCTGGGATTACAGGCCTGAGCCACTGTACTGGCTGATGTCCCCTTCTCTTAAACCTCTTACTGCATTCATTAGTTGAGTGACACTATGTGACTTCTGGGTTTGGGTCATAAAGACCAAGCACTCTGCCTTGCTTTTTTAGGGCTTGCTCTTTTAGGCCACAGTTGCCATGTTGTGAGGAATCCCAAGCCCCCATGGAGAAGCCCACTTGGAAAAGAATCACAGCACTGGTTGAGCCCCCATCTGACCCCCAGTATCAACGTGCCAGTCATGTGAGTGATCTGCCATGATAGAGAACCCTCCATGCCCTAGTGGGACAGCCCAACACATGCTGGAGGGAGATTAGCCACCGCTTTCACCCCAAGCCTTGCTCAAGTTGCACATTTGTGAGAAAAAATGCTTTTTCAAGCCACTAACTTTTGGGGAGGCTTGTTACACAGTAAAAGATAAATGATACCGTAACGTATAGATTGACCTGTATGATGCAAATCAAAAAGGAAAAGGACTGGCATTCATTGTACTACCATCTAGACATTAGAAAAGTCACCATATTTTGATGGTAAAAAGTTAAGATCAAAAATTGGCTTTGAGTTGACAGGACACAATTCTGTGAGCTGAAAAGCACCTTGAGTATGTGAGGACTGACCTGCCAACCAGATGAGGGACTGTGCTCAAGAGCCAGGTCATTGAAAGTGAAGCCCTGAGCAACTCCTGAGATGCTCTCAAATTGTCTGCAAAGACCCAGCTCTTCTCAACTGTCAGCCTGACCATCTATTGTGTTTCTCAGGCATGAACACTATTTTATCTGACTCTTTATTCGCAACGAAGTAAATTTACCTTAGCATACGCAGCATGGCCACAGGGAGCATGTCATGCTTACTGTCGCATGATCAGAACCTTGAGTTGCTAGGTCCCTCTCTTCTACTGTCCCCTAAGATACATGACTTTGAGTAAAAACACATAGGGTTGTCCTCTTAGACAATTCAAAAGGAAAAATGAAAGAATTCTATTTACTTAAAACCATAGATATATACACTTATATATGTGTGTATACTATATATGTATAAAACATTTGAAATTCAAAATAAAATCTTTTATCTTCAATTCCAAAAGAAAATACAGTTGTAAAGATAGCAAGAGGAAGAAAATAAAATTAATTAACACACTTCCCTTTAGAAACTTTACATTTTCTCTGACAAGGGCTTCTCTAAGGGAGAGGGGTTGTATAGTATTGAAGTTTAATAGGAGAAGCCATAAAACCACTCACTAATGAAAAGATAAAGATGATGACCAAGAGAAGAACTTGGAATAATTAGTAATACTGAATTGTACCATCTTTTCATTTCTGCTGTCATTTATGTATTAATTCCACCAATATTTAGTAAGTGTTTGCTATGTGCCAGGCACCTTACTGGGTAAAATTTATGTTTTGGTGATAGGAGACCTTAGATATAATGGATATCTGTTAACTCGTACTGCTCTGTGTTGAATTTGCAGCGAATGTAGATATTAAACCTAGGTCTTCTGTCTCACAGCTTTAGAGTTTATTTAACCACAATGTCTTTAAAAGTCTACTGTTAAAATCAGTAGTTCCAAATGCAACTTATCCATTGAGCAAATCATGTATATTCTTTCTTAAAACTTGGAGACAAAAATCTGGTCATCTATCCACCTAGTTACCTTCTCGTGGAACACAAGACTATAAGACTCATGAAGAAGGCTCTTGCTAAGAAGAAAGTCAAAACTGAAGTGATATTAATTAATTTCTGCTCAGAATGCAGGTTATGCCCGAGAAGCAGAAGGGCAAAGTATTCCAGGCTGCATCTGGGAATGGGGCCAGTTGGCTGAGATTAGAGTTTCAGTGGGCTTACAATCCAAAATAAATCAGAGGTCTGGATTCAGGAGGCAAGCAAGATGAGAGGAGGTCCTGTGGCCTTATACCAGAAGGAGAGATCAGTGTTAAAGTCAAGGAGTTTGAGGCCAAGAAATGTCCACCTCTTCTCTAGAATATTTATTCTCTGTGTTGGTTGTGGAAGACCCTGGATCTTCAAAAGCAAATAGAGTCTGTTACAACTAGGAGACAACCAGAAATCCACAAATGGCCCAGTCCTGCTTAAAGCTGAGGTCAACCACTACTTAATATACTTAAAATAATTACAGAAAATAAGCAAAGGATTATTGAATCTGGCATTTTCATTAAGTATTTTTACAATAAAGTATTGATTAATCTTCAATGTAACCCTATGAAGTAGGCATTAATATTCCTGTTTTCCTTAGGAGAAATGAAGGTTTGGGGAGGCCAACCAGCTTACTGAAGATTACAAAACAAGTTCCCAGTGAGTGCCACAATTCAAGCCAATCCCTTCCGTGTTCTGAAATCCATTCTCTTAACCACTGAGCTGTATTAGTATTTAGGAATTAATAGATTTGTAATAAAAACAACATTGTGCTAAACTAGGTAACCAAACAATCAGTGCTCAAAGACTTTCTTCTTTTTCTCCCCTATGGCTAATAAGGAATTTTCTTTTTAAAACTCTCAACCAAGAGTTCAGTCTATTTACACTATTGTTACTTTATAGAAAATAAAGAAGGCCTGATGAAAATCTTATTGACAAAATATTGCTGTCAGAAAGCACTTAAAAGCCAGTGTCAATCAGGCTGGAAGTCCAGAATGTGTTGAATATGAATCCACAGTACCTGCTATCCAGTGTCCTATCTTTTCAGGGTAGGTCAGAATATTTTAGCCATCCATGCATACTTCAGCAGTTTAGACCTAGAGCTACAGAGACCCAGGAAGTAGATGATCTACCAAGAAGGTGAGTGACTTTGGTGGACATCGGTCATGTTAATGAAAATTTGGTACATATTAAACATTTATTTGAAAGTACACATGCTGAAAATTCACTGTAATAGTCTGTTTTCACGCTACTGATAAAGACATACGCAACTGGGACAAAAAAAAAAAAAAGGTTTAATGGACTCCCAGTTCCACGTGGCTAGGGAGGCCTCATAATCATGGTGGAAGGTGAAAGGCACTTCTGACGTGGCAGCAGCAAGAGATAATGAGAGAGAAGCAGAAGAGATAATGAGAGAGAAGCGAAGAGATAATGAGAGAGAAGAAACCCATCAGATCTCATGAGACTTATACACTACTATGAGAACAGTATGGGGGAAATCCCCTCCATGATTCAATTATCTCCTACCCAGTCCTTCCCACAACACATGGGAATTATGGGAGCTGCAATTCAAGATGAGATTTGGGTGGGGACACTTAGTCAAACCATATCATTCACTTTTATGAGATGCTCCCAAAGGGTTTTTGTGAACTTCACATTATTTTTCTACTAAATAATTACGTCTAATACAAAAAGAAGAACCTTGGGTGTTAAGAAGAGAGAACATTCAAAAAAAGATTAGTTTTTAAAACCATTTTGGGCTGGTCACGGTGGCTCACACAACATGCTGGTAATCCCAGCACTTTGGGAGGCCGAGGCAGGCGGATCATGAGGTCAGGAGTTCCAAGACCAGCCTGACCAATATGGTGAAACCCCATCTCTATTAGAAATACATAAATTAGCCGGGCGTGGTGGCGTGTGTTTGTAGTCCCAGCTACTCAGGGGGCCGAGGCAGGAGAATCACTTGAACCCAGGAGGTGGAGGTTGCAGAGAGTCGAGGTTGCACCACTGCATTCACTGCAGCCTAGCTGACAAAGCAAGACTCCGTCTCAAACAAACAAACAAACAAACAAACAAAAACCAAACAGATCATCCTATGACTGTTATGACTGCTAGTGAACAAAGAAAAGTCAAGACCAAAGATTTCTTTATCCTTATATCCTTAGAGCTCAGCACAGTGTATATGGTACATAGTAGGAGTTTGACTGATGGTTACTAAATGAACCAGTAATTCTATGGGGTCCAAATGGTTCCAGTTCTTCCCTTTAATTCTAGACACCTTATGAAAGTACCTCATCTAAGCAACTTGGTTAGCTGTTTCTATTTAACTATCTAAACTGGACATATGCGTTTACAGAAATGAATAGAAAAATAGTTAATTCTGACACAGCCCTGATGTTCTTGGGAGATTGTTCTTTTGAACACTAGGTATTGTTTCTGCTACCATCGGGTTCCCAGACAGGGTAAATGTGCTGGAATCTGAATGACCACAGTGTGGAAAGACATTCCCACTTAGCATGGTTCACCACGTCCTTGCCTTTCCCTGCCAGCTGAGTTGGTGATGAGATGCTTCCTGACAAGCTCAGGTGAAGAGAAGAAACTCACTTTGGGAAGCAGCAAGGTAGTTCTTCCCCTCTGGAGAGTCTCCCTCGCTCCTTTTTCCCTCACTCTTGATCAGTGCCACATGGGCAAAATACAACTTTTATTTCCCTTCCCCACCAAGGACACCAAGGGAAAGTAGTACAATTACAAGACGACATAAAAATTTTAGCTTTATTTGCTTTTGACAGGTTGATAAACTTAAAATCTGCAACCCAAAGGCATACTGCAGGATCTGAAGCTTATAGTTTGGGTTTGAAAGTGCTGTATTGCTGTGTTTTGCCTCTTTATCTCAACAGAGAGGACACTTATTTGTCTGCCCCTACTATTTATTTGGCTATTGTTTAACTCTTTTTGCTTCCCATTTGTTGAAGGCAAGGACTCTTAACACATTTTCAAAATATACTACTAAGACTTACCCTTCTGCTTGATCTTAATAAAGATACAAATGAACAATACCTTTGAAAAATAATAAAAACTTAAAGGCAAAAGGAATCTGACAAATACATATTTGAGCATACTGTGACAGTGCCTCTGATACATAAAATTTGTCAGAAAAAAGAAACACTAAGATTTCGTTAAGACTTAGGAAGCAAACTATTTTATAAATAGCTAATAAAATGGGTTTGTTAAGCCTTACTAGTTAATTTTTGTTGTTGTTTTTGTTGTTTTTGAGACGGGGTCTCGCTCTGTCGCCCAGGCTGGAGTGCAGGGGCGTGGTCTCAGCTCACTGCAAGCTCCGCCTCCTGGGTTCACGCCATTTTCCTGCCTCAGCCTCCGGAGTAGCCGGGACTACAGGCGGGAGCCATCACGTCTGGCTAATTTGTTGTATATTTAGTAGAGACGGAGTTTCACCCTGTTAGCCAGGATAGTCTCCATCTCCTGACCTCGTGATCCACCCACCTCCGCCTCCCAAAGTGCTGGGATTACAGGCGTGAGCCACCGTGCCCGGCCCTTACTAGTTAATTTTAAACCTTAAAAAATAACTAGCAAAATATTTTTAAAAGCTGAAGGTATCCTCTGCTGATGAGTGTCTGGAAAAGGGACTCTTGTAGGAATATAAATTGATACAAGTTTTTTTTTTTTCTTTTTTCTTTTTTGGCAGAGTCTCGCTCTGTCACCAGGCTGGAGTGCAGTGGCGCGATCTCGGCTTACTGCAACCTCCAACTTCCGGGTTCAAGTGATTCTCCTGCCTCAGCCTCCCAAGTAACTGGGACTACAGGTGCACGCCACCACACCCAGCTAATTTTTGTGTTTTTAGTAGAGACGAGGTTTCACCGTGTTGGCCTGGATGATCTCCATCTCTTGACCTCGTGATCCACCCACCTTGGCCTCCCAAAGTGCTGGAATTACAGACATGAGCCACCATGCCCGGCCAATATAAGATTTGTGAAAAACCATTTGTCAATATCAATAATACGTCCTGAAAATGTACATACCAACTTAGTTCACTCATTAGGATCTTGACTAAGGGATTAATATTAAATGCAGAAAAAAGGTGTTATGGGAAAAAGGCTGATTTCTGTGCTATAAAAAATTGTGAACATTGAAAACATAGGCAATCTGAAATCAGAGGGCGAAGTACATGATGGCACAGGAACGACATGATTTATAATAACATCATAAAAGCTTTTGATGTGTTTTGAGTTAAATAAACTATAACTGATTGTACAAACCACACATGAGACTGAGAGAATAAGAGACAGAGAGGGAGGGAGGGACATCCTGTGATATGTTTGTGTTCATAGTGGTTTGTGTCTAGTTCCTTACTTTTACTTTTTTGCTTTCACCAAGAAACATTATATATATGTATACATCAGCACAGATAGGTGGAATTTCTCCAGAGCTATTAAAACTATCAGGGTATAAGGAGGAAAGTAATGGTCTTCAGAACATAATTCATCATCCAGAATATTGTATTTCTATAGAACACAAAACATAGGACAAGATGTATATCACAGTTCTTTCTGTGAATGTTTAAGTTGAAATAAGAAAACAAACTAACAACAGAAAACAAAACAACAACAAAACCAAACCCACTTTCTACCTTCTCTTCTGCCCTAGCTTTGGATTTCATCAAGGGTCTACTTCATTTTTCAAAGAGAGTGCTCTAATCAGGGCCAAGGGGTGGAGTGTATAAAATTGTTGGTTATTTACCAGAAGTGAACACTGAAAACACATTTGTGTCCTGAGACATTATGGGGCCTTTCAGACAGCCTCTGAGGCAGCTATCTATAAATCTCTGCTTCTGTCATGTTTAACTAAAGCCCAATACCCACTCAACAAGAAATCCATCAATGTTATAAAGGAAACAATGACAAAGCACTCTCCTTTGTGTCAGGAAAAACCACTATTTCCACGCATGCACAAAATCATTTTCGAATTCTTTCTGCTTCTCTCTTTCTTTTATCTCTTTTTTTCTTCTTCCTGTTTTCCTGTTCTCTCTCTCTCTCTTCCTCTCTCTCTCTCTCTCTTGCTCTCTCTTTCCCTCTCCCTCTCCCTCTCTCTCTCTGGCAAGTTTCCAGGAGGGCACAAAGAAGCAGTAATAAAAATGTGAGAAAGCAAATTATCTTACCAACTTACAACTCCAACCCATGATAATGCATGAGGCACCCCAAGTCTGTGTTCATTCTGACATTTTATGTGGAGAACAGGGTCCCATGGCTAAAGTCCTTTGCCTTCCAGCTGCACATTGCTATTATATCTGGAGTGGCATTTCACTCATAGTCATAACCATCTGTTACTCCTCTGTGATCTTGCTCAGTCTTCTTTTTAATTCTCTTGCTTACATCTTTGGAAAAAAATAACTAGCAACTAGGGAGAGCCGTGATGATGATATAAGCCCTTGTTTCTTTGTCCTCTTTTGTGTCTTACAATCGTTTCAGTGGATATGCATCAGAAAACAATGTAATATTTGGAAAATAATGTTAACCTGCTGATAACATTGGAGTTAAGCTTTTAACATGCACCTTGGCACATGGGTTGATCACATCTCAGACATTTTTGGAAGGAAATCTAGGATATGTAAGACACAGTGTTATGAAATATCTTATCTCAACTGACATCCTCAATCCATTGGCTCTGAAGTTGTTCTGTGCCCTGATATGAGGATACTCTATTGGACCAGCCCCAAATCTCCCTTATCAACGGCCTTTTCTGCCCTAAGAAGACCCCATACAGGGCAGAAGGGAGGTCCTGCACAAGCACAAGCCCTCATTGAATTCTACCACTGAGACCATACATTAAGGGGGCAGCATACTCCACTCCTTATCAAATATAATGCTAGATTTTATCATTTATAGCCTTATATTCATTCCTAAAAAGTGGATATTTAGACAAGTATTTTTTAACAGTTCTTGAATAATTTTTTTGCTTTTAATTAAAGTGACATAAATTCATGTCCTGATTCTGTATTATTGATCCTATTTTCAGCATAGCATTGAAAACTAAATTACATGATATAAATAAGTCTAACTAATAGTGCATTCAAATTTTTTCTGTTTGTTTTTGAGATGGGACTCACTCTGTCACCCAGGCTGGAGTGCAGTGATGCAATCTTATCTTACTGCAGCCTCTGCCTCCTGGGCTGAAAGGACCCTCCCACCTCAGCTTCCCATGTAGCTGGGACTACAGGCATGTGGCACCATGCCTGGCTAATTTTGTATTTTTTTTTTTATAGAGATGGGGTTTTGCCAGGTTACCCAGGCTGGTCTCAAACTCCTGGGCTCAAGTGATCCCACCCCCCTCAGCCTCCCTAAATGTTGGAATTACAGGCATGGGCCACCATGTCAAGCCTCAAAAGATTTTAATTGTAATTCCTCTCTCAATTATTATTAATGTTATTGTTATTTTTATTATTTTATAAATATTATACAGTTTTAAAACTTTAGAGATTATAAATTGTTTTCAGAGATATGTTCCCATTTTAGTGTTTTAAGAATTTTATTTTAAAAACAAATATTATGTCATTCTCATTATATTGATTAAAACATTTGAGAGGCTGAGGCAGAAGGATCCAATGCACCCAGGAATTCAAGACTACAGTCATCTTTGATCATGTCAGGTGCACTCCAGCCTGAGTGACAGAATAAGACCTTATCTCTAAAAAGGAGTAAAAATAAAAGATTTAAAAATAACAAAAATTACAAAAATTAAACCCCTAAATACGCATTTCAGAAAGCTTTACAACTAGTAACTGGCTATGTTAGAATTACCATAAAATGCTTGTTGCTTGTTATATCTGGAAATCAAATGAGTGTGTAATCCTCAAAATGTCTAATTCCTACATTATTCTTACTTGGGTTCAGGGGCTATATTATCTTTCTCATTGCATCTACTAATTCATTGACAGATCATCTACTTGCTCTACTTTTCTTGGTCAGCAAGTAGAGTTCCAAACCAATCAATGTAACACTGAATTTATAAATTGTGGGAACCCACATATGCATGGAAATGTTAACCATTGATAAATATAATTCAAACTCATTTTAATGATAAGAGATACAATTACAAATTTGCCTTGTTATAGAAGTGGTATTTTGCACTAAACTCTTCTAATGAGTCAGTAATTATGCTAAGACATTGGCATTTTGGACTTGACTTCCAGTTGTACCCATCTTCATCAACAGTTTCCTCCATATTCTCAGTTGTAATGTCCATGCTGACCTGCATTGGGTTCACATACAAACAGACCAGACACATATTCTCCATATTTATTGTATAATAGTTTTCTGCCATTTCTTTAAGGCATTAACACTAATATGTGTGAAAGCCAATAGCTCTCAATTTTCATTATAATTTAAATTTGCAACTTATTTTGGTCTACATCAAGTTTGCACTGCTGCCCAGGGTATCTGGGTATTGGGTTCTCTCAATAGAAAACAAACATTTGGCCACCTTCTTTTCATTTAGGCAAAAGGAAAGCCAGAGATGACAAAAGAAGGTCCTACCCATTATGCCTAGCTGGCAAGGACAGAGAAACATGTGACCTTCCACCAGGGAGTAAATTATAGCTAAGCAAGTCCATTTGAGGGGATGGTATACTTAGACAAATAGCCTGACATTCCATGATGAAAATGAACCTGGGAACCTTGGTTGGGTTTTCTGATGGACATCTGAAGCTTCATTGAAGGGCAGTATCTGAGAGCTGGAGGGGCAAGTATGTAATATATAATCTGCTTTTGTGCTTCTGTAGTGTTTGGTTTGAGGTCATTAGCATGTCTTTTATCTAATTACCTAGCAAAAAAGTTATTTTTTGCTCGTGTTTGGATATACCTAGGATACAATGTGGAGGCCTAGTTAAGTAATCTTAGAGAATATTGAATCTCTCAGTAAGTCAGGGTAGGTATTTTTCACTGATATGTGTGCAGTATGTAAACCTCACAAAACCCTTTCTATACAGTGACTGCCCAGAAAGGCAAAGATAAATTTCCCTCCCCATCTTAGCAACAACTGTCACAACAACAACAAAAGTATTTTGAACATAGAAGTAAAGATTAATTGATAATGGTTATTTCTTAGTTGAATGAATAAATCTCCCCTTAAATTCTGAGGAAATATGAAACTTTCTAATTATAATTATTAAAAAAATCCAAAAGAAAATATATCATGATACATGACCAAATTATTTATTTAAACAAGGAGAAAAAAAGAAAAGGAAAGAATGAAGGGAAGGAGCAAAGATAGAAGCAGGAAGAAAAAAGTGGGAGAAAGTGAGAGAGGAATGAAGGGATGGAGGTAGTAAGAGGAAGGAAAAGAGGAAGTCCTCCAACTATTCAAAGAGAATACTAATACGAAGTAAGTATTCTGCCCTAAACAAGCTTTGCTCTTCTGGAAAAAGTTTCATTATCTGATTATTAATATTGTGATCAAAATTCTCTACATATGGTCAAAATTCTTAAGCTACAAATATACCCTTTCATGTTTAGCTATTTATTTTAATTGAGAAAATTTTGCTTAGCTGAGCAGTACTATGAAATTGATTAATAAATTACCATCAACTATCATTGTTCTAAAACTCCCTACTAGTAATATTTGACTCCGAGTTCACAGTAATTAAATAACAATTTCATCAACAACAGCAATTGAATATATCCAACCGAGTGGATCACTAATATGACATACTAAAAATCCTATTCTTATAGTATTACATTGATTGATGGGTAGATGAAAAAGACAATTTTCTTTTAAAGAATCTGTAGATTAAGATGGTCTTTCCTATTGTAAAAATATTAAAACATAACCTTTATTTTACAAATAGAAAACTGCTGTCAGTTGACTCAAATTTGACTCATTGAAGCTAATAGTAACCGCCACTCCCAACCCTAAATGGTGTTCATTTGGAAAACTGGCAATATTTGGAAGAGATGCAGCAAAATAAATAGAAACTTCATCAAAAGGTAGACTTGCATATTTTCACATTTTAATGCATCCTACAATTGAGGGCATGTCTTAACTTAATTGAGAGCATGGTTCTTTTTAATTTTGTATGGAAAGTAACTATACATCTTACAACTATAGATGTCTTCTTAGATTTCATAACATACATTGGATTTGATTTTATTTCTAATTTCAAAAAGTCACTTTAAATGTTTGCCCTGGATTGGCTATCATAATATTTAAATAAATTCTAATAACTTGCAATTTTAATAATTTATGAGAATAAAAAACAGTCTTTTAACACATTTTCTAACTTCAACATTGTAACATACTCAGAATTGAAAAACTAATAAAGCAAAGGGGCAATTTCTCAACTAGATGAAGTAGCCATGTTACTTGGAAATATGTAGCTGATGATGTAACGAATGAACATAATTCTTAGAAAGTGGCTAACGAAGCCATCCCATAGGTACCTAGATTTTTTCTATGTAAGTATATCCATATTGGGATCTCCAGTGAGATATATACATTCTTTCCCTTATATTATATATAATAGTTATATATGCAGTTTATTCCCTTTAAACTATAAATGATTTAAAATATATTACAAAAACAAAATAAAATTATATATAATGTAATGTCATATAATATATACTATATTTAGTTTAAAGGAAATATAACAGTGTCTCTGATTTGCATGACTGTTAACAATTTAAAATCATTTACATAGAGATCCAAGACTTTTAGTTTTTATGTCTTGACCCAGGAACTACCAAGAGTCTGACAGACAGAAGTTTCTAAAACAAAAAATCTAAGTTTTTTCAGAAATATGATAATAAGTTTTTTCATGTGATACGATATTTTAAATTGTTATACAATTTATATACTATAAAGATCATTGATTTTAAGTGTAAAATTCATTAAATTTTAGTACATTTATATCGTTGGGCAACCACTACTACAAATGAGTTTTAGAACCTTCATATCACTCTGAAAAGTTCCTTGGGTCCTGTTTGCAGTCAAACCCTGCTCCACTTCCAACCACAAGTGACCACTGATTTGCCTTCTGTCTCTACACATTTTCCTTTTCTGAACATTTCATATAACTGGAATGATACAACTTGCCTTTCACATCTGGTTTCTTTTATCTAGCATCATGTATTTGAGCTTTGTTATTTTTAGGGGGCATATATCAGTATTCCATTCCATTTTATTACTGAACTCCATGTAGCATACTTTATTTACTTATTATTCACAAGTTGATGGACATTTAGATTATTTTCTGGTTAGGGCTAGTATAAATAATCCTGCTATGAACATTCATATACTAATCTTTGGGTGGATATATAGTTTTATATTTTTCTTAAGAAGAAATCTGAGTGGAATTTGTTGGTTTGTTAAGTTTACTTTTAATTTTGTAATAAACTGTCAAACTATTTTCAACATATTGGCACCATTTTACATTCCCAGCAGTGATGTTTGAGAGTTCCAGTTTCTCCATATTCTTATCAACACCTAGTGTTGTCAGTATACTTAATTATAGCCATTCTAATAGAGGTCTAGTAGTATGACATTGTAGTTTTAACTTTTATTTATCCAATGACATGACATTGAGTAGCTTTTCAGAGAAATGATTTGAAAATACTTTTCTTTTCTACTTTTTAGCTTGTTTTTGTCTGTTTGTTTACTTTCATCTCCCTAATGGTGTTTTTGAAGACCAAAAGTTTTTTTATTCCATGATGTTTATCATATTTTTCTTATACAGGTTATGCTTTTGCTGTCATATCTAGAAAATCTTTGCCTAATCTAAGGTTGAAATCCTTCATTCTAAAAGTATTATAGCTTGAAACTTTATGTTTGAATCTGTAATCTATTTTGAGTTAAGTTTTGCATGTTATATGAAGTGTCAACCAAAATTTAGTTTTTGTTTGGGATTTGTTCATTGTTGTTGTTTTGGTATATGTATAGTCAGCTCTCCCAGAACCAGTAGTTGAAAAGACTATCCTTTTTCCCAAAGAATAGCCTTAGCAATGATGTCAAAAATAAGATGAATATTTCAGAATTTATGTTTGAGATCTCATTTTGCTCAATTGATCTGTATGTCTAACTCTTACCAGTATCATGCCATCTTGATTACCATGGCTTAAGTTTGAAATAGGTTAGTGGAAATGTACAGTTTTATTCTTCTCTTGGAAAATGACTTTGCTTATTCTAGGTTCTTTGAGTTTCCATGAAGTTTTAGATTCATTATGTTGATTTCTCCAAAAAAAAAAAAAAGCCTGCTAGATTTTGCTAGGATTGTGTTGAATCTGTAGAAAATTTTGGGGAGAATCACCATATTTAAAATATTTTTGAAAAAGATTTGAGATATAATTCACATACCAGATGACATGCCAATGTAAAGTGTACAATTAAATTATTTTTAATACATCCCTTAACACTAGGTTGAACTATGCAGGTCTACTTATAAGTGGATTTTTTTCAATAAATACAGTCAGCCCTTCATACCCATGGGTTTCATATCTGCAACCAAGTGTGCAGATGGAAAATGTAGTATTTTAGAAATAAAAAACCTCTGGTTATGGAAGGCCAAATTTTTGTATACTTGGATTCCACAGGGCCACCTGCAGGACTTGAGTATGAACAGATGTTTCTATTTGAGGTGGTTGCTGGAATCAATCCCTCATGAATACCAAGGAACCACTACGCATTCACAGAGGCATGCAATCCTCACCACAATCTAATCGTAGAACTATTTCATCACTCCAAAGGCGACCCTTTGACTAACAGCAATGTATTAGTTTGTTTTCACACTGCTGATAAAGACCTACCTGAGACTGGGCAATTTACAAAAGAAAGAGGTTCAATAGGACTCACAGTTCCATATGGCTGGGGAAGCCTCACAATCATGGCGGAAGGCAAGGAGGAACAAGTCACATCTTACATGGATGGCAAGAGGCAAAGAGAGAAGAGAGCTTGTGTAGGGACACTCCCATTTTATAAAGCCATCAGACATCATGAGACTCTTTCACTATCATTAGAACAACACAGGAAAGACCTGCCCTCATAATTCAATCACCTCCCACCAGGTTTCTGACATAACACATGGGAATTGTGGGAGTTACAATTCAAGATGAGATTTGGATGGGGACACAGTCAAACCATATCAAGCAGTCACTCCCATTTTTCTCACCTTCCCCAACCTCAGCTGTACATATGACTAATTGTCTTTCCAGCACTATGAATTTGCCTATTCAGGCCATTTCATATATATGGAATCACAAAATACAATCTCTCTCTTAGAATGTTTTCAAGGTTCATCAATATTATAAAATTTATCAGTACTTCATTTTATTGCCAAATAACATTTCATTGTACAAATCACCACATTTTATCCATATTTCCCCAGTTTATAGAAACTTGGGTTGCTTAAAGTTTTGCACCATTGTGAATAATATTTCTGTAAACATTCATGTATAATGTTTGTGTGTGGAAATATCATTTCTTTTCTTGAGCATATACTTAGAAGTGAAATTTCTGAGGCATGATGTAATATTATATTTAATTTTTTGAGGAACTGAAACACTGCTTTAAAAGGGACTATATCAATTTCTGTCCCCACCATCAATGTCTGATGTGTCCACTATCTCCAGAACTTTGCCAACACTTGTTATAGTTTGTCTTTTTGTTTACAGTCATCCTACTGCATATGAAGTAGCATCACAGTGTGGTTTTTATTTGCATTTCCCAAATGACTAATGATTTTAAGCATATTTTTGTGTACTTATTAGCTTTTTGTGTAAATTTGTTGTAGAAATATTTATTCAAATCCTTTGTCTATTTTTAATGGAGTTATCTTTTTATTATTAGTTATATGAGTTCTTCATATACTCAAGAAACAAGTCCCTCATCAGATACATGATTTGCAAATATCTTATGCACTCTGTTGGTTGTCTTTTTACTTTTTTGACTGTATTGCTTTCAGCAGAAAAGTTTTTAATTTTGATGATGTACATTGGTAAGCTAAATAATGGCTTTTCAAAGATGAGCAAGTTCTCATCCATGAAATTCTTGACTATGTTAACTTACAAAGGACTTTGCAGATTTGATTAAGCTAGGAATCTTTAAATAGGAAACCTTTCCAGCATCATCTTAGGGGGTCCAATGTAATCATAAGTTCCTTTAAGAGGGAGGCAGGAGAATCAGAGATAGAAGAGAAGACGTGACCAACAGAAGCAGACACATGAAAGGAGAAAATATGCTGTGTGCTTAGTTTTGCAGATCGAGGAAAGGACCAAGCACTAAGAAATGTAAGGTCTTGAGAAGCTGGGAAAGTGAGGAATGATTTTTCCTCTGCAGCATAGAGAAGCAATACAGCCCTGACAACACTGATTTTAAAACAGTGAGACTTCTGACCTACAATATGGTAAAATAATAAATTTGCATTGTCTTATGCCACGAAGTTTGTGAAAACTTGTTATTGGAGCAATAGGAAACATATTTTGGTGCCACAGGTGGGGTGCTGCTGTGGCAATCTAAAAATGTAAAAAGTGGCTTTGGAATTGGCAATGGGAATATGCCAGAAAAAATATTTAGGATCATAATATCGTACCTGGATTTTAACAGACTCTTAGAAAGATGATAATTCTGCTAGGAAGGAATCAAATGAAACAGGGATATAGTAGAGAAAGCTTAGTATCATCTTGTAAATGCCTAAATTGTTATAAACAGACTATTGGTAGAAATGCAGACATTAAATACACTGCTGGTGAGGAATCAGAAGAAACTGAAGAACATATCATTTGAAACTGAAGGAAAAGAGGTCCTTGTCATATGGTAGCAGACAACTTAGGTGAATTTAGTCCTAGTTTATGTGAAAAGCGGAATTTATAAGTGATGAACTTGGATACTTAGTTAAGAAGATTTCCAAAGTGTTGAAAGAAACTAACATAGTTCAATTGCTTTTTCTTTTTTCCCTTGTACTTTGAGCTTTGCAGCAAAGAAACCATTGTCTAACCTAAGTTCACAGAGATTTACTCCCATATTTTCTTTTAAGAGTTTTACAGTTTTGACAATTATATTTATGTTATATTTATGTCTATGAACAATTTTGAATTAGTTTTTGTGTATAGTGTGAAGAAAGTATCCAGCTTCTTTCCTTTGCAAGGGGATATACAGTAATCCTAACCTCAATTTTTGAAATAACACTTCTTTCTTTATTTTGTTGTCTCCGCACTTTTGTCAAAAAGCAATTAGCTACAAAATAGGAGTGTATTTCTGGTGTGTTAACTTTGTTTTATTTACAATATATCTGCCCTTATTTGCTAGAATCATTCTTCATTGATTGCTCTAGATTTGTGATGTTTTAAAATTAGAAATTGTGATTCCTCCAACCTGTTTTTATTTCTTCAAGATTGTTTTAGCTACACTGTGTCCCCTGAACTTGCACTGAATTTTAATATCCACCTGTTAGTTTCTGGAGGAAAATGTATCTAAGATTTTGATAAGTATTGCATTAAATTTGTAGATCAACCTGAGTATTGCCATCTCATCAAAGTATCTAATCCATGAACATGTAAGCCTTCTATTTATTTAATTATTCTTAATTACTTTTAACAAAATTTTACTGTTTAAATTGCAGATAAGTTTTGCACATCTTCTGGTGCCTATTTTAGTCTTCTTGATGCTATTTTAAATGAAATTGGTTCACTACAATTTTGAATTTTCATTGGTAGTGTATAGAAATAAAATTGAATTTTGAATATTGATCTTGCACCCTACAACCTTACTGAACTAATTTATTAATTCTACTCTATTTTTTTGTTAATTCTTAGTATTCTCTACATACATGATTATGTTATTTGCAAGTGAAGATAATTTACTTCTTACTTTCATATTTGGATACCTTAAATTTATTTTTTCTTGCCTCATTGCCTTAGCTAGATCCTCCTGTAGAAGTTTGAAAATAAGTGGCTCAAGTGGGCATATTTGTCTTCTTCATGATATTAAGTGTAAAGCTCTTAATCTGTCAAAAAATGTGGTATTGACTGTGGGTTTTTCACAGATGCCTGCCTCAAATTGAGGAATATTTCTTCAATTATTTATTTCTTTGGTGTTTTGTCATTAAGTTTTGGCTTTTGTTAAATGTCTTTTTCTGCATCTATTTAAATGATCATGTTGCTTTTGTCTTTTATTAATATAGTGATTATATAATGATTATATGTTATATAATGATTTTAGATATTAAACCTTCCTTGCATTACTGTGATAAATCCTTCTTTCTCATGGCTAACATCTCTTTTTAGATGCTGCTATATTTTGTTCACTAGTATTTTGCTGAGGATGTTGGTGTTTATATTCATAAGAAATATTGGTCCATAATTTTCTGTTTGTGTGTGATAGTCATCTGGTTTAAGTGCCAAAGTAAAACTGTTCTCAGAAAATGAGATGGGAAATACTTCCTCCTCTCTTATTTTTTAGAAGAGTTTGTGAAGAATTGGTATTAATTCTTCAATGTTTTGTAGATTTCATCAGTAAAGCCATATGTGTATGACCTTTTTTGTGAGAAACTTAAATGATTCACTCTATCTTTTAATTTGCAGTTAAATATCTCTTTAGGTTGTGTATTGCTTTTTGAGTAATTAAAGATACTTTGTGCCTTAGTAGAAATTTTTCTATTAATCTAGTTTATCTTATTTGTTGACATTCCATTTTCATTATATATCTAGTCATTTCTTTAAGGTTAGAGAATATGTCACCTCTTTCATTACTGATTTTTCTATTTTGAATCTTCTTTCTGTATTTTTGTAAGTCTAGCTGAGGTTAATGTTCTTAAGTTTTTTTTAAAAAATGACATTTTGATTTTATTTATTTCCCTCTTAAATTACATTTTATTTTAATTTTTATTATTCCCTTCCTCTGTCTGCTTTGGGCATATTTTTCTAGTGTTAAGATGTTAAGTTTACTGATTAGTGTTTTCATTTTCTATTGCTGTTGTAACAAATTAATACTAATTTGTGGACTTATTACAAATTTTTTATCTTACAGTTCTGTTGTTTCAAGTCCAGCATATATCTATCTAAGCTCAAATCAAGATGTCGGGGGGCTGGGTTCTTTTCTGGAGACTCTGGAGGAGAATCTATTTCCTTGTCTTTTCCAGTTTCTAGAGGCTTCCTGCATTCCCTGGTGCATAAGCCCTTCCATTGACCTTTAAAACCAAGAATGTAGCATTTTCAATTCTCATTCTGACTCTCCAGTTCTCTCTTCTGATTCTCTCTTCCACGTTTAGAGATCCATGTGATTACATTGCATCTATCTGAATAATCCACAATAATCCTCCTAGTTTAAGGTCAGCTCATTAGTAAATCTAATTACATACTTAATTCCCTTTTGTCATGTAAGAGGTAATACACAGGTTCCAGAGATTAGAGATCTTTGGGGAGAAGCCATATTTGCCCACTATTCTTTGAAACATTTCTTCTTATAAAATAAAGGTGTTTACAGCTATATATTTTTCTCTAAGCACTGCTTCAGCTACAGCGTGTAAGTTTTGGTATGCTGTGTTCTTCTTTTCCTTCATCTTCAAATAGTTTCTGATTTCTTTGACCCACTGGTATTTTAAGGGCTTGAATTTCCACATATATGTAAATTTATCAAACTTCCTTTGTAATTGATTTCTAATATTATTCCATTGGGGTTAAAAAACATGTTTAATATGAATTTAATCCTTTCTTTTTTTAGGCTAATATTATGACCCAGGTTCTATAGTGAATGTCTCATGTACACTAGCTGTGTACTCTCCTATTGTGGGATGCAATGTCTTAGAGGTGTATGTTATTTCTGTGCATTTCTAGTGTTGTTCAACTTCTTTTTTGCCACATTATTCTCCTTTATGGTTCTTCTTTCCATTACTAATAGTGGAGTATTGAAGTCTACAACCATTATTTTTGAGTTCCCTATCTTCTCTTCAATTTTGAGAGTTTTACATTATGTATTTGGGAACTCAGTTGTTAATTTATAATTTTTATATATTTCTGATACCTAAAACTTTTCTTCTTTATCTCTAATGATATTTTCTGTCTTCTTCTTCATGTTAAGTTCATTTTTGTCCAATATCATCACAGTCATTCCAGCTTGTTTATGGTTACTGTTTTCATGATAAATTTCTGCATCCTTTACATTCAACATATTTGTATCTTTCAATTGAATTTGGAACTCCTGAAGAAAGTACACCCTTGGGTATTTTTATTTGTTTTAAATAAGTTTTAGCAATCTCTACCTTTTGATTTGTTTGTATAAATCATTCATTTTAATGCCATTCTTAATATAGTGTGATTTGTCTGTTATTTTGCTTTTCTAGTTCTATATGCCTCATTTTTTGTTCTTGTTCATTTATCTCTTCTTTTTCCCTTGTTTTTTCTTAAATGAGTACTTTCTAATGTGTCATTTTAATTCATATAAAGCTTTTTTTTCAAAATTTTAAAGATTTTCTTAGTGATTGCTCTAGAACTTATAATATACATACCAGGATGTATTCCAAATACTAATTTTCAGTGAGATAGAGAAACTTTATTCCTTTATATCTGTATTCTCACTTAATCCTTTTGTCATTATTTTTGTACATTTTGTTTCTATATATGTAATTAATCCAACAAATACATTGTTCTAGTTACTACTTTTGATAGGGTATATCTTTTAAAGATGTTGAGAGAAGACAGGAGAACGTATATTTAGATTTGTCATATGATGATCTCATTTTTTTCTTTCAGGTTCTCATCCTTTCTTCCTGTGAATTTGACTTATTATGTGATGTCATTGTGTTTCTCCAATACAGGTTTATTCGTACTCAACTTCTTTGTGCCATTATTGTAAAATATGTTTCTGTATGTTATCAGACCAAAAGTACTATACATGTAGTATATGTATTGGTCAGAGTTCTCTAGAGAGACAGAACTAATAGGATATACGTATATATGAAAGGAGTTTTTTAAAGATTTCACACAATCACAAGATAAAATCACAAGGTAAAATCCTATGATCGGTTGTCTGCAAGTTGAGGAGCAAGGAAGCCAGTGTTGGCTCAGTTCGAGTCCCAAAACCTCAAAAATATGGAAGCTGACAGTGCAGTCTGTGGCTGAGAGCACCTGGTAAACCACTGGTATAAGTCCAAGAGTTCAAAAGTTGAAGAACTTGGAGTCTGATGTTCCAGGGCAGGAAGCATCCAGTAGGGATGCCAGAAGACTCAGAAATCTGCTCTTACCAACGTTTTCTGCTTGCTTTATTCTAGCCCCACTGGCAGCTGATTAGATGGTGCTCACCCAGATTGAGGGTGGATCGACTTCTCCCAGTCCACTGAATCAAATGTTAATCTCCTTTGACAACACGCTCACAGACACACCCAGGAACAATACTTGGCATTCTTCAATCCAATCAAGTTGGCACTCAATATTAAAAGTCACATTATTCTCTGTGTGTGTGTGCGTTTGTGTGTGTGTCTGTGTGGTGTGTGTGTGTGTGTGTGTGTATAGTTTGATTGCTTTTAAATCAGCTAATCAGTTATGAGGATAAAATAGAATAAATATGTAGTTAACATGTCTTTATAAAATACCCACATATCTTTGCTGGTGTTCTTTTGTCTAAAATATGTATTCAGATTGCTGTCTAGTGTCACTTGCTTTCAGTGTGATTGACTTAGTATATCTTGTTAGTTGGGTCTGGGTCTGCTTTCAGTTCTCTCAGTTCTTGCTTATCGGCGGATATTGTTCTGCAATAGTATTTTTGAAAGATGACTTGCTAGATAGAAGATTTTTCGATTAAGTTTCGGTTTCCTTTCTGCTCTTTGAACATGTCATCCCACTACCTTCTAACCTTTGTTATTCTTGATGAGAAGTCATTCTTTAACCTTTCTGGGACTTCTTTGTATGTGATGAGTCATGTCTCTTGCTGCTTTCTACATTTTCTCTTGTCTTTTCATTTTACTTCCTGACTACATTCTGTCTGGGATCTCTTATATTTATCCTGCTTGGAGTTTGTTGAGCTTGGATATGTAGATTTATATTTTAGATACGTACTCAAGAAAAGAAAATGGTACCATGTGTCCATTAAAAGATTTGTTCAAGAATATTGGTGGCAGCTTTATTTATAATAGCTCCAAAATAGAAATTGTTTAAATGTTTATCAGCAGAATTGATTAAATCATTATATTCTTATGATAAAATACTATTAAGCTATAAGCTAAATAACTAGTGGATGAATCTTGAAAGCATGATGCTGATCAAAAAATGCAGACACAAAAGAATACAAACTGTATGGTTTTATTACATGTAGGCATAGCTACTTATCTCTATGACACCAGCACTTACACCTGACAAATATAATAGCTTATGTCAATAAGTTATATAGAACTTCTACAACTTGATAACTAAAACACAGCTAACATGATTTTTAGAAATAATGCTTTGTATACTCCATAAAGGAAATAGTGTCATAGTGAAAGAAATAAGAGACAAATGGCTGTGTTTTGGGGAAGGCATGAGGAAGCTATCTGGAGTGATGTAAGTGTATGCTACAGGGCTATGGGTTGTATGAGAGTGAACATTTGTCAGAAATGATCCTCTACACACTTCAGAGCCGTTCATTCCACTCTATTTAAATGATGCCTCAATTTAAAATTAAACACATCAGTACCATTATTATGCCCTGTTGCAAAAATAAAATCTAGCCACAGTTTAGGCTTAGAAAAACCATGATAGTAAAATGTTATTATTTTATATGCCTATTCAATTCATATAAAATCCATCATAATGATGGACTGATCCCGATGAACTGTTGAAGCTTCCTACTTTTGCTTTATAAAGCCACAAGTACCTCTTGATGACAAAAAACCTTATAATGTATAACATTATCTTATAAATTCAAAATCTTTTTACTGTTTTCCATCTCCATTAATGTCAAACTGGACTGAAACTCTTCAGGAAATATATACTATGAGGGTAGGAACACTGAAGGAATTAATTATGATTGATTTCATTAATTATCTGTGTCTAATACCTTTACAGTAATGGGATGCTTAAAACACTGAGTCAGGAGTAAATGGCACACCTAGTGATTACATGAATTCATTCCACAATGCATTGTTCCTACTTCAAGTACAAAATGAGTTTTTAATGCCATTCATGTTTTAATTAAACATTTGTTTTGAGATTATGATAGATTCACATATAGTTGTAAAAGACATAACAGAGACATCCTGTGTGCCCTTTAACCAGTTACCCCCAGTGGTAACATCTTGCAAAACTATATGATATGGTTTGGCTGTGTCCCCACTGTAGTTCCCATAATCCCCAAATGTCATGGGAGGGACCTGGTGGGAGGGAATGGAATCCTAGGGGCAGTTGCCCCCATGTTGCAGTGCTTGTGATAGTGAATGAGTTCTCATAAGATCTGATGGTTTTATAAGGGGCTTTTCCCTCCATTTGCTTTGCACTTCTCCTTGCTGCCACCATGTGAAGAAGAACATGTTTGCTTCCCTTTCCTTCATAATTGTAAGTTTCCTGAGACCTCCCAAGCCCTGCAGAACTTAGAGTCAATTAAACCTCTTTCCTTAATAAATTACTTAGTCTCAGGTTTGTCTTTATTAGCAGTGTGAGAATGGACTAATACACTGTATTATAATATCACAACCAGACACTGATACAGTAAAGGTACAGAACATTTCATCACCACAAAGGACCCTAAGGTTCCCTTTTATAGCCATACCCCTTTTCGTCCTGCTCTCACCCTCTCCTTAACCTCAAATAAAAACTACTCTGCTATATTTTTGTATAATTTTGTCATTTCAAGAATGTTATATAAATGGAATGATATAGTGTGTAATGTTTGGTACTGGCTTTTTTTCACTTAGCCTGAGGATTCATTCAGATTATTATTATTATCCATACTCCATTTCTTTTTATTTCTGACTGATATTCCCTGGTATGAATGTACCACATTTTTTATCATTCACCCTTTAAATAAATCTGGACTATTTCCAGGTTGGGGCTATTATAAATAAAGCTGCAATATACATACAGGTACAGTTAGAGTAAACATGTTCCATTTCTCTGGTATGAATACCCAAAAGTGAAATTACTGTGGTTGTATGGCAGTTGCATCTTGATAAGCAACTGCCAAACAATTTTACAGAGTTGCTCTACAATTTTACTTTTCCACCACCAGTGTATGAATGATCCAGTTTCAACACATCCTTGCCAACTTTTGATGATGTCGCCATTTTTTATTTCAGTCATTCTGATAAAGTTGTAGTGATATTTCACTGAGATTTTAATTTACATTTCCCTAATGGCAAGTGGTGTTAAACATCTTTTGTGTGCTTATCTGCTATCTGAATATACTCTTCAGTGAAATATGTCTTTGTTTCTAATGCCCGTTTTCTAGTAAAACTGGGTAACTTTGTTTTGTTTGGTTTTGTTTTCCACTGTTTAATTTATACAGCTCTTTGTATTTTCTAAATACTAGTTTTTTATCAGACATATGGTTGCAGACTTTGTTTTCCAGTCTTTAAATTTTTTTTCATATTTGCAACAGGGTTTTTCATAGAGCAAACTGTTTTTAATTTTGACGTTGTGCAATTTACTAATTTTTCCTGTTATGGATTGTACTTTTGGTATGATGTGTACAACCTCTTAGCCCTAGAACTCAAAAATTTCTCCTATTTTTTTTTCTAATACTTTTGTAGTTTTTCATTTTACATTAAAATCTATGATTCATTTTGAGTTTAATTTTTGTATAAGATTTAAGTCTTGGATTGAGGCTCACTTTTTGGCTTATGTATGTCCAATTCAGCTGGCACTATTTGTTGGAATGGCTGCCTTTTGTTTTCATAGAATTTCTTATTTGTACATTTGTCAAAATCAGTCAAGCTTATTTTTGTGGGTCTATTTCTGGGTTGTTTATTGTGCTCTATTTATCCATGTCTATCCTATCATCACAGTCTTGATTACCCTAGCTGTATAATGTTTTACTATCATGTACACTGATTCCTCCCAATTTTTCTCCTTTTTCAGAACTGTTTTAACTATTCTAGTTCTGTTGACTTACCTTAAAATTGCTTACTGGTCTTTATCTATAGCCATAAAAAATCTTTCTGAGATTTTAGTAGAAATTTCATAAAACTTGTATATCAATTTGTGAGTAATTGACATCCATACTATGATGAGTTTTCAAATGAGGGAACATGGTATTCCTCTCCATTCATTTTCATCTTTGATTTTTCTCATTGGTGTTGTGTATTTTTCAGCAGTTAAGTTCTGTACACAGAACATACAAAATAAATATTAATTGACTGTTATCAGTGAGGTCTCTGGTCAACAATAGTCTATTAGTAGTTAAGTTTTGGGGAGTCTAAAATTATACATGAATTTTTGACCGTGTTGGGAGTCAGCACCTCTGACTCCTGTATTGTTTAAGGGCCAACTGTAAGTACTGTTCACAATTTTAAAATTCACAGTTGTAAACATATCAATTACTCTGGCATAAATATATTAAACTGTGTACAAAACTTAACTGCTGAAAACTACACAACAAAGTGAAACGTATACAGCTTGTTATATGCTGTATTATTACAATAAAATAAGCTAGAGAAAATTAAATGTTATTGAGAAAACCATTAGCAAGAGAAATTGTATTTAATGTTCATTAAGTGAAGTGAATCGTTCTAAAGATCTTCATCCTTGTCACCATCATGTTGAGTAGGCTGAGGAGGAGGAAGAAGAAGGAGAAGAGTTGGTTTTGCTATCTAAGGGGTAGCAGAGGTAGAAGAAAATCCGTATATAAGTTGACACATGTAGCTCAAGCCAGTGTTGTTCAAGGGTCCACTGTATTTTTTTCATTTTGATGTTCATGTATTAATTGCTAACATGTAGAAATAAAATTGCTTTTTATGTTTTTGTTCTTTTATTTTTCAACCTTACTGAACTTATTGCTTTTAGGACTTTTATGTGGGAGATCACTTGAGATTTTCTATGTAGACAGTTGTAATCCCAGCACTTTGAGAGGCCGAGGCGGGCGGATCACGAGGTCAGGAGATCCAGACCATACTGGCTAACAAGGTGAAACCTCGTCTCTACTAAAAATACAAAAAAATAGCCGGGTGTGGTGGTGGGTGCCTGTAGTCCCAGCTACTCGGGAGGCTGAGGCAGGAGAATGGCGTGAATTCAGGAGGTGTGTAGCTTGCAGTGAGCTGAGATCGCGCCACTGCGCTCCAACCTGGGCGACAGAGCGAGACACTGTCTTAGGAAAAACGAAACAAAACGAAAGCTGTATACATTTCACTCTGTTTCCTTTCTTTATTGTACTACCAGAACTACCAGCAATATATTGAATAAGAGTGGTAAGAGCAGACGTTTTCCCTTTCTTTCCCACTAATGGGAAAGCATTCAGTTCTTTATCATTAAGTATTATGTAGCTGTAGATTTATTGTAGATCCTTTTTATCGAGTTGATGAAGGTCTTATGTCTTCCTATTTTTCTTTTTTTTTTTTTAAACTTTTAAGTTCAGAGGTATATGTGCAGGTTTGTTACATAGGTCAATTTATGTCCTGGAGGTTTGTTGCAAAGGCTATTTCATCACCCAGCTATTAAGCCTAGTACCCATTAGTTATTTTTCCTGATCCTCTCCTTCCTCCCACCATCCACCCTCCAGAAGGCCCCAGTGTGTTGTTCCCATCTATGTGTCCATGTTCTTAACAGAACTAGAGAAAACTATTTTAAAACTCAAATGGAACAACAATGATAAAAAGAGCAAAAAGAACAAAGCTGGAGGCATGACACTACCTGACTTCAAACTATACAACAGGGCTACGGTAACCAAAACATCATGGTACTGGTCTTCCTATTTTTCTGAGAGTTTTATCCTGAATGAGTATTGAATGTTGTCAAATGCCTCTTCTGTGTTAATTACTATGATAATGTGATTTTTTTTTCTTTAGTGAGTTAATATGGTTAATTACATCTATTGATTTTCAAATATTATACCAACTTGCATCCCAAGAATAAACTCCACTTGGTCATGGTATACAATTCTTTTGATATACTGCTAAGTTCTATTTGCAATATTTTCTTAAGAATTTTTGTCTATATTTATGAAGTCTGTAGTTTTCTTCTTTTGTACCGTTTTGTCTGATTTTGGTATTAGTGTAATACAAACTTCATAAAATGAATTGGACAGTGTACCCTCCTCTTTTAGTTTTTGGAAGAGATTGTGTAGAATTCGTTTTAATTCATTTAAAGTTTCTTAGATTTCTCCAGTGAACACATGTGGACCTAAAAACATTCTTGTAAGGGAGATTTTAAATTATGAGTTTAATTTTCTTAATTGCTATATGACTATTCAAATAATCTGCATCATATTACATTCTGTGGTATTTTTTGCTTTTTGAATAATTTGTTCATTTCACCTAAATTGTCAAATTATGCATAGAATTGTTTGTGGTATTCCTGTATTGTCTTTTTGATGTCTGCGGGATCTGTGTTGATAGCCCTTGCTTCATTCCTGACACTGATAACTTGTGTCTTTTTTCTTTTTTTTTTTCTGTCAGTCTTGCTAGAGTTTTGTTAATTTTATCCATCCTTTAGAGGAACATATTTTTGTTTTATGGATATTTTCTATTGTTTTAAACTCTGTTTATTTCTGCCTTCATCTTTACTATTTTTTTCTGTTTGTTTTGAATTTATTTTTTCTTCTTTTACTAAGTTTTTATGATGGGAGGTCAGGTTAGTGATTGAGACTTTTTTCTTTCTTAATTTATAAATTCAGTGCTATAAATTTTCCTCTCAGCACTGCTTTACCTGTGCTTGCCAAATTGTAATATGTTGTATTTTTATTTTAATAAAATTTAATGTATTTTTCATTTCCCTTAAGAAATCTTCTTTGACTCATGGAATATTTAGAGGTATGTTTGTTTAGTCTCAATGTATTTGGAGAATTTCCTGTTATTTTTCCATTATTAATTTTTATTTCATTGTGTGGGGTTGAAGATCACAATCTGTGTAATGGCAATTCTTGAGATTTGTTTTTTGTCCAGAATATGATCTATCTTAGTATATGACTTTAAAGGAGATTATCGTTGATAATCTGAGTGAGCCTGATCCATTCATTTAAAAGAATTTAAGAGCAGAAGTGAGGTTTGCTTAAAAAGAATAAATTCCACCTGTAGACAGCAGCATCAGCCCTGGTTTGGAAGTTTCCAGCTTGCTTTTCTTGATGATTGGCCCTACAGACTTTGAATTTCAGTCTCTGAACCTGTCTATGGTTATTTCCCCAATTCCAGGATGCATAACTGTAATAGGCATATTCCACTGACAGAATCGTTATATTCTCACATTGGTTCCCTGACCTGTGGGGTGAGAGCTATTATTCTGGAAATGGCCAAGTGGAAAACACTAAAACTGCCTCCACCGAGAAAGATAGTAAACTAATATCAACACCTTATTCTGGAGGGATTGCAGAGATTAGTGTCACCTTTAAGGGCTTAAACATACAGGGAGATAATTCTCACCACATTCTCATTCAACTCATCTATTTGGCTTGTGCAGGAAACAGATGAATTTTGGAGAATAACCGTGAATTATTTTAAATTTAAACCAGGTAGTGACTCCAATTTATAGCTGCTGTTTCAGATGTGGTTTTCTTGCTTGAGAAAATTAGTATGTCTCCTAATATATAGCTATTAAGATATTAAACCTGACATTCAGGTATTAATCTGGCAAATGCTTTTTTTTTTTTCCTCAATATCTGTTACAAAACGCCAATAGGAGCAGTTTGCTTTTAGCTGGCAAGACCAGCAATGCATCTTTCTGTCTTATTCCAGGATGTAGCAAGTCGTCAGGTTTATAATTTAGTCTGTAGGGACCATGGTCACCTTTCCCTTCCACAAAATGTAACACTAATCCATTATACTGATCACATTATACAAATTGGCCATTGTCAGAAAGAAGCTGCAACTACTCTAAAGATATTGCTAAGTATGTGTCAGAGGATAGGAAATAAATATAAAAAAATCAGGGGCCTTTTACATCATTGGAATCTCTAGAGGTCCAGTGGCCTGGATTCTGTCAAAATATCCTTTCCAAGGTAAAAGATACATTGCTGCAAGTGGTCCTTCCTGCAACCAAAATAGAAGCACAATACCTAATGGGCCTCTTGGGAGTTTGGAGACAACATTTTTCTCATTCAGATGTGCTACTCCAGCCCATTTACCAAGTGATCCCCAAAGCTACTAATCTTGTGTGAGACCCAGAATAAGGGAAGGCTCTGCAACAGGTCCAGGCTGCTATGCGTGCTGCTCTGACACTTGGACCATATGACCCAGAAGATCCAAAGTGTCAGTGACAGATAGGGATGCTGTTTGGGACCTTTGATCAGCCCACATAGGTGAATCACAGTGCAAATCCTTAAATCTGGAGGAAAACTCTGACATCCTTACAGATAATTATTCTACCTTTGAGGAATAGCTTTTGGTTGTGGCTGGTCATTAGTGGTGATTTCACACTTAACCACAGGTCACCAAGTTATCATAAAATTTGAGCTGGTCATCATGAACAGGCTGTTGTCTGACCCTCCATGTCATAAAATTGGGCTTGTGCAGCAGCACTCTATTATGAAATGAAGGTAGTATATACAAGATCAGATTCAAGCAGACCCTAAAGGCAGAAGTAAGTTAACACAGGAAAGTGGCCCAAATGCTTGTAGAACCTACTTCTACTATATTACTGAGAGGTGAAGCCAGCTGGACTTCTGGGTTGGATGAGGACTTGGAGAACTTTTCTGTCTTACAAGAGGATTGTAAAATGCACCAATCAGCACTCTGTAGCTAGGATTGTAAAATGTACCAATCTGCACTCTGTGGCTACTTAGAGGTTTGTAAAATGCACCAATCAGCACTCTGTAAAAACGCACCAATCAGCTCTATGTGGCTAGCTAGAGGTTTGTAAAATGGACCAATCAGTGCTCTGTAAAATGGACCAACCAGCACTCTGTAAAATGGACCAATCAGCAGGACATGGGCAGGGACAAGTAAGGGAATAAAAGCTAGCCACCCCAGCCAGAAACTGCAACCTGCTGGGGTCCCCTTCAGTGCTGTGAAAGCTTTGTTCTTTCACTCTTCACAATAAATCTTGCTGCTGCTCATGGGTTCACGCCACCTTTGAGAGCTGTAACACTCATCACGAAGGTCCGCAGCTTCATTCTTGAAGTCAGCAAGACCACGAACCCACTGGAAGGAACAAACTCTGGACACATTACCTTCTCTCTTCCAGACCACACTTACGGCTTCATGGGAAGGCCTTTTTGAGCAGTTGACTGAGGAAGAGAAATCTTGACCTGTTTTGCAGCTGACTCTGCACAATATGCAGTCACCACCTGAAAGTGTATAACTGTAGCACTAGAGCCCTTCCTGAGACATCTCTGACAGTAGGGAAGGCAAACTTCATGGTAGGCAAAACTTTGGTAAGTGTGCCTGGTTCTTCATTTTGCCTGGAAAAATAGTCAGAGGTATGATTCTATATTCATGGACTGTGGCCAATTGTTTGGCTGGATGGTCAGAAACTTGAAAGGAACATAATAGAAAAATGTTGACGAGATGCATGGATGTCTCTGAAGGGTCAAAGATCATTAAGATATTCCGGTACCTTGCAAATGTTAGCCAAAAAGTGACATCAGCATCAATGTGAGCTGGAAATATCCATTGATTTTGACGTCCGCTTACTGAAGAGGATATGTTCTGTGTATCTTACCCAATGCTGATTGTATATTCACATTTTTAAGCCTATCCCAGGGGGAAGATTTTAACCGTCAAATAAATAGAATGAACCATTTTATGTATACCAGTAAGCCTCTTTTCTTAGCCACACCTGTAATTGTGAACAAAATGGCTATGATGGCAAGAGTGGGAATTATGCACGAGTCTAGCAAAATGGGCTTCATGGAGTTCCAATAACTCTACCAGGCAAAGAACTGGGGCTATAATTCCCAGTTGTTCAATCTAGCTGCAGTTAGTGCTGAGAGCCCAATCTGCTGGCAGCAGAGACCAATACTGCCTTCCTGATATGGCTTCATTCCTTTAGTCATCCAACTACCTAGTGGCTGGTTGATTACATTGTAAAGAGTAACACTTTATTCCCCTCTGATAAACAGTTACTCTGGATGTGAATTTGCTTTCCCTACAAGCAATGCTCTTGCCATAACTACCATGTGCAGACCTATAATGTCCTTTATTCATTGTCATGGTATTCCATACAGCATCCTTTATTTAAATACTGTGCAGCAATAGACCCGATGCCACTGAATTCACTGGCATTGCCATATTCCCCAATCGGCCTGAAGCAGCTGGTTTGATAAAATTCTGGAATGTCGTTTACACAACTACTTTACCATCTGGGTAGCAACAATTTGCAGGTCTGGGGCAATGTCTTCCAGGAGACTCTATACACTTTCCATCATCATCCAATATATAGGATGCTGCTTCTCTCGTAGCCAGGAACTAAGCTCTTAGTCCAGGAACTAAGAGGTGGAAATGGGAATGACATCACTCACTGTTACCCTTAGCTGATCCACTAGCAGAATGTTTGTTTTCTGTTCATGTGGCCTTATATCCTGCTGGCCTACAGGCCTTCATTCCACAGGGAGAATTATTCTTATCAGGAGACACAACAATGATTTCACTGAATTGGAATTTATGACTGTCACCTAGTCACTTTGGGCTCTTCATGCCTCTGAATCAACAGGTTTCAAGGGGAGTTACTGTACTGGCTAGAATGATTGATCTCAATGACCAAGAGAAATTGAGCTGCTACTGTGCAATGGAAGTAAAGACGGGTCTGTATGGAATATAGGAGATCCCTTAGGGTATCTCTTAATTACTATGTCCTGTGACTAAAATTAATGAAAAGTTATATCACTTCAATTCAGCCAGAAATTCGAATTACCCAAACTCTTCAGGAATGAAGGTTTCAATAAGTCCACTAGGCAAAGAACCATAGCCCAGAGGTGATTGCTGAGGGCAAGGGAAATATAGAACAGTTAGTGGAAGAAGGTAGCTATAAATACCAACTACAATTACATGACCAGTTGCAGAAATGAGGACTGTAATCATTGTGAGTGTTTTAATGCTTATTTTGTTATGAATATATTTGTATATGGACGGGTATACCAAATATTTTTTCTTTCCTCTTTTATCTCATTGCCATCTAACATATGATGTTTTAATAATAGTTAACCTTATATATCAGTATTTAAGTTGTAGGATATCAAGGAGAAGAGTGCACATCACCCAGGGACTTTGCATCTTCTGCTGAGGAAGGGGTTAGTGCATTTCCAGCTGTAAACATAGTTTTGTCATGTTAGATGGAAATATGACTTTGTTGTTGCCTTTATTTAAAGATTAAGTATAATTTTAAGAAACATGTATTGGTGTTAAGGTGACAAATTATGGTCTGTGGAAGTCAATTTTATGTGTCACCTTGACTAAGCTATTGTCCCCGGTTATTCAAACACTAATCTAGGTGTTATTGTGAAGGTAAATTTGTAGATAGGATTAATACCTACAATCAGTTGATGAATAAAATATTGATAGACTTACAACATGAGTGAATCTTGAAAACTTTATAGTAGGGAAAAAGCCAGTCACAAAAGGCTACATATTATATGAAATTGCCAGAATATGCAAATCTATTTAAAAAATAATAGATTAGTGGTTGCCAAGGGGAAGGGATATGATGAAATGAGGAGTGACTACTCAAAAGCTCAGGACTTCTCTTTGTGGTGATTAAAAATGTTCTGAAACTAGGTAGTGGTGATAATTGCATAAATCTGTGAATATTTTAAAAACCAGTTTTAGAGGATGAATGCTATGCTGTGTGAATTATATCTAAACAAAGCTATTAGATAAAGAGAAGTTGAATGAATCCCTAACAAGATAAATTCAAATAAATCCATAAAAACATCTATTAAAATTAAACTTCTGAAAACTAAAGACAAGGAAGAAAACTCAAATAAAGGAATAGGGAAACAAACCCTTATATATACTAGAAAAAAAGTCCAGTTACTACTAAATTTTTCATCAGAAACTATAGACACCAGTAGAAAATGGCACAATATTTTTTCAGGGGCTTCAAAAAAAAATAACTGTCAACTCATAATCTTACTCCTGGAAAAGATACCTTCAGTAATGAAAGGGAACTCAAGACATTCTCAGATGTAAGAAAACTGAGAGAATGTGTTGCCAGCAGACCTACTCTAAAAGAATAGCTAAAGGGAGTTCTCTAATCAGAAAGGAGATAAAAAATAAAACAAGGAATCATGTAACATCAGTGTGTCATTCAGCATACCACCAGAGAAATAGATATTAATAGGACATATATTAAGAGATTTATTGAAACAAATTGGCTTACACTACTGTGAGGGTTGGCTATGCTAGTCCAAAATCCACAGGGCAGGGCTTTAGGAAAAGCAACCTGGAAACTCTCAGGCAGAAGTTGACAGTCTTGTCCACAGGCACAATCTTTCTTTTCTTTTTGTCAGCTCTTATTAAGATATAATTCACATATCATGCAATTCACCCATTTAAATTGTGCAACCCAGTGGTTTTCAGTATGTTCTCAGGGTTGTGCAACTATCACCACAATCAATTTTAGAGCATTTTTATCACCCAAGAAAGAAACATCATAACCATTAGCAATCATTCCCAACTTCTCCATCCCCCTCAATTTTTTTCCTCTTCAGAAATACTCAGTTCTACTCTTACGACCTTTCAACTAACTAAATAAGGCCCTCACAAAATATTAGGGGTAATCTCCCTTACTTTAAGTTAATTGATTTTAGCTCTTTACTTAATATTCTTGAGTAATATTTCACATATGAATATAGCACATATTGTTTATACATTCATCGGCTTATGAGCATTGGAGTTGTTTCCACTTTTTGGCTGTTATGCATAATGTGACTATAAACATTCATTTAAAAGTTTTTGCACAAGCATATGTTTCTAATTCTCTCTTATAAACTCTAAGAGTAGATGGTTGGATCATTTGGTAACTTAATGTTTAATACTTTGAGGAACTATCAAACTGCTTTCAAGAGTGGCTACAAAATTTTACAATCCTACCAGCAATGTATGAGAGTTCCAACTTCTCCACATCCATACCAACACTTGCTGTTTTCTCTCCTTTTATTATAGCCATCCTATTTGGTATGAAGTAGTATCTCATTGTGATTTTGATTTATATTTCCTTAATGACTATTGATATTGAGCATCTTTACATGCACTCATGCACTTAACAATTTGTATAAATCCTTTGGAGAAATTCCTACTTAGTCTTTTGCCCATTTTTAAATTTTCTTGTTTTTTTTTAATAGTTGAATTGTAAAAGTGATTTATATTTTTTGTGTTTTGATTAATATAGCTTTGTAGTAAGCTTATAAATTTGAGAAGTATGAGCCGCCCAATTGTGTCTTTCTCTTTTAAGATTGTTTTGGCAAAAATGGGTCTTTTCAGTTTTAATATCAACATGTCAATTTCTGCACAAAAAGTGCAGCTGGGATTATAATAGGGCTTAATAGGGATTACAGTGAATTTGTTGATCAGTTTATAGAGTATAGCTATTTTCACAAAATGAAATATTCTGATTCATAAACATGGAATTTTTATTGATTTTGGTTTTATTTGTCTTCTTTCAACAGTGTTTTGTAATATTGAGTATATACATGTTACATTTTTTATTAAATTGATTTCTAATTATTATTTTTATGCTAATAGAAATGGATTGTTTTCACAAATTCATGTTTGCATTGTTCATTGCTAATGTATAGGTAAATAACCGATTTTTGTATACTGACCTGTACTATACAGATTTTCTGAACGCATATATTAGTTCCAATTGAATTTTTGTGGATGACTTAGAATTTTCTGTGTACCAGGTCACTTCATCTCTAAATAGAGATAATTTCACTTCCTCCTTTGCAATCTGGATGTCATGTATTTTTTCCCTTGCCTTATTACCCTGGCTAGAACCTCCAGGACGATCTTCAATAGAAGCAGTAACAACAGATATTCTTGACTTCTTCATGAACTTAGGGTGAAAGTTTTCAGTCTTTCATCCTTTAGAAAGTTAGCTAGATTGTACTTGACTTCTTTGAACTTCTTGCATGTGTATGTAAATATTTTTTATTATATTTTGAAAGTTGTTAGCCACAACCTCTTCAAATATTTTATCTGATTATTTTTCACTCTCTTTCTTTCTGGGATTTCCATTATGCTTATGCTGGTATGATTAATGGTTTCTTATATTTCTCTGAGGCACTGTTCATTTTTTGTCTCTTCTTTTGTTTCTCTGTCATTTGGATTGTGCAATCTCTGTTGAGCCATACTTAAGTTTGCCAATTTCTCCTTCCTTCCTGTTCAGATGTACTCTTGAGTCCTTCTGGAAATTTTTATTTCAATTATTTTTCTATTCCATCACAGACTTTCTATTTGTTCATCTTTATAGCTTCTCTCTATAGATATGTTGCACTTGGCAAGACATTGTTCTCACACTTTAATTATTTACATAAGATTTCCTTTAGTTTTTAAAGTACATTTATAATTGTTGATTTAATTTCTACATCTAACATAAGTCTAACATCTGGGCTTCCTCAGAGAGAGTTTACATTGACTCCTTATTTCCTATTTATGGGTCACACTTTCTTGATATTTTTGTGTGGCTCTTCATTGGTTAAAAACCATACTTTTTTTTTGAGACAATCTCTCTCTGTCGCCCAGGCTGGAGTGCAGTGGCACGATCTCAGTTCACTGCAACCTCTGCCTCGTGGGTTCAAACAATTCTCCTGCCTCAGCCTCCTGAGTAGCTGGGATTACAGGCCTCTGCCACAGTGCCCCACTAATTTTTGTATTTTTTTAGTAGAGACCAACATGGGGTTTCTCCATGTTGTCCGGGCTGGTCTCGAACTCCTGACCTCAAGTGATTCTCCCACCTCAACCTCCCAAAGTGGTGGGATTACAGACATGAGCCACTGTGCCTGGCCAAAACCCACATATTTTAAGAAATTTTGTTTTGCGTTCTGGAAATAAACCTCCCATTGCATGATTTGTTGTTGTTTGGGTTCCTTTCTTCCTGTTTAGTGACTTCTCTGAATCAGATTGCCTGCGTCTCTAGAACCCAGTATGACAAACATGAAGCAAAAAGAAAATCCAGGCAATTCACTACCATACTGTTCTGTGTGTCCTAGGATCTCCAATTACTCTCTCTTTTCTCTCTGCTTTTCAGAGTTGTCTTATGTTTGTTTTATAAGTAATGTTTAGAGATTCTTTTGTTTTACTTAGGAGGAAAAATAGAAAAATGTTTATCTACTGCATGTTCCCAGGAGTGGAAATCATAATGTCATTCACTTTTAAAATCTATTTTAAATATGGAGAATTTACTGATAATTCAGTGGAGGTTCTAAAGGGGAAGGCAAGGTTACAACAATCATTTGCTTGAAGGACTTCTCTTCTCTTCTATTTAGAGATCTTTGAAATACCTATTCATACATCCCTTTCCTGAGCAAACCTTACCTCTAATACACTGGTGATTCTAGCACATTATCAATTCCTGAATAATTGAACTTTCTGCTGTGTCTCAGAAGTTAGAAAAAAGTAAAAGTATTTTATTATATTTTAAGTAAATTCACCATTTTCTTTGTAGTACTTTGCCCAGGCTGCTGCAACAAAATACCAGAGAAATTTATTTTATCTTAGTTCTGGACTCTAGGAAGTCCAAGATCAAGGTGCTGGCTAGTTGAGTGTCAGGTAAAGGCTTTCTTCCTGGCTTGCAGACAGCCACCTTCTCCCTAGGTCCTCACATGGCCTTCCCTCTGTGCATGTTCGGCAAAGGAGAGAGACGGAGGGAGAGATTTCTAGATTTCTCTTCCTACAAGACCACCAGTCCTGTGAGTTTAGGGTCTCACCCTTATGATCACATTTAACTTAAATTACTTCCTAAAGAGCCTATATCAAAATGCAGTCACTTTAGGGGTTAAGGCTTAACATGTGAATCTGGGGAGACAAAATTCAATTCCTAGCATTATTTTATTTTATTTCTTTCCAGTACAAACAGGTCCAGTACACAATATTCACAATAAAATGGGCTTGTTTAGTGAGTGTGTGAATATATGGATGAATACATGAGAGAATGAATGGAGGCAATCATGAATGCATCAATGACTAAAAGTGCTATATCTAATCTTTTTCTAAGTGCCTTCCCAGGGTCTCAAAATAATAATCCTTTGTGCTTGGAACTGTGCTAATTGGTTTTACACTGGGTCTTATTAATCCTCACAACACCTCCACCAGGAAGGCATGTGAGACCCTCATTTTACTGGTCAGAGAACTAAGGCTTAAAGAGCTTATGTGAGCTACTCAAGATCATACAGCTGTTAAGTGTAGAACACCATGGATTAAATAGAAATTTAACTGAGTCCAAGTCAATATAACAATTACTACGTGTCACTGTGCTATGTCAAATCCCATGAGCATTATAGTCTTGTACCTTGTAACACATAAATTAAATCATGCATATAGAGTACAGATAAGTGTAATTCTAGCATTATTAAGTAAACTCGGAATTTGGTTCCTTTTACATAAATCTGCAGAGCATTCAGTAATTTCAAACTGACATTTGTTTAGTTTGATTGAGAAGCTAACATTAAATTCCAGCAAACCAGGATTTGAAGCTCTAGTGGATGATAATACTTGCTTTCTGGAGAAGCCTCAGAGGAATCCTGGAAGCACGAAAGAAGGAAAGCAGAAAGTTAGGTCAAGAGTGAAGGCCCTGGGGAAGATGCCTAAGGGAATAGGTACGATATTGACTGCTTCTCCTCTGAAATTTTTAAAAGCACTGACGGATAGAAACAGAAGCACTGACTTGGGCTTTATGCACAATTTCCCAGCCTCTAGAAGATAACATTTCTGGCCGATCAACTTTACTCAATCTACAAATGTCAGAGACAAGACTCATGGTAAACAAGTGATAATCTGGGATTTAACCACTTGCTAGTCCATTAGTAATGAGTTTTTTTGTGGCTACAAAATGATGTTTCAAATGCATGATGGCTACTTCTTGTCCTATAGATTGAGTTTTCTAACTAAGAATTTTATAAAGTGAACTCAGATCAGCATATATTCCAATGAAGAGCAAGGTGAGATGACAGTCAAGTGTTAGTGGAAGAAGTGATAAGAACTCAGGTGTGCTTTATACACAAGTGGAATAGTCCCACCTAGGTATGCATACTGTCTGGTGGGAAAATAATTTCTAGGAGATACAGGTCTGAGGTGGAGTTCCCAACAATACTTTAGAAGGAATGCATTTCCAGGCCTTACTGGAACTAGGGCTTTTCAACACCCATCACACAGCAGGCACCCATTATCTATTACGTGATACCCACTACCTGACAGGTAAGATAATAGTCACTCATTATGTGAAGCACCTGGTGGGAGATGACACAGACATCCAAAAGTGAAGAATGGCTTTTCTGGTCCTGAGCAGACTGCAAACTTAGTCACCCTTGGCCATTTTTTGAAAATTGAGTGATCCTACTTCCATTTATCTTCCCCGCCCCCCCCCCCCCAAGAAAGGGGCACAGAAGGCTACAAATTGTACAAGGCAGGTCAAATTATACCAAATGCAAATAAAGTTTTCGATAACACCAACGGTCTCTACAGGTGGAGCAGCAGCACATCCTAGCAATGATGTGTTTGTGACTTCAACACCTCATTCCACAGGACTGAACTTGTCTTTCTTTGGCGGAGCTACTAGCTTTATACCCAGGGATAATAAGTTTACTTTTTAAAGTTCATGCAGCTTGTTGCATTTCCTCTACATCCCACTACCCTATTACCCTATAAGAGATGAGGCTATGCCTTCTTCCTTCCATACTAAGGGGAAAGGTGGACGAACAGGACATGTATGCAAGATTTGACCTCCCCTGTAAAGGAGGTAGTTGGGCCTACAGATTGTTTGATGTGAACCTGACCATAAGGAAAGGCAAGAGAGAAATAACAAAGTTGCTTGTTATTTTGTTGACAATATTTTTTTCTGAAACTACCTTTTCTAAACCTTAGTCTCAACAGTTACTCTCAATCTTTGCCTTTGTCTTGTTTATCTAAAACCAATACTGAGCGCTGCTCACATCAATCAATGCTGCTCTCAGAATGATGACAAAGGACTCCCAATTCTCTTGTTTAACAGCTTATTCAACACCTATTGCCTTCAGAGACCTTTTAAGAACTACCCTTCCTGACTTCAGGGCTACCAATCTTCTAAAGTGAAAAATGAGACAGTTTAGATGAAAAGTAGAGCTAGACTTGCCCACTTCTAGAATGGTAGGATATGGGTATGAAAAAAAGGTCACATTCATGAAGGAGATTTGGGAGACATCAAAACAATTCAAGGTTTACAGTCTCCAACTACTGGACTAATGAGAGGAGTTTAACAAAGTCTAAGTAGTTCGTACCTTACTCATTTTGAATTTATAATAAATAAAACTAAGACTGGACTGAAACAAATCTATACATAAAATAATTTGCTAGACAAATTATCAATGCACACAAAATGGTGGTCAAGAATATTTACTTGAGGCAAAAAAGATTCAAACACTGGAGAGGCATGTATTTGCATATAATAACAGAATTATTTGTATACGCAAACTGAAAATCATAAAGGCTGTCCTTCTTTTCAGAATCTCTTTACTGTAAGTCACAATGTTTACCAGAAAATAGCAGACATTGCCTTGGATTTAAACAAAATATTGTAGTTATTAAAGCAGATAGGTGTTTTCCCTAATCTGAATTAGTGTCATTTCATAATGTTTTACCTTAATTATTTTATTTTTTAAAAGTTAATTAATAGCCTACATTCTCACATAAGAAAAACTGTAACACTACTCTTAGAACCAAGTGCTCCTACTGTAACTTTTTGTTAATGTCATCAATAATATTATGGTTTAAATTAAATGGTGCTGGGAAAATTGGCTAGCCATAAGTAGAAAGCTGAAACTGGATCCTTTCCTTACTCCTTATATGAAAATTAATTCAAGATGGATTAGAGACTTAAATGTTAGACCTAATACCATAAAAACCTTAGAAGAAAACCTAGGTAATACCATTCAGGACATAGGCATGGGCAAGGACATCATGTCTAAAACACCAAAAGCAATGGCAACAAAAGCCAAAAGGAATCTAATTAAACTAAAGAGCTTCTACACAGCAAAAGAAACTATCATCAGAGTGAACAGGCAACCTACAGAATGGGAGAAAATTTTTGCAATCTACTCATCTGACAAAGGGCTAATATCCAGAACCTACAAAGAACTCAAACAAATTTACAAGAAAAAAAACAACCCCATCGAAAAGTGGGCAAAGGATATGAACAGACATTTCTCAAAAGAAGACATTCATACAGCCAACAGACACATGAAAAAATGCTCATCATCACTGGCCATCAGAGAAATGCAAATCAAAACCACAATGAGATACCATCTCACACCAGTTAGAATGGCGATCATTAAAAAGTCAGGAAACAACAGGTGCTGGAGAGGATGTGGAGAAATAGGAACACTTTTACACTGTTGGTGGGATTGTAAACTAGTTCAACCATTATGGAAAACAGTATGGCGATTCCTCAAGGATCTAGAACTAGATGTACCATATGACCGAGCTATCCCATTACTGGGTATATACCCAAAGGATTATAAATCATGCTGCTATAAAGATACATGCACAAGTATGTTTATTGCAGCACTATTCACAATAGCAAAGACTTGGAATCAACCCAGATGTCCATCAGTGACAGACTGGATTAAGAAAATGTGGCACATAAACACCATGGAATGCTATGCAGCCATAAAAAAGATGAGTTTGTGTCCTTTGTAGGGACATGGATGCAACTGGAAACCATCATTCTCAGCAAACTATCGCAAGAACAGAAAACCAAACATCGCATGTTCTCACTCATAGGTGGGAACTGAACAATGAGTTCACTGGGACTCGGGAAGGGGAACATCACACACTGGGGCCTATCATGGGGAGGGGGGAGGGAGGGATGGCATTGGGAGTTATACCTGATGTAAATGACGAGTTGATGGGTGCTGACGAGTTGATGGGTGCAGCACACCAACATGGCACAAGTATACATATGTAGCAAACCTGCACGTTATGTACGTGTACCCTAGAACTTAAAGTATAATAATAATAATAATAATAATAATGTCATGGTTTAAATACTGTGCTACATTAAAAAAAGAATCATGTGCCATCAAATAAGGGAAGGTAATACCAACATGGGGTCAAATATTGATGTCCTTGAGACTTCCTCTAGTGGTCCAAAAACTCACTCAATCTCAACATATGTTTATGGATTTTTAAATAAATTACCTAATTGCAGAAACATACTCGTGTTGTGTATGGAGTATAAACAATAGAGGAATAGTAAGCAAAAAAGTACGAGACACAGGATATATTTTGTTTATTAACAGTGTAAGCAACATTTTGCATTCATTAAAATAATTATTACTAGAATTTCTTTCTAGGACAGAATTATTCTTTATTTCTCCAAGTCTATAGAAATTTAAAGGTCTGATTCTAAGTTCAGTTTGCTTCAATTACTGTGTTACTATAGTTGTCAACGTTGAAAAAGATTTCACAAAAACTTGGCATGTTCTGTAAATATCCTCCACCAATATAAACAGGTGTTACTGAAATTCAACATATTTTTATCCCATTTTTATTCAATTGGTTTATTGTACAAAATTACCAGAAGGTGTTGCATTTTTATATGCTCAATAAGCGGGGTCAAAATGTACTAAAAATGTAATTTAAATGTTGTTTTAGAGGTTAGAAAATTTATGTTTTGAAGGTTTTGTGTCTGTGTGTGTAGATATGTGCATATGTGCACATGTGTGTGTCCATCCATGTGGATATGTGGGGATTTCTATGTACATATATATCATTTGATAATGATTCAGAATATACTGAAAAGCTACTGTAACCAAAACAGCATGGTACTGGCATAAAGACAGATATGTAAACCAATGGAGCAGAACAGAGGGGCCAGGAATAAATCTACATAACTATAGTCAACTAATTTTTGACAAAGGTTCCAAGGACACATATTGGGGAAAAGATACTCTCTTTAACAAACAGTTCTGGGAGAATCAGATACCACCAGCGAAAGAATGAGACTAGACTGCTACTTCTTACCATATATAAAAACCAACTAGAAATGGATTAAAACCTTAAACATAAATTCAAAACCATGAAGGAACTAGAAGAAATCATGGGAAAGTGCTTTAGGACACTGGACTGACAATGAACTTTAAATAAGACCTTAAAAACACAGGCAACAGAAGCAAAAATAAGCAAGTGGGATTATATCAAACTAAAAAGTTTTTTTTCATAACAAACAAAACAATTAACAGTGAAGAGACAACCTACAGAAAAAGAAAAAATATTCACAAACTGTACATCTCATAGGGGTTAATATCCAGAACATATAAGGAACTTCAGCAACTCAGTAGAAAAATAAAGCAAATAACCTGATTTAAAAATGGGTAAAATACTTTAACAGACATTTCTCAAAAGAAGATATACAAATGTCCAACAGGTACATGAAAAAATGCTCAACATCATAAATCATCAGGGAAGTGTAAATACAAGCCACAATGAGATACCACTCCATTCCTGTTAAAATGGCTATTATCAAAAAGACAAAAGAAAAGTGTGGTGAGGATGTGCAGAAAATACTGCCCATTCTGTGATACTGTAAACGAATGCAGCTACTATGGAATACAGTTTTGAATCTCCTCAAAAAATTAAAAATAGAAGTACCACATGATCCAGCAATCCCAGTGCTGGATACATATCAAGAGGACATGAAATCAGAATGTCAAGGAGATATGTGCGCTCCCTTTTTTATTGCAGCACTATTAATAATAACCAAGACGTAAAATCAGCCTAGGTGTCCAATGACAGATTAATGCTTAAATAAAATGTGGTGCAGATACACAATGGAATATTATTCAGCCATAAAAAACAGTAAAATATTGTCTTTTGTGCCAACATGGATGAACCTGGAGGACCTCAAATTAAGTGAAATAAACCAGTACTATACAGATTTACTATAAAGATAAATAACACGTGATCTCATTCATATGCAGAATCTTAAAAACAAAAAAGTTGATATAATAGAAATAAGTAGAACCATGGTTACCAGAAACTGTGGAAGGGAGTGGGGAAGAGAGAATGGGAAGAGGTTCGTCAATGGATACCAAGTTAAAATTATGAATGCTGAGTCAGTTCTGGCATTCTATTTTTAAGTAGAATAATGATGGTTGACCGAGAGATATTATTGTATATTACAAAATTATTAGAAGAGAGGCTTTTTAATGTTCTCACCACAAAAATGATTAATATATGAGTAATGGATATGCCAAATATCCTGATTTGATTATTATACTATATATATGTATTGAAACATCAAATTGTATCCTATAAATGTGTACAATTATGTGCCAATAAAAATAACTTTAAAAAAATTTTTAATGTGCAAAAAATGTCATTTTCATTTTACCCCAAGGTATTGCTATTAAGCTCTATCTTTTTGTTCACATACATATTTTGAATCAGTATTAGATTTTTCAAGAATTAAAAATGATATATGGCAGTAGTTAGGGTTTTTTAATAGTCCATGTGCATTTTATTTAAGTTAATTAATATTATATATATATTTTATATATATAATATATTTATATATATTATATATATATAATATATATATATCTCCCAGGTGCAGTGGCTCACACCTGTAATCCCAATACTTTGGAAGGCTGAAGCAGATGGGTTGTTTGAGCCCAGGAGTTCAAGACCAGCCTGGGCTACATGACAGAACTCTCTCTCTACAAAAAAATACAAAAATTAGCAGTGTATGGTGGCACACGCCTGTAGTCCCACCTACTCAGGAGGCTGAGGTGAGAGGATCGCCTGGGCCTGGAAGGTAGAGGATGCAGTCAGCTGTGATTACGCCACTGTACTCCAGGGCTTGGGTGACAGGGTGAGACCCTCTCTCAATAAAATAAAATGAGGCTTATATATATTACACACACACTTAACCAGGTAGAACCATGTAAATTGCAATATCTCACACTATGCTTAAAGTGAATGCTAAGTCAGAGTTCCTCCATGAGACTACCTCACCTAATGAGTGAGTATCAGACATATTGATAAATGATGAGGCCCCCTAGGGCTAATCCACATATTATATATGAATAATGCTTAATTTTCTTATTTTATTGGATGAAAATATTCATACCTCTTAATGCATTTTTCCTACACTCAAGGAGCTCTCCTTGGTATTTCTGAGGTACTTGCTCTCCTCTTGGAAAAACACTGATTTAAGTAATAAAACCTTATCATCTTGCATAGGAAAATCCACTTTTCCTGTCCTAACTTCTTGTGGACAATACCTCTACATAGGTAAATACTTAGGTGCAGATTTTTTAATGTAGAAATGTGAAGAATTAAAACTGATATATGGCAGTAGTTAGTCAAAATATGGTTTTCTTACATCTCAAATTGTATTTATATACTGACATTTTTCTGGACTTTGACGAATATAAAACATAAAAACAATTGGGACATTTGAAACTGAAATAACTGATCATTATAATTTTTCTTTGAATGTTAATCTAGCATCATTTAGCATGGAGAAGCCATCTATCCTGTTTACTTTGACACTGGCCAAAGTTAGAGCCAGGACATAAATAAGATAATTGTGTTTTTGTTTTCTCTTCAAAAAATATGCATTCCTTCTGTTAGTCTCCAAAAATGAATAGAAAACTACTTCTTAGAGAACTAACAACTTGTTAATTCTAAACAATTTATTTTTCACCTTACTGGTAAATTTTCAAATGTTCATAAAATAAAAATGGAATCAAGAACTTGTACAATGTCTGTGTCCTTCCTTATCATAGATAAATTTTTAAATAATGAATCAAATCTTACAGATTCTCAAAATAGTTTTAGCTGGGTAATACGCCATCCATTCTCTCAATCATTGACTGTCACTATCAGGGAAACTGTGTGGCAATATGAATAGCCTAATCCTCTCACTTCCATTTCAGTATGATATTCTACCAACTATCAGAAATAAAAGGATGCAATCCTTCATCATAAATTTGTCAGTTGTATGATTATTATAATACTAGAAAAGATCAGAGCTTTGGTCAAATGCTAACCAAAATTTATTTGCAAGTGAAAGTATGGGTAGTGGGTAAATTCTTACTGTGATAGAATTTTGAAGCAGTGCAATTTCATCTCCATTGGAGTTCCCAGCATGTGTAACAAAAGTGAAACAGAAAAAATCTGTTCTCCATCAACATAAGGTTAAATTTTTTTCTAATTGGTAAGGAAAAACAAATCTCATTTGACTGCTCCGTTTTTCTTTCCAAATTAAAGCATAGCAATCCAGCTCCAGCTCTGCCACTTTTGGCAAGCTATCTTTAATGGACATGAAATAAACGGTATCTCTCTTCATAGTTATGCTTTCTTTACCTTCTCAAATCAACCATAAATACAAATATACAGTTGAAGAAATAATATTACAGGATTGGCTTCATTAATGAATGAACTGGATTTTAAAAGCTATTGTGTGATCCATTGTGTAACCTCACTTGTTGAACATATGTATTGATGTAAGTCTCTAGGATAGCAGGGAAATATGTATTTAATATATAACATACTCAATGTGTAAGTCATGTGAAATATACACCACGTGGGTCCATGTTTATATTTAGAGTGATTGGTGACTAAGTGCATATAAAGGAACATATGTGCAGGAGTCTGATATCATAGAAAGTGTGCGCTATTTGGAATCAAATAGTCTGTGCTTGATTTCTTGTACCTGTTTGTAAATATCTAAAAGAGCACAGTAATGATTACATTTCTTTCATTAGATTGCTGTATGGATTCTGCATGCAAAAGGCTACACTTCACTCATTCATTTAATGAACCTTTACTGAGCACCTCTGCTATAGTCTGAATGATTATATACCCCCAAATCCATATATTGAAACTAATCATGATGTGATGGTACTAGGAGTGGGGCCTTTGAGAGGTCATTAAGCCATGAGGATGCAGACCTCATGAATTAGATTAGTGCCTTATAAAAGAGTCCACAGAGAGCTGCTTTGGCCCTTTGCTATGCTAGGACACAGAGAGACAGTATCATTTATGAATCAGAAAGCCCTTGCCAAACACCAGTATGTTGGTGCCTTAATCTTGGACATCTCAGCATCCAGAACTGTGAGCAATAAATTTGTGTTGTTTATAAGCCACTCACTTGTGCTATTTTGTTATAGCAGGCCAAACAAACTAGGACAACCTCCTATGCCTAAATTTTCTGCTAGGTGCAAGAAAACGTATAAATATGATACGATTCCCTCCATTAAGAGACTGGTCTTTTGTTTTTTATCCCTGGAAGTTGTAAATGCAGTTGTAGTAGCAGTAGCTACAGTAAAACAAGTAACAGATAATACTGATGGATTTCAGCAAAGGCAGTATGAGAAGTATGTATTTATTCATTCGTCAGCAAACACTGATGATCAAATGATAAATACGGTGTAATCGCTGACCTGAAAGAAAGGAAGACTATCAGATAAGATAGTTGTAATATTCTTAAATAATGGCTGAAGAGGTAGCAGGAATGTTTTATGGAGCATCAAAGAACAACACACAAGTCTTGCCTGAGGAGATGATACTAGACCACTCCTCTTAGGAGATCCCTTGGAGGCATCTTGAGAAGCCTGGGCATGCATGGTATGCTGCAGTTTCTTCAGGGAGCATAAACTAAATACAGCACAAGTGGTGGATAGAGTTGCAGACAAAGGTGAGAATTCAAAGGCCAGGAGAGTGAAGATTGTGAAAGGCCTTCAGTACCAAATTTGGAGGCAACTGACACACACTAAATAAAGGATTTTAAAGAGAAACACCACCTTTGCTTTCTGTACCAGATAATCAAGGATATGGGAATTAACTCTATCTCATATGGGACATGGGTGATCATTCCTGGGGCCAGTCTCCAAAAGCCTGGACATAAAAGAAAGAAAGAAATGAGGCTGGCAAGCACTAACAGTAGTAGCAAGGGCCCTGTGGGGTCTGGGGTAGCAGCCTTGAGAACTTGACTCAGAAGACCCTGGGGACACAGCTCTATTCTCTAAAAAGCTCTGTGTTTTCCATTTCTTTTTACTTTCCCATCATGTAAAATGGCCACAAAGACTCCACCTGAGTGCTCTAAAATGCAGAAAGGGGAAGGGGAAGGTTTTCACATTGATTTTACAAGGGCACGCTATAGACCTTGGGTTCATGAGCATTTAAATTATGTCATCCAATGAGCACTTACAGAACACTTCCCATAGGCCAGGATCTATGTATAAAGGTAGAGCAGTGTTTCTCCAACTTTGGCATGCATGGGAATCTCCTGGGATCTTGTGAAAAAAGAGACTCTAATTGAGTTCGTTTGAGGTAGGGAGCCAAGATTCTGCATTTCTAACAAGGAGCGACACTGATGCTTCTGTTCCAGGGACCACACTTGGAAACACAAGGAGTTACAAAACAGAAAGGGCCCTGGTTTCTGCTGTAGTAGAGATGATCATCTAAATGGTGATACAATTTATAAATCTCTGCAATGTAGTGTGGTAGGCACTATCATGCAGAGGCATAGGCACTGTGCAAACAAATATCAGTAATTGTAAATATGCAGCTGTCATGAAACATTCCTCTTTACAGACCTTTTTTTAAACAACGAGTGAAGGACATGTGTGTGCTTCAAGGATTGAAAGTAAAAAGAGTATGCTCCTTCAGTTGAATGCATTTAAGAATCTAAAAACAATTTGCAACATCAAATTTGATTAGGAGAAACAAGTTATGTTCTTAAAGACGGAACAAAGAGAAGCGACTGTGTCTACTCTGAGAGTCAGAGCTTGAAAATGACACTACATTGTTATTTCCTCCTGTATGCATTTTTCCTCCCCACTATTTACATTGATTTCTGCTGTAGGCAGATTTGGCTAACAACCTTTGAACCAAGATCTGTGGTCATTACTCATAAGTCTTATTAGCAAAAAGAAAACTTGAATGCTCCAGTGTCTCTCTCGCAGACTAACCTATTTGGGAAATTGGCAGAGTCTGTGATAAGAAAAACTTCCACAGCATTATGAAAGAGAGGATTTCTAATTGGTAGCTACATTTTCCGTTTAGAATATGTTTGAGGCAGCTGTTCTATATTCCTTCAGGTTGGAATCCCAAAGGTATCTTTCCACTTTTCACATTTTACATGAACTGAGATGAGAAAGACCTGGCAATATTATGAAGTGAGTAAAGTATGAAATGAAGAGCTCTGTGTTCCATGGGAAGCCCTACAGCCTGCATGCTTATTTATATGTTAAAATCCTAACTCCCAAGGTGATGGGTATTGGGAAGCAAGGCCTTTAGTGAGGTGATTAGGTCAGGAGTATAGAGTCCTACACTCTTGAATGGGATTAGGGCCCTTATAAAAAAGGCTCAAAAGAGCTCATTCTTCCCTTCCACCATGAGGACACGATGGGAAGAGAGCCATCTATGAACCAGGAAGTGAGCCCTCACCAGAAAGTGAATCTGCCTGCACTTTAATGTTGGACTTCCCAGCCTCCCGAACTGTGAGAAATAAATTCTTGTTGTTTATAAGCCATCCAGGTTTTGGTATTTTGCTCTGGCAGCCCAAAGGACTGAGTGAGTTTGGAAAGAATAATTTGATAGAATGGTGATGGAAGCTGAACTGAAATAGATGGAAGATAGAGAGCAACATGAGAATGATTCTTTAAGGTCACATGCCTTTGTCATAAAGCTAGGGTAGTACATGCAGAAGGTGAATGTTAAGATATTTACAAATTTAAATAAACAAGTATTCAGTTATACTTCATATTTCTGTAAAACAAACACTAATGGTATTAATGCTTATGTATTATTTAGCAAATATTTACTTAATTCCTACTATGATCGAACTGAGATATTTTGAGTTACAAGATTCATTTTCTATCTGCTCAAAGGCTGGGTTGGTGAATGTTTTCATAATGTACTTCCTTAGTCTTTGGTCTCTACTCCAGACTATGGTAAGTAACTAGGTACCTTTAGGCACCAATCAAAGGATTCTGATAGGCAGTATGTTAGAATAAATAATTATATATGAAGAACTTAGACAAAATCAAAGTGAATTTACACTCACTAATTCAACAAAAATTTAGTGAACACATTTCCCCTTACAGGAAGCTTCAAGTGGAGAGGGTGGTAAAAGAACAATTTCTTGAGCACTCTGCAGTCTGAAAGCTTGTAGAAAACTTGCAGGTAGATAAGAGACAAACAACAACAGCGCAAGACAATATTTAATAAAAGACATGGGGTGAGAGCATGAAAAAATATAAGAATTTAGGGGAAGAAAAAATTACATCAAATGCTGATTAAACTTGGGATTAGCACTAGCTAGGGACAGAGCTAATGGATTGATGACAATCAGTATTTCACAAGATAGCAATGAGCTAAGGTTATGTCAATGTATCAAGATAAAACAATGTCATTTGGATAACAAAATGAAACAAAACTAAAAATAGTATAACCTGAAGCAATATTAATAACTAATATTTATTCAACAATTTCCATGTAACTTGCAGTATTCAAATGCTTATGCATATTAACTTATTTGACTCTAAAGCATCCTAATAAATGAATATCATCATTATTTTCATCTCAACCATCGAGGAAATCCCCATGTGTGACAATAAATGGTATAGCCAGGATTAGAACCCAGATATTCTGGCCTGAAAGTTTACATGTGTCAGACAGTACAGTGTACTACCATTGTTTATATATTATTTATTAAAAATTGGAGCATTCAAAACCAAAACTGCAATAGTCCTACTATACTTAACACTAATCCAACCACTTCTAGAGAGTTGTGCTCAAATTAATGCATGCGTTAATTTAATATACTATGTCTCATCTCAAAAAAAACTGAGAGGGAATTTAAAAAAAAATTTGAAATTCAAGATTCAAAAAAGGGATAGTAGAATTTAAACATCCTAGGTTATATACAGAAAAATGAGACCTGGATAGCTTTGATTATAATACATGATTATGTACACTTGCAAGCAAAGATAATACTTGGCGTGGAGAGAAGACTTCAGTCATGTAGTAGCAAATAACTTTAGAAAAATGGAGTAAACTCCTGGACCCCAGATGAGAGAGTCTTGTTTGATTTAGTACTTAAGTGATCACTAGTCTTCTTAACTCTTAACAGAGTAGAGAGAACAAATGATGGATTTATTTTTTTAATTGATTTATTATTATTATTATTTCAAAGACAGAGGATTGAGGAGTGAATGGAGGCTGGGATGCAGGCACTCACGGAGAATTCCCAGAGTGAAAAGAAAGCAACCAGGGAAAGGAATCATATTATGGAAGGAGGAAGAACACTTTCTGGAAGTTTCATGAATACTCGCCTGATGCTTTCACTCCATAAACCTTCATGTCCGGTTACAAATGAGCCATGCCTCATCTCACCAGTTGGACTCATTATATGTGTGTTAAGTGGCTGAATCATCGCCTTTTCTCCCTCTCACATTACTTCACAAACACTAAAAGGCAGAATTGTCTTCTTTCTCATGCTCTAGTCTCATGTCTCACAGCAAAGTAATACCCATTGAACTAAAATAGCTGTCAACTTGCTAATAAATAAGAAGTATTAAACTAAACTCACACTAATGGAGCTGTGTAGGGGTGACAAGGTATTCAGAGCCAGTCAAGCGTCCCAGCAGCTCACTCCTGAGGGCGCCACTTCATAAACAGAGGCATTGATGGGCATCCCTGAGCTCCGGGGGCTTCCCAATTCCCACATGTCATGAACAAGTGAGGACAGATATTAATGGGAATGGCACTTGATATCACCATCAGAGTTAAACAAACTCGCCATTACATTACGGGAGAGCCTTCACAACAGTTGGGTATGAAAGACCTCTGTTTTCACAGCGTGTGTGTGTGTGTATGAGTGTGTGTGTGTGTGTGTGTGTGTGTGTGTTGCCTAATGCTACATGGACTGTTTATTTTGCTTTTATTTAAAAAAAAAAAAAAAAAAAAGAACAGCTAACATGCACAAGCAGAATGTTTCTGACAAAATAGTGAGAAAAAGTGTTTGGAATAAATAAAATTTTTCACTTACAGTCCTCCCACCCCCACCCAAACTCTACCAAAATTTCCTTCTTATGTATCTGAAGTATGGAAACCCAGAATGTCCATAGCCCCTAGAGCTATTGATAAACAGCTGTTGATAAACAGAGCATAGTTCTGAACAACATGACTCAAACCACTCCAGAAGACAGGTGGTATGGCTGTGGACCATTGAACTTTCTACTGCTACTCCAGGAATAGCAGGGAAATAGGAAGGCAGGAGGGACTTCATAATTTTCAGTACCCAGGGCTAAATAAAATGGTAGAGCTTCTTATTCAGCAAAGGGTTAAATATTTCCAGACTGTGAGTCAGAATATTAGAGCAACCTTGGTGCCATCCATGAGACTGCACAGACCCTGTGGAAAGGATTTAGGGACTGGCACACCTCTAGAACAGCCACATAAATTTTTTACTATTTTGTTCAACTTAGAACACCTACATTCATTATTTTGCATTTCCACAGTGCCCCCGTTTTTTAAAAATTATCCTTTCTTTTCAAAATGATGTCTTTGTTTAAATCATGGGTGACTTAGAATTATTTTCCTTAAAGGCCGTATGAGTCAACTCCCCCACTGCCCACTCCTGTCCTTCTATTTCCTATCGTTCTACAAGTCCCTTGTCATCTGAGAAGAGCATAATTCTGGAAAGTTCCTCATGTTTCCGTTCTTTACTAAATCAGCGTATTTTCCTGTTTCAGTTATCTTCCCAGGGAAAGAGGAAAAGTGAATCCTGGCCGGGCACGGTGGCTTATGCCTGTAATCCCAGCACTTTGGGAGGCCAAGGCAGGCAGATCACGACGAGGTCAGGAGTTTGAGAGCAGCCTGGCCAACATGGTGAAACCGTGTCTCTACTAAAAATACAAAACTTAGCCGGGTATGGTGGCAGATTACTGTAATCCCAGCTACTTGGGAGGCTGAGGCAGGAGAATCTCTTGAACCCGTGAGGCAGAGGTTGTGGTGAGCCAAGAGTCGTGCCATTGCACTCCAGTCTAGGTGACAGAGTGAGACTCTGTCTCAAAAAACCAGAGAGCGAGAGAGAGAAAAAAAAGTGAATCCTGTTTCTGCTCTTTTTACCACCCTCAGCCTTGGGAAATGATAAACGCTCAGAAAAATTCTCAAGCCATGACTAGAACTACCTGGTTGCTCACTATAATGTGGGGAAGTTTTACTGCCCAGATTTCCTAAGCTGACCCTCCTTAATAACCAAGGGTCATCCCCTAGATTTCCAAAAAGTTCATTGTAGATGCTGCTGCTGTTGCATCTTCTATACTGGGAAGTATATATTGGGAAAAATACCACCGCACCCCAAATATGAGGAACTGCTCAAAGGTAGTCACACAGAAAAAGAGGAGGAAAAACGTGTTTCTGACATTTCTATCTAAAGATAAAGTATGTCTCATCTTCTTCTTTTTTTTTTTTTTTTTTTTTTTTGATTCTCACTCTGTCACCCAGGCTGGAGTGAAGTGGTGCGATCTTGATCTCAGCTCACTGCAACCTCCAGCTCCCAGGTTCAGCGATTCTCCTGCCTCAGTCTCCAAAGTAGCTAGAACTATAGGTGCACACCATCATGCCCAGCTAATTTTTGTATTTTTAGTAGAGATGGGATTTCACCAGGTTGGCCAGGATGGTCTTATCTCTTGACCTCGTGATCCACCTGCCTTGGCCTCACAAAGTACTGGGATTACAGGTGTGAGTCACCGTGCCCGGCCAGTATGTCCTTTCTGAAACAAGATCATAAGTGTTTCAAAGAAAACACAAGTTTTGTATTCACCTCTGTTAGACAAAAAACATAGAGATAACAAGAAACCCTGGTGATAAGACATGTAGACAAATGAGTCTATTTGGCTTTAAATGTTTGAGATGAACAAGGCTTCTCTATAGCCACCTCTCACATCACAAACTGAGTTGAGCTACAGGTTGTAATTAAATCTTCATTTTCTCACTAACTTATTTTCCCCATTTACAGTAAGTAGAGAGAGACAAATGTGAAAGTATCTATAAGGAAAAAATATGTATGTAATATATAATAGAAAGACATGGGAGCTGTGGCTCATACCTGTAATCCCAGAACTTTGGGAGGCTGAGGTGGGTGGATCACGAGGTCAAGAGATTGAGACCATCCTGGCCAACATGGTGAAACGCCATTTCTACTAAAAATACAAAAATTAGCTGGGCGTGGTGGCACACACCTATAGGCCCAGCTACTCAGGAGGCTGAAGCAGGAGAATCACTCGAATCCGGGAGGCAGAGGTTGCAATGAGCCGAGATTGTGCCCCTGCACTCCAGCCTGGCTACGGAGCAAAACTCCATTAAAAAAAAAAAAGAAGAAGAAAAAAGAAAGAAAGAAAGGCATATTTATAATTATGGCCTAATTCACTTTTTCTCCTAACCCAACTAGAAAGGCAGTCATCTACGTAGGGCCTTTTCTTGCTTTGATGGTACAGTTGGATGGTTTTTCAGTCATTTATTTTAAAAACTGATTATTGCCCAGAACAGAGATTTAGTTAGGTGGGCATGTCTGGCAAGAGCTGAATGATTAATCATATCATTCAGATATCTGTAATTAAAAAACAAACAAACAAACAAAAACCATTACCTAAAACTGTCTATTTCAAAATAGATTTGGTTTCTGACCAAGAAATCAGGGGGGAAAGTGTTTCTCTCTCCAAGCAGCAAGGAACACAGATGCATCTAGAGGGTTAAGGCAGTTAAATAGAAAGATATATGTTTTAACGGAGTTGTGCTTTAAAATTACTTCTAATTTATCCACTTACCAGACATGTATTGAGGTAAAATGATCAGCAGTAACGTGCAGCAGAAAGATATATACTTTTTTAATTGTAGCCAAGAGGAAAAAAGCAGCATGGAATAACTTAATCGCTGCTAATTATAATATCACTGAGGTAATTACAATAGATTTTGATTGTCTCATTTTCACACCAGAGGAGGGCACAATGCTGGCATTTCTCTTAATACATATTTGTTTTTAGAGAAGAGCTGACAATTATACTAATTGTAGTCACAGCATGAAACTTTGTTTTTAAAGAAAAATTTGTCTACGTGTCACATGGAATAAATGCACCCTTTCTGTTTGGTTAGGTGCAAATTAAACACACATTAATTGCTTTGTTTGTTGTGGTAAGAGATCTCTGCATTGTTGCAAGCATTATCAATTTTCCAAGAGCCTAATCCACTGCAAAGTCCTCAACATCCAATAAACTGTTCCACTGCTTAAACGGGTCACTTTTTGAAAGCTTTGGAAGGCTGTTCCTTCACATTGCCTGAAAACCACTTGTTCAGATTCACAACTTCCATTCAGGAAGATGAGAGAAAATGCTGATAAGAAAATGCCAGTGAAAGCTGAGTTGTGAGATGCATCTTATGCTCCTGTTGCAAGAACCCACTGGGGTCTCCAGCATATCAATGTGTATAGAATGTACCTGCGAGGAACAGTCTCATAGGCATGGGCTGTGGAAAGCTCGACCTAAGCAGAGTAGAGGAGAGAAAATTACGGATTTCAGATTTGTAAGTGTAATCAGAATTGGTGTTGGGTTGATTGGTTCCTCTTATTGCCCATAGGTGGCCTGCAGTCCAGCAGAAGTGGCAGTCTTTGTCCTTGGTAGTAAGAAAGCAGCCTCAGATCTGTGCATCTCCCTCTATTTTATGAGATCCCTAAGCCTGCTCTTCTGTTTTGACCTCTCCAATGAGATATATTAGAAAAATAGCCATGTCTCCTCTCGTTTACAGTCATCATGCCAGAACTTATGCAGGAGGAAGGCCTCCTAGCCAACTGGAATGCAAGGGGAGAAAAACAATGGCCAGCCATTAGGATTCCTAGAATTCAGTTGGTATCATTGAGTTTGATGACATTTATTGTATCAAAAGCTTTTTATAGTAATCCACATCGAACTTCTTTTGAGTAACCTACACAGAGAGGCAAATTAACTACTCAAGATCAAATCATCTTCTCCTGCACTGGAGCATACCAAGCAGTTCCCCCAGCACTGGTCACCTACAGCACCACAGCAGCACAGATACTATGCAGTTAGAGTAAAACCACCCATGAGAGAAATAAAAATTTACTAATTTATGATACAGTGAATAGCGGAAGTAAAATCCTATTTTAATGTTTTGGGATTTTAAATTTGTTTCACTTGCTAAAGAATCATTACATGTGAATGTTAGAGAAAACTGGACATTAAATGTGTCTACTCAGCCAGGCAAGGTGGACATTTAGACCCTTGTAGACAGTCAACACAATAGAGCTAAGGTCAGGGACCTTTCTGCACACCTCTCAATGTGGGTATTAGAATTTTCAAGAACCCTCAAGTATTTCCCCAAGCCACTAGGCCACTTTTACTGCTTTATGACACCCCAGAGTCAGGCCTTCTACTTCCTCTTCTGACCTCTTGTACCCAATTTTTCTCTCCCCACTCTTGTGATCATTATTGTGATCTCAAGCCTCTTGATCTCACCATCAACTCTGAAATGAACCCTAACTGGCCTCTTTGTTTTCCATTACACCAAATCCAATCCACCATAATATCATAGGCAGGTAATCCACATTCATGACACTTCCCTGCTCAGGAACTTTTAATGCGTGCCTATTACCTACCAAATAAAACTTCCACTGCTGAGCCTGGCTAACAAAGCCCTTTGTTACTCTTCTCCCAATATAGATTCTCAACGAGACCCCTTCCAGGCATCCTGTGCTTGCTCCAGCTAAGCCAGATGACTTCAGCAAGCATATGCAGCACTCAAGAGCAAGACACTTTGGCATTAGGAAGGTCTAGGTTTGTATCCCAGATTTCTTATTTACTGTTATGTTTGCTTTCTAAGCTTTGGCTTTATTACATAAATAAAAAATACATGATGGAAAAAAAAACCTACCAAGAACACATGAGGCCAGAATGAGAAACAGGTATCTACTTATCCCCATTTCCTAGGCACGTGGCAGTGTGTTAGGTAAATAAGAGCAGCTTCCATCAGCACCGTCATTATTTTTAAACATTTCTCTTATTTTTCCATCTCTAAGCATTTGCGCCCTCAACCTAAAACGTCAGTAAGACGCCAGTTAAAAAACACCACCATTTTCATGAAGTTGGTGCCCCTTCTCTTTGCTTCACCATTACCTGCATTTTTCTGACGTGTTCACCAAATGTTGCCTTTTATTGCATTGCTCAGAGCAGCAGGCCCTAAGTCCCACACTGGAGAATCCAAGACTAGTGAGCTCAAGCCCTTCATGCATGTGGAAAACCAGAGCTCTAGCTGAACTTAAACCAGAAGCTCTCTGTCTTACATCCCAGATCAAGCTGTTACTGGGTCTTTCCCTCTATGCTCTTCACTCCACTCTCACTCCTCTTCTACCCTGAGGTCATCATCTCAGCTCAGGCCCTTCATCAATAGGAAAAAAAGATGTGGCTGAAGTAAAAGAATAACAAGAAATCTTGAAAATATAAAATATGTTCCCCTCAAAATTCCCTGAACAGGTTGTATTAAAAAAACACAGACTTCATTAAGATTACCTTGGGGATCTGGAAGATAATAACACATAAATAAATTTTCCATTACCAGGAGCAAAACAAAAGAAAACAGCATTTGTGAAAATATGAAATAAAGGTTCTACCCATCTGCTCCCCTCACTATGTTATAGGAGTTCCAGAACAAAAGATAGACAATGAAAAAACAATAGAAATAGCTCAGAGCTATTTTATACCCAAAGACATATTCCAGTCTTTAGATTTGCAGGAGTCACCATTATCTCCACTCCAGGGAGAGCTAGCTGAAATAAAATAACAGAGACACACTCCTAGACATATTCTGATGAATTTCTGATCTCCAGAAATTGAGAGATATAGAAGAACTGAGAGGTGGTGAAAATACTCCAGCTGCCTAAGATTTCACAACAAACCAAAATGCACCGGTGGACCTGCATTATTTAAAATATAGAGATATTCACCAAATATATTACAGAAATGGAACAGTGGCTGTTTCTGGGGAGTGAATTGGAAAGAAAGAGCTAGAAGAAAACTTTTATGTCACATGTGATTCCCTTCTATACGTTTGCAATTTTTTGTTTGTTTGTTTGTTTGTTTTTACTATGGGAATATAGTACTTTTACGATGAAATAATTTTCTATTTGTTTTTTATTTTATTTATTTTTTTTTTTTGAGACAGAGTCCACAGCCTTGACCTCCTGGGCTCAAGTGATCCTCCCTCCCCAGCCTCCTGAGTATCTGGGACTACAGGGATGCACCACCATGCCTGGTTAAATTAAAAAATATGATTTTTATAGAGATAGGATCTTGCTATGTTGCCTAGGCTGCTTTCAAACTCCTGGGCTCAAACAATCTTACTGCCTTGGCATCCCAAAGTATTGGGATCATAGACATGAGCCACAACACCCGGCCTCTGCGTATTTTTAAAATTTTAACATGGCATTGTATTACAAACATTTTTACATAATTAAATTTTCTTCAAACACATTAATTTAATTATTTTACAAAATTGTAATTTATAAATAGTCATATATTATACAATGACTTATATCTTCTGGGATATTTCTTGATTTTTGCTACTATAAATAAATTTATGAGGAAAATCATCACATATTCAGTTTTCTGAGAATCTCTGATATCCTATGGAATTAATTTTGAGAAGTAAAATTATATTTTAAAGGCTTTGGTGTTTACTACCAGTTGTTCTACCAGGAGATTGTAAGAATTTAAAGCTCAACCAAAGAAAAATAAAATGCCCTATTGCCACACTCACAACAATGAATGCTGGTTGTGAATATGTTTTTAAATGAGTAGCCAATGAATCATAATTATTGAATTCATCCAGTTCTCAAGGTGCAAAACTAGAATGTAATCACCTTCCATAGGAAACAAATGATATAATACCTACTCCTTGACCAATGATCTACTTGAGGATATGGGTAAAATACTTGGACAGTGTAACAAACTAAGGAAGATTTTCATGAGTGCCAAAAGCAAACAATGCAATTTTTTAATGCAGATGACAAAAACCTTTCTAAGTATGTTATAAAGATCAGAAAGCACAAAAGAAAAGAGTTGACATATTTCAGCTACATCAATTTAAAATAAAACAAAGCGAACTTCTCACTGAGCTGCGGGGCAGGAGGGGACAATAAAACAACAGAATTCCAACTATATGTGTAATAAATAACAATAAACGACTTCAATGAAGAGGGTTCTAAGGAAGGAGAAGAGAAAGAAGGTAGAAGAGATTCAAGAGGAAGATGGGTAAAGATCATGAACAGACAATTCATGGATGAAGAAATACAAATGGCGAGTACAAGTGCACTTGTTCAATTTCACAGATAATCAAATAGTGCAGTATTATTTTTGTTAGTAAGACAAAATTTAAAACTTTACCAAAACCCAGTGTTTAATGAGTGTGTGCAGAAATGTGTGCTTTCACTTGGGGTGTAAATCATATGAACAGGATGACCTTTCTGGAGGAGAGTTTGATCACATGTATCAATTACTATGTGCATATATCCCTTGACCTTGCTAACCCACCATGAAGATTTCAAACAAGAGATAATCAGACACGCTGGAAAAGATGATTGTACAAGTATTCATTACAACATTATTCATAAAAATAAAAAGATGCTCTTCCATAGAGTACTTAGTCAAAATGATACGTGTACACTATGAAGTACCTACAGACAATGAAATTCAGCCACAGTTGTCTACCTGGAAAGTGGTCCATTAAATGTTGTGAAAAAGACAAATTACATAAATTCAGAGAAGCACAGTGTAATCCTATTTATGCAATGCGCATGTGTATACGTGCTTAGAGAAATGTTTGGAATAATTTTCATCAAAGGCCAATGATGATTACTTTTGGTTATTTAAATTTTATGAGTGTCACTTTTGCCAAAAACGGTAGTCTTTTAAAAAACCCTCATATTCATTTTTTTATTTTTTTATTTTTCTTGAGATAGAATCTTTGTGTCGCCCAAGCTGGAGTGCAGTGGCGCGATCTTGGCTCACTGCAACCTCCACTTCCCAGGTTCCAGCAATTCTCCTGCCTCCGTATCCCAAGTAGCTGGAATTACAGGGGTGCACCACCACACCAGGCTATTTTTTTTTCTTGTATTTTTAGTAGAGACAGGGTTTCACCAGGTTGGCCGGTCTGGTCTTGAACTCCCGACCTCAAGTGTTCTGCCCACCTTGGCCTCCCAAAGTGCTGGGATTACAGGTGTGAGCCACTGCACCAAGCCAAAAACTCGTGTGTGTGTGTGTGTGTGTGTGTATATATATATATATATAGAGAGAGAGAGAGAGAGAGAGAGAGTCTCGCTCTTTTGCCCAGGCTGGAGTGCAGTGGTGCGATCTTGGCTCACTGCAACCTCTGACTCCCAGGTTCAAGCAATTCTCCTGCCTCAGCCTCCCGAGTAGCTGGGACTAAAGGCGCCACCACCATGCCTGGGTAATTTCTGTATTTTTAGTAGAGATGGGGTTTCACCATGTTGACCAGGCTTGTGTCAAACTCCTTACCTCATGATCTACCCACCTCAGCCTCCCAAAGTGCTGTGATTACAGGCGTGACTCACCGCACCCGGCCTCATATTTTTGATATTGGTTCAGAGATGAGACAGGTTTCCTGGAGGAACTGGGGCTTGTTTTTGGCCTGGAGAAACGATAAGTTCCTCTCTCTTAGGTTTTATTGATTGAAGCAAACACTGAAGAAAGTGTTGGTTGTAAAATGATATAATCACCACCATCATCACCACTGTGTATTTCGTCCTCCAAATTGAATGTCAGTGTCAAAACAATTGGAAAACCAGGAGTGAAGAAATGGTCACCTACGAGAGAGAGAGATGAGGGAGCCTGTGTGCACTGTGGAGGTCAAGCTGGAAGCAACTAGTGCAGAAGGAGTTTGACTTCTTTCTGACAAGTGTTCGTGGTCTAACTATGAAGGAGAGACAGGTTCTAGGAAGGAGAGTAACAGCCATATCCTCCCAGTTGAAGGAAAACAGGAGCAGAGAGGACAGCCTTAAATAAACAACCTTTGTCTCCCAGATTAGGTAGAAACTAATTTACCTGAGAAACAAATGAGACTGATTAGCAAATAGAGGTTCTGGATCCCTCAGGGGTTCTAGAGTTAGCTGGAGGAGGTTAAGGACCTTCATGGGTTTAATACCGAACTTGCAGAATCCAGAAACAGAGTCGAAACCATACTCCGCACTAAGAATCAGTTCTGGTCCTTCACTTGCAAAACCTGATAATGTTAAATTCTTTAGTATTCATAAATGAAAATCAGAGATGAGTTTAATTACAATATATTATCAATGTAGAACAAGCTTCTATATGGGTATGAGTTCTATTGTTTGAGACACTGTGTTGAAAACAATTCCACAATTGCTCTGAATAATAATGCATGGAAAACTAAGCATTTTAAATTTTCAGTATGGTGTCTAAAGAAAAATGTGGCTTAAATCCTTAAACATGCCAATTCACCACATTCAATACATTTACTGTCCGTTTGCTCTTAACCTCCTGTTGAGCGTCTTGAAGTGGAAGACCCCTGAGTCACACTGAGGTTTTAGGATTCAAACATTTGAACGCATTGAAACTATAACATTGATTATGTTCTTTCCCACATCACTTCATTCATTCCCTGAATGGGTGCTGGTAACAAAGGTATATTCAGTTTGTAAAATTTTGGCCATTTGTATAATTAGAATATGAAAATTTTTCACATTTATACTTTATTTCCATTTTAAATGGCAATCTGAGTTACTTGGGAACCTAAAAGAGAAATAATATATAATTTTCTGAAATCATAGATATAATCCTCAAATTTCACAAAATGTCAAGTCAGTATAAATATCCCCACATTTTCAAAACCAGAAAATGCTCAAAACATGGATTGTTCTAAACCTCTAAAAAAGGTTTACAAAAGCTCCTGTGCTTTCCAACAAGTCAATAGCCTTCTTTATACGCCTTGGAGATCCTAGATCACATCTTAGATAATATAACAAAAAATTAACAATAAAAAATGTTGTCAAAGTATGTTCATATTTCAGGGAAAAGTTATTTGTTATTTTTTGCTGTTTTTATCACAAGAAAAAATGGTTATTTTACTTATCCAATGTGTTTCTTTTCTTTCTTAAAATAATTGTGTTACATCAAACATATAAAAAAATAAGGTTTTTCAATATTGCATAATCCCTAAGTATCTTATTAATTATATTTCTACTTCTCAAAGTTATTAGTTCACAGGTATGAGGACAGGGAAAAGCAAACATTTTTCAAACCATTAAGACATTTCCATTGAAAATCAGGTGTGTATTTACTTTTGTTTGGTGATTATCCTCTGAGCTTCTCAAAGTTGTTACTTTTTCATTTTTCAATCCGTCATATTGATTTTTCTCTTCATCCACGTCTGTGCAGTTTGGAAATCATACCTCTTTATGAAGATCTGTGAAATCTTTTATGGGAAAAAGTAATCGAGTTCTGTCAACTGAATCACTCCTGTCAGTTCCTGAAAGACACACAGAATAAATTATGGCTGGCCAAATGTGACCTTTTAAAAACCACAGTGGCTCTTTAAGGTATAAGCTTTATCCCACCTCCAGCCAAAAGGAATGATTATGAGAAAAGCTCAGACTCTATTGTCAGTGTTGTATGTAATATTTATGCAGGGTAATCCCCTTGGCATGTAAATAATTCAGAATTTAAAAGTACTAAGTGAACAAACAAATACTAAAAATTCAAAATGTTGCCACACTCCCTAAGTGGTGAATTATCCAATCTTGGTTGTATTCCATGACTGAGGGAAAGCAAATCAATCAAAAATGAAAAATAACCTGTGTGTAGTAATATGCATTCTGGGTAGAACTGGCTGTGTGCAAACGAAGTATTATTTGACACAGTGCAATATGTTTCTAAAAGTGGATCGGAAATACTATATTTGTTTAACTAGTGTAATACACACACACACACATACACACACACACACACACACACACACACGGGACTTGAGTAGGGTCCGAGCGAGGTTTCAGAAGAAAAGGAAAGGGAAATTCATCTGGATTGGGAAGATTGGTATGAAGGCAGAGACAGAAAAGGGAAGGTAAATGTGAAATTAGCTGGATTGGAGCAAAGTCTTGGGAACTGAATGGGGTTGCAACTAGACTTAAAGAGGCTCTCAATCATATGTAAAGCAGAGGCATATTTTTATGTGTTCCAGAGGCAACAGAGATACATCAAAGAGAACAGAAAGAAAATTGGTAAAAGTTGTTTTATGAAAATATTGTCAGAGCATGAGCTTTTCTAAATCTCATGAATTTCCATGCTGTCTCTTAGTTTGGGAACATATAATTGATAAGAATCTCAGGAGGCCGCCTAGTCTCTCCTCTCCAAGTAAGACCAAGCAATTCCTGACAGACATTCATTGTATTTTTAAATGATTAGTGGAGATGGCGCCATGACCTTGAAAGGTGATCAGCTGCATTTTATATAGCACCTGCACAGTTATGGAAATCAACTCGGGTTTAGTTCAAGTCCATTCTTCAGTTGATGCTATATCTTTTTGTTGAAATTGTGATGAGTGATGGGAAGAGCCTTTGCCATAACATTGGACTCCTACAATTCCAGCTCCCTAAAAATAGGTCAGTGTTGTACATCAAGGCACTTCTTCATGATGAAGAAATATTCTAACATAATGAAGAATACTTTAATTTTCTATGTGATTTTAGAGCACACGAGACCCTATAATATTTTTGCGTATCCAGGTTTCTATTTGCTTTTTCATCTTCCTGGAAACACTTCCCTTCTTATTTTTCTGACAAAATCCAACTCAACCTTCAAGAGGCAACTTGGATGTTAACTATATTTTAATAAAGCCTTTTGTTACCTCCTGCAATCTCTTAAACCAACTTCTGTCGTAACAGTTATTACATTGCTGTAATAGTCTTCTTGCCCATCTGACTTTCTGCCTGGTCTTTGAGCCCCTATGACTTCAATGACTGATATACAGTAGACTTTAACAGAAGATCACTGTGGTGGTTAATACTGAGTGTCAACCTGATTGGATAGAGGGATACAAAGTATTAATACCGGGTGTGTCTGTGTGGGTGCCAAAAGAGATTAACATTTGAGTCAGTGGGCTGGGGAAGGCAGATCCACCCTTAATCTGGTGGGCACAATCTAATCAGCTTCCACTGAATATAAAGCAGGCAGAAAAACATGAAAGAGAGAGATGGGCCAAGCCTCCAAGCCTCCAAGCCTCCAAGCCTCCAAGCCTCCAAGCCTCCAAGCCTCCAAGCCTCCAAGCCTCCAAGCCTCCAAGCCTCCATCTTTCTCCTGTGCTGGATGCTTCCTGCCCTTAAACATCAAACTCTAAGTTCTTCAGTTTTGGGACTCGGACTGGTCCTCCTTGCTTCTCAGCTTGCACACAGCCTATCATGGGACTTCGTGATCATGTAAGTTAATACTTAATAAAATCTCCTTTACGTAGATATAAATAGATAGATAGATAGATAGATACATACATACATACATTGTATTTTTAAATGATTAACACAGGTGGTACCGTGACCTTGAAAGGTGATCAGTTGCATTTTATATAGCACCTGCACAGTTATGGAATTCAACCCAGGTTTAGCTCAAGATTATTTTTCAATCGATGCCTTATCTTTTCATTGAAATCAGGATAAGTGATGGGAAGAGTCTTTGCCATAACTAACATCGGACTCCTATAATTCCAACTCCCTAAAAATAGGTCGATGTTGTACATCAAGGCACTTCTTCATCTAAATGACTAACATAATGAAGAATACTTTAATTTTCTATGTGATTTTACAGCACACGATTCCCTATAATATTTTTGCATATGCAGGCTTCTACTTGCTGTTTCATATTCCTGGAAACACTTCCTTTCTTATTTTTCTGACAAAATCCAACTCAACATTCAAGAGGCAATTCAGATGTTAACTATATTTTAATAAAGCCTTTTGTAAAGGCTTTATTGTATATGTGTATATATGTATACACACACACATATATATACACACACATGCAATCACTATGTGGATGAGTGAGTTTAATTAATTCTCATTTTACAAATGAGAAAACTGAGACTTTGTTAAAGATTACAAAAGTTTTTTGAGTTCTTGGTCCTTTCAACTGGTTCACACCCCGTCCCAAAATAGGGTTTGCCAAAACAAATGAACAAACAAAAACTTAAATATAAAGAAAAAACTATAATCTGCAAATATAGTTTATGCATGAAACTAGTTAATTTGCATTAAGGTAGATAGTACAGAGTAGCACATCTATGTCTCAGTGAATCAGAGTGCCTTAATTTGTCATGAAAGAAACTAGTGTAAGTGGGGTTTTTTTGCTGTAGATTATTACAGAGTCCACTTTATTCTTTTATGATACAGAATAGGGATGTATCCAATTGAATATAAGAATTATAATAAAAATTCTTTTCCAAAATCATAATATTCCAACGTACAGTTATGGAATTCCAAAATTAAATTATGTATACTATTTTAGCTCTCACCATTTATTTGACTTTTTAGAATAAAGGTTAATGTTTTTCTGCTCACTAACTTTGTTACTAATAAAGCTTTGGGTGGTGTATTTGTTGAGTATTTTGATTAGCATTTTTCAACTGATTGGAACAAAATATGACCAAAGCTTCTCTGAAAATGTGACTATCTTTGTCAGTCACTTGTGGTTATTCATAAATACATTTCTCTAAATTTCAAACATTTTAAAATTCAAATGAGGGGGCAGAAGAGAAAACACAAATTGCTACCTCAAATTTTTACAAATTATTTTTACTTCCACATCAGCTTTGTCACACACAGACAAATTGTTGTTAAGTTACTTTGGTTACCTATGTGTCTGTATATATAAATTTCATCAATTCTAACAATAACTAATTCTATTTTTTGATACATTACAGTAGTGTGTGGGAATGACTTAGGAGCTATGTGTGCACACAACCAATTTGACAAGAATATTTCTATACCATTGATTTATTAAATTAATAAAACATTATTTGTAGCACAATATAGTATTGCCCAAAATTCATGTTGGATTAGCCCAAAAGCAAACAAATGAAGTTTATGTTGAAACTCTTGACTGAATTGACTATAGCAGGGGTCCCCAATCCCCAGTACTGGTCCCTGGTCTGTTAGGAACAGTGGTGCATAGCAAAAAGTGAGCAAGTCAAGTTTCGTCTGTATTTATGGCCGCTCCCCATCCCTTGCATTACTGCCTGAGCTCCGCCTCCTGTCAGATCCGTGGCAGCATTAGATTCTCATAGGAGTGTGAACCGTACTGTGAACTGCACATGTGAGGGATCCAGGTTGCACACTTCTTATGAGAATCTAATGCCTGATGATCTGTCAGTATCTCCCATCATCCCCAGATGGAACTGCCTAGCTCAGTACTCTCACTGATTCCACATTATGGTGAGTTGTACAATTATTTAATTATATGCTACAACGTAATAATAATAGAAATAAAGTGCACAATAAATGTAATGAGCTTGAATCATTCCAAACCCATCACCCCCACCCCAGTCCATAGAAAAATTGTCTTCCATAAAACAGGTCACTTGTGCCAAAAAGGCGGGGGACCACTAGACTATAGCATTTATAATAATATCAGATACAGTAATGTCAGATGTTTCATCTTTGACAGAATATACCTCAAGAGGTTTATTTTGACTCTATAAATTGGATGAAAAATTAAGTCACTATTGGTATTAAGTGATTTTCTACCAATACATTTGATGACACTGACATAAAACTGGTGTCTTTTCACCATTTGCAGCATCCTTCTTTTGCTAATGAATCCAATATATTAACAGCTCTCTCTTCAGTTTTTGTATGTGCATGAGAATTTTGGTAACACTACTTGGAGCAAAAAATGAGCAAATTCAATTGAGAGCAGTTATTTGATTCAAATAAATGTCATGCGCCACAGAACTATCTATAATAAACCTATGTTTTATAGCTACATGTATTAAATTGTTATCTTTAGGCACAGTCTTTTAACATAACTATGAACTGTTGACGTTAGATGTTGATGTTTCATTGGCAGATTTTTATCTTCTGGTTTACATGTGGTCAGTAATATCCTCATGGTCCCCGTGGTGAGTGACATATATTGACATTTTGTCAAATTAATCATTTCTCAATTTGTCATCAAGTTTCCAACAGAAATTCACAACTTGAACCCGATTTCTTTTACCCAAATGAACTTTCTGCTTTTTATGTCATTGGTGCTGAAAGGTATATTGCCTAAAATGGGGGTAATATCAATAACATATAATAAATGTATAGTAGTAAATCTACATAAGGTAATAAATAATGAAACCGCAGTTGCAAGAGTATTCAAACTACTCTGTGTATACTCTTCACTGCAGGATTGCTTAGCCTCTCCTTCTCACACATATTTCATATGTAATTGACCTGTAATTTCCCAAATTTCCTGTAGAGCCCATCAGCTAGTAGTCTTGAGGCTTTTTACATTGGCAAGGACCAGCAGTGCCAGTGGGACCAGCGATGTCAGATGCTTCTCCTTCCATAGCCCCATATTTCAAGGCTTACTCAGCTGCTCGCATCCTGTGTACTTCCTTTTATTAGGGAGTTTCCTGCATGCTGTCCCTGAAATGGATGTCTTAGTTATGTTGTGTCAGGAGTGGGTTATCACTGGTTGCTAAAAGCCAGATTTGACCAAGCTTTAGAGCAAGAACTTCCTTCGCTGCACATGCATCTCACATAGCCCTGGACACAATAGTAGAAATGGTGGGTCTTACCAATCCATCTTACCTTCTTTCACACACAACGAATAATAATACTAAGAAAATGAAAAGTTTGATAGGAGACTTCCAGTTTCTGGATATGCATTTAGAGAGTTGAGAAATTGCCACTTCATCCTAATAACAAGTGAAATGCTTAAAAGACTAAAAAATCAGCAATCCAATCTTCTTGTATCTAATAGAGAGGAAAAGACACAGGGTAAACTGCTGCTCTTAAGATGATGGAGACAGGCAGGCAAATACAGAGAGTCACAGCTTTCCAGAGTAAAGAGTAGAGACCCAAGAGTAGAACCCACCAAGGGAATCAGTGCTGGGGTGGGGAAAAGTGAGTTCTAATTAATGCATTGCTAAAGGCTCAGTGTGGACAACTGTGAGAGTTAGAGATTCCGGGGGGAGTCAGTCACAGGGTACTCCACCTGCTTTTGTAAGTTTTAGTTCAGGGACCTTGATGAGTTTCTTATAGTAAATATCTGAGAAAAACTATCTTGTGCTTTCAGTAAGGGGAGGGAAAGAGGAACCATTTTGAAAAACACCAGAGCACTCTGTTCTTTTTAACAAGGCCTGCCTTCAGGGGAAACTAATTAAATAGCACCTAACCTGCTGGGGTATTATCAGAAACTGACTTGGGGGAAGAAATATACCCAATTCTAGCTCAGTATAATCATCCTATTCCACCTAATAGGGGAGGGAAAAAAAACTCTGAGAACCACTTATGAACCCACAGGTCAGAAGGATAGGCTTGCTGAAAGACTGAGCCTTAATCATAAAACCATGGAACACTCCCTGTCCCACCACACCTTAACACTAGATTATTAAATGCCTATTTACAGCAGTTCATTTTATCCAGCATATCATGTCCAGCTATCAAGAAAAAACTACAAGGCATACCAGAAGGCCCACCCTCCAAACAAAGACCCACAATTTGAATAGATAGAGCAAGCATCAGAACCATACAGGGCAGGGATGTTGGGATTATCAGACCAAGAATTCAGAACCACTATGATTAATATGCTAAGGATTTTTATGGATAAAGTGAATAACATGCAGGAATAGGAGGTCAATGAATGTAAGCAAAGAGATGGACATCCTGAGGAAGACCAAAACAAATGCTAGAGGTAAAAAACACTGTAATAAAAAATGAAGAATGCCTTTGATGGGAGTATTAGTTAACTGGACACAGATGAGGAAATAATCTCTGAACTTAAGGATATATCAAACGACCCTCTAAAACTGGAAATCAAAGAGAACAAAGTGCCCCACCCCCAAAATTAAGAATATTCAAGGACTGTGGGACTACTACAAAGGAGTAGCAAGTGCATAATAAAATACCTGGTGGAGAAGAAAGAAACAGAAGAAATAGTTGAAACAATAACAACTGAAGATTACCTACAAAAAAAAAGTCAGACACCAAACCACAGATTCAGAAGTTCAGAGAACATTAAGCAGGATTAATGCAAAAACCCCCAATATCTAGGCATATTGTTTCAAACTGCAAAAATAAAAAATAAGGAAAAGAATTAACAATGAAAGAAGCAAGAAGAAAAGAAAAAACACCTTTTATATAGAGGAGTAAAGGTAGGTCTTACATCCAACTTCTCATAAGTCATGGAAGCAAGAAGAAAGTGAAGTGAAATATTTGAAGTATTGAGAGGAAAAAACTCAACCTAGAATTCTGTATCCAGTGAAATTATCTTTAAAAGTAAAGAAGAAATATTTTCTCAAACAAAAAATATTAAGGTATTTTTTGTCAGTATATTGCCTTGCTATAGATATTACAAAGATGTTCTTCAGAAAGAAGAAATATAATGTAGGTCAGAAACTCAGATCTACATAAAAAGAGCACTGAAAAATAAGTATTGAAGTTAAACAGAAACATTTATTTTTCTTATTTCTAAGTGACTTGATAGGTAACAGTTTGTCCAATATAATAATAGCAAAAATATATTTTATTATATATGTTTGTGTGTGTGTGTGTGTATACTTAGGTATGCTTATATGTAATTGAAATGAACCACAACAATGATACAAGGGACAGGAAGGAGAAATTAGAATTATTTTATTATAAAGTGCTCACTATGCAAGAGTGGTATAGTGTTATTTGAATGATGACCTGGATTCGTTATAAATGCATGTTGCAAACTCTAGGGCAACCACTAAAATAAAGTTGTAAAAAAGAATAACTGATATGTTAACAAAAGAATCATAGAAAATGTTCAATTAAAACCACAAAAGGAAGAAAAAGAGAAGACAAAAATAGAATAAAAGAACAAAGGTAAGAAATAGAAAACAGTAACTAATATAGTAGACGTTGATCCAACTATATCAATAATCACTGTGAAAATAAATGGCCTGAATGCACCAATTAAAAGACAAAGGTTGTCAGAGTGGGGAAAAAAAAAAAAAAACAAGATTCAACTATATGTTGTTTAAAAAACCCACTTTACATGTAAAGACACCTATAGATTAAAAGTAAATACAGAAAGAAAATGTATCATGCTAACACTGACCAAAAGACAACATGGTAACTATATTAATTTCTGATGGAACAGACTTTAAAGCAAGAAAAGTTTTTAGTGCTAAAGAAGGGCATTACATAATGATTTAGGGTTCTATTCTCCAAGAAGACATAATAGTCTTTAACATGTGCACACCTAACAACAGCAGAACACCAAACTACATCGGGCATAATTTGATAGAACTGCAAAGAGAAATAGATGAATTCACTATTATCATTGCAGACTTTAACATCCCTCTATCAGAAATGGACAGATCCAGCAGGCAGAAAATCAGTAAGGACATAGTTGAACTCAACAGCAACATCAATCAACTGGATATAATTGACATCTATAGATTACTTCATTCAACCACAGCAGAATACACATTCTTCTCAAGCTCACATGCAACATTCACCAAGATGGGCCATATTCTGAGACATTACAACAGTTTAACAAGTTTTTAGAAAATATAAATCGTTCAATGCCTGTTATCAAACCATATTGTAAATAAACTAGAAATCGATAACAGAAAGATTACTGGAAAATTCTAAAGTACATGGAGGTTAAATGATACTCTCTAAATAACACATAAGTCAAAGAAAAAATCTTAATAAACACTTAAAAATGTTTTGAACTAAATGAAAATGAAAATATAACTTATCAAAATTTGTTGGATGCAGTGAAAACAGTGCTTAAAGGGAAATTCATAGCATTGAATGCATATATTAGAAAAAAGAAAAATCTAAAATCTGTCATCAAAGTTTCCACTTTGGGAAACTACAAAAAGAAGAGATAAAAAGAATTAGAGTAGAAATCATTGAAACTGAAAATAGGAAATCAATAGAGAAAATCAACAGTACTAAAAACAGATTTTTGAAGATTAATAAAATTGATAAGCCTTTAGGCAGGATATCTAAAACAATATAAAGGATGCACATTCTAATATCAGAAATGAAATAGAGGATATCATTATCAATCCTACAGACATTAAAAGGATAATGAAGGAATACTATGAACAACTCTGTGTCCACAAATTTGATAACCTAGATATAACAGACCAATTCTTTGAAACACAAAATCTTCCAAGACACATACAAGAAGAAACAGGCAACCTGAATTGGTCTATATCTGTTAAAGAAATTGAATAAAAAAGTAGTTACCTTTCAGAACAGAGAGCGCAATGTCCAAATGAGTGTACTGGTGAATTCTAGCTACCATTTGAAAAAGAATTTTTATCAATAGTCCAATTATACAAAGAAATTTTACAATGTCTTTCAAAGACAGAAGCAGAGGGAATACTTCTTAAGTTATTCTATGAGCCCACCATTACTCTAATACTCAAACTAAAGACATTATAATGAAAAAAAATGTACAGTCCAATATCTCTAATGAATATAGATGCAGAAATCCTCAACAAATATTATCAAATTGGATTCAACAATGTATAAAATTAATTATACAACACAACCAAGTGGGATTTTTCCCCGGTATGTGAGGCTGGTTCAACATTCAAAAATTAATTAATGTATATTACTTCTTCAAGAGGTTATAAAAGAAAAATCACAAAATCATATAATTAGATGCCAAAAAAAAAACCATTTGACAAAATCCAACACTTATTAGTTACAAAAACACCCAGTAAACTAATAGAGAGAAACTTTCTCAACTTGACAAAGAATATATACAAAAACCCCACAGCAAACATCTTACTTAGTAGTAAGAAACTTCAAGTTTTCCCAGTAATATCATGAACAAGGCAAAGATATTTCCTCTTACCGCTGCTTTTCAACATCCTAGTGGAAGTGATAGCTAATGCAATAAGGCAAGAAAAGAAAACTAAATGCTATGAAGATTGGAAATAAATAAATAAAATTATCTTTGTTCTCAGAAGACATGATCTTCCATGTAGAAAATTTGAAAGAATTAAATATAAAAACACCCAGAATCACTTATTAAAGCAATTATGATGAGGTTGCAGGATACAAGTATTCAAAAGTCAGTTGCTTTCTATATACCCAGCAATGTACAAGAATAATTTGAAATTAAAATCATAATACCATTTACATTGGCATTTCCACTAAAACTCAAATACTTAGTTATAAATCTCACATAATATGCACAACAGCTGTATGAGAAGAACTACAGAACTCTAATGAAAGAAATCAAACACTAAATGAATAGTGACATATTCCAAGTTCATTGATAGGAAGACTCAAACTGAGAAGTTGCCACTTCTCAACTTGATCTACTGATTCGGTGTAATACCAACCAAAATCACAGCAAGTTTGTGGATATCAACAAACCGATTCTAGTCAGGTGCAATAGCTTGGGCTTGAAATTCCAGATATTCAGGAGGCTGAGGAAGAAGGATGGCTTTTAGCCCAGGAATTCAAGACCAGCTTGAGTAATACAGTGTGATCTTGTCTCTACAAAAATTTTTTTTAATTAATCAGGTGTGGTGGTACACTCCTGTAACCCCAGACACTCAAAAGGCTGAGGTGGCAAGATCACTTGAGCCTGGGGATTTCAGGTTGCAATGAGCTATGATTGTGCCACTGCACTATAGCTGGGCAACAGAGTGAGACCCCATCTCTTACAACAAACAAACAACAACAAAAAAAAGCCTGAATTTAACGTTTTTATAGAGAGACAAAAGTCTCAGAATAGCCAGCACTTTATGGAAGGACAAGGACAAGAACAAAGTTGGATGACCAACACTGCTCAACTTCAAGACCTATTAGAACACTGTAGTAATCAAGACAGTGTAGTATTGGTGAAAGAGTAGATCAATGCATCCATGAAACAGAATGCAGAGCTTAGAAACAGACCCACATAAATGTAGTCAACTATCTTTGGCAAAGGAGCAAAGGAAATGCAATGGAGTAAAGACAGTCTTTTCAGAAAATGGCACTGAAAAAACTGAACATCTAAATGCAAAAAAAAAAAAAAAAGTCTAGACACAAAACTGATGTTTTTCACAAAAACTAACTTAAAAGGAATCATAGACCAAAATGTGAGATGCAAAAGTATAAAACTAGAAGACAACATAGGAGGACAAATAGGTGATATTGGATATGGCAATGACTTTTTAGACACAACATGAAAAGCACAATTCACCAAAAATATTGACATGCTGGAATTTATCAAATGAAAAATTTCTGTTTTGTGAAAGAGAATGTTCAAAAAGAGTTAGAAGACAAGCAGTAACCTGGGAGAAAATATTTGAAAAGACACATCTGATAAAGGGCTATTACCCAAAATATACAAAGAACTTTTAATCCAACAATAAGAAAACAAACAACCCATTTAAAAAATGATCCAAAGACTCTAGCAGACTCCTTATCAAATAAGATATGTAGATGGCACATAAACATATTAAAAGATCCTCCATATCATATGTCATCAGGGAAATGCAAATGAAAACAATGAGGTATCACTTACACACCTATCAGAATGGTCCAGATCTAGAACACTGACAACAGCAAATGCTGACAAGGATGTGGAGCAACAGGAACTCTCATTTATTGTTGGTGAAAATGCAAAATGGTAGCCTCTTTGGAAGGCACTTTGGCAGTTTCTTAGAGAAGTAAACCCATTCTTGCCATATGATCTAGCAATTATGCTCTTTGGTATTTACCCAAAGGAGATGAAAACTAATGTCCACAAAAAAACTTGCATAAGGATTTTTATAGCAGCTTTTTGAAGAATAAATTTTGCGTATATATTTAAGGTAAGCAACATGATGTTTTGGGATACATATACATAGTAAATTGTTACTAGAGTAAGGCAATATAACGTATCTATCATCTTACATAGTTACCCTTTATTGTGTGTGGCCAAAGCAGGTAAAATCTGCTTCAAGACCTATTAGAAAACCACAGTAATCAAGAAAGTGACCGTAATCACTGTCATGATTACTGTAGTGTTATAATAGGTCTGGAATTGACAAAGTCAAATATGCAGAGTTAAAGAATAAAACACTAGTTACCAGGAAGAAAGATAAAAGAAATGGAGAGATGTAGTTGAAAGGATACGAAATAGTAGATATGGAGGGTGAACAAGTCTAGAGATCTAATGTAGAACATGAGAATTATAGTTAATATTTTATAACAGCTTTACTAATAATTAGTCAAAACATGGAATCAATAAGTCCTTTAGTGGGTGAATGGGTAAGTTAACTGAAGTGCATTCAGACAATGGAATATTATTCAGTGCTAAAAAGAAATGAGCCATCAAGCCACCAAAAGACATGGGGAAAACTTAAATGCATATTAGCCAATCAAAGAAGCCAGTCTGAAAAAACTACATGCTACATGTATGACTACATGTATGATTCCAACAATATGACATTCTGAAAAAGGGAAAACTATGGAGACATTAAAAAGGTTAGAGGGATCGTGCTCACCTGTTATCCCTGCACTTCAGGAGGCCGAGGTGGGCAAATCACGAGGTCAAGAGAACAAGACCATCTTGGCCAACATGGTGAAACCCCGTCTCTTCTAAAAAATACAAAAATTAACCGGGCATAGTGGCGCACGCCTGTAGTCCCAGCTACTCAAGAAGCTGAAGCAGGAGAATCGCTTGAATCCGGGCGGCAGAGGTTGCAGTGAGCCAAGCCAAGATTGCACCACTGCACTCCAGCCTGGTGACAAAGCAAGACTCTTATCTCTAAATAAATAAATAAATAAATAAATAAATAAATAAATAAAGGACTGAGTGTGGTGTCTCACACCTGTAATCCCAACACTTTGGAAGGCTAAGGCAGGTGGATTGCTTGAGCCCAGGAGTTCAAGACCAGCCTGAGCAACATAGCAAAACGCCATCTCTACCAAAAAATTAAAAAAAATAGCAGGGCATGGTGGTGCGTGCCTGTAGTCCCAGCTTCTAGGGAGGCGGAGGTAAGAGAATTGCTTGAGCCTGGGAGGCAGAGGTTGCAGGGAGCTGAGATCGTGCCATTGTATTTGAGATCCTGGGCAACAAAGGGTGACTCTGTCTCAAAAAATAAGTAAATAAATAAGATTAGGGGTTGCCATGTTTGGGTGGAAAGAATAGGGAAAACACTGCACAGAAAAACAAATGCAGCTTTTCACCAAAGACAAAATGACTAAAACATATTTTTTTTTTTCTGGAAGTTTTTTGAAATGTAATTTCTATCTTTGCAACTGCAGGCGGATGAGTATGAGTTTTACTCCTCTGCTTTTTTATGACCTTCCACAACACACGAAGTATCAGTTGCTGAGGCCCATCTACGGAAGGTGTTTCTGTTTCCCTGGCAGGATGAGTCCATCCACATCCTATCTGAGCTCAGAGAAGTGGATGGGGGAGATTAAGGACATATTAGGGTCATACATGACCTGCTTTTATCTTAAACTGTGTCTGATCAAATGGGACACTGTACGCTTGAGAGGATAATTAACTCTATTTTTGTTTGTTTGTTTGTTTGTTTTTATTCAGGAGATGGGAAATGGGTAGAGAATGAAAGGAAAAAAACATTCTGGGAAAATATCTAACCTGCTTCTGGAGTCAGACAGCACTGAGCTTAAATCCCAGCTCTGCCTCTAAGTAAATTAGAGTCCTAGGAAAATTTAGTGAACCTCTTTATACCTCAATTTCTATGTTTAAAACTGGTGAGGAAAAGCGCCTTCTTTATAGAACTGAAATGAGGATTAAATAGTCATCTATTTTAAAGCTCTTACTACTGGACCTAGCACAAGCAGCTAGCCATTACAAGGCATCTATCAATTTTATTTTTTCATTTAATTCATACAAACGACATAAAGGATGTAACTATATTTCTGCTCTAAATATGAAGGCTCAGAAAAGTAAAATAACTCTGTATACAGGACAGAGCTAGTATCCAGACTTGGGTTTTCCTGATATAAAAGCCTGTGATGAATGAAGTGGTGCATGAAGATAGCATACTTGAGGATATAATTCCAGGGACAATGAACTAAGGCCAGGGAGTGCAACAGAAAGAAGAAAAGCCAAAACAAGGGTGCACCATCCAAATGGCAACTGCAGAGGGCTTATAGGACCTTCTGGGGAGCTTTAAGAAAGGTCCCAAACTACCAGCATGGGCAGGTGAAGTCACGTCTCCACGTTTCTCATTCCCCAGTGGTCAGCACTGACTATGTTGCAGGAGAGATGTACGGCCCAGTCGAAGGCAGACCAGTTGGAGGCAGGAGAGATGTACCGCCCACTCTGAAGTTGCAGGTCCTGAAGGTTTTCCAGGCCTGTGAGGATCTGACTGCCTCCATAGTGGGCGAAGTAAGAGGCAGGGTATCTAATGGATCTGAACCAGCTAGTCACTGGGGAGCTTGGGTCTGTTTGCCTCCAGAGCTTGCACTTTTTCTAATATACTGCATGATTTTCTGGAATACAGATACAATGACTTACCAGTGCAAATCTTTCTGTGGGATGGTTCCAGTTTGTTGATCTGGAAGGAGGTCAGATGGCTGTAATACGTGATTTCATTCTGATAACTACTTCTTTTGTTTTGTTTTGTTTTGTTTTGTTTCGAGACAGAGTCTCTCTCTGTCACCCAGGCTGGAATGCAGTGGCGCCATCTCGGCTCACTGCAAGCTCCGCCTTTTGGGTTCACGCCATTCTCCTGCCTCAGCCTCCCTAGTAGCTGGGACTACAGGCGCCCGCCACCACGCCTGGCTAATTTTTTTGTATTTTTGTTACAGACGGGGTTTCACCGTGTTAGCCAGGATGGTTTTGATCTCCTGACCTCGTGATCTGTCCACCTCGGCCTCCCAAAGTGCTGGGATTACAGGCATGAGCCACTGCTCCCGGCTTCTGATAGCTACTTTTTAAACTGTGTCTACCAGGTGGCACAATTGCAAATTGAGGGGGATTATGGTTTAATTATTTCCATATTGCATGCAAAGAAAACCTTGATGGTTCTCAATCTTGAATCCATGTTAGAATCACCTGGAGAGCTTAAATGAAATCTAGAAACCCAGTTTCCATTTCTCAGAGATTCTGATTTATTTGATCTGAGACATATTCTGGTGCTGCAGATGTGCAAACTCCCCGGGTGATTCCAAGGTGAAGGTAGGTTTGAGAATCACTGATTCAGAAGCCAGCAGCCAGAGCAGCTGTCCAGTCTTTGTCTTTGCAGATCACATCCTTATATAGTCCTGAAACTTGCCCAAGAGTCTCCTTCTCAACGTTCACTTCATTTTGCTCATGTGAGAACAGCTGTAAGTGATACTGTCATTCCTCTCCCATCCTCCCTCCCACTGCATTCCCAGCTGAGGGAATTCCCTTATCCCAAATTCTCCCTGTGTCTTTGGAGGCCAGAGGTTACAGGTTTGGTTATACATAGCTCTTATAAATAGAGAAGAGAGCCCCGAGAAGATGAGGCTGAAGAGGAATAAACATTTTATATAAATGAAAAATCAATAACAGAATATATCATGTTAAGGTAATTTTTCCAGACATAAACTTTTCATGTTAGAATACTTCAAAAATGCAGAAGAAAACTATAGTCACCTAGAGCTAATCACTGTTAGGACGGTGTGTTTCTTTCAGTAGTCTTTACTTATGTGTGTATGTGTATTCATTGTAACTTCCTTGTTTAATTAAGTGTCTTTTCTTAAGCTCTTTCAATTATCAAATGAATGCTATGATTCTTCAAAGCCTCTGGTGGTAGATGACCATATCTGTCACTGCAGTTTGGAACTGAGGAAGGAGGGGCTGTGGCTCTCCTAGAAATCCCTTGCTGGGCAGAGTCATTTGCCATAAGGAACCTCTATTGTCCCTGCCTAGTTCTTCTCCTACAGCCAGAATCAATCCGCCAGAGGCAAGGTTAGGCAGGTGATGCTCTTGCCAGAAAAGTCTCGGGGTAGTCGGCTCTCTGAAGGCAGGGGCTGTGTGCTCTCTCCCGGCTCTCCTGCTGCACTTTGCCTGGCCTCAGACTCTGCACAAAGGGGATTGTCAGTAACTGGGAATTGACCGAGAACTATGTCATTAAAAATTCATAAATACCTCCCAGCATTTCAATGAATATCCAAAGAATATGGTGCCCTTAGCTACATTATTGTATAATCTAATCAATAAGAAGATGAAAACAAGGACCAGAGAAGCTCCTCAATGTCCTAATTGTTTATCAAGAAACAAGAGAAAAGAATAGAAAGTGTTTGGTCCTGAAGCAAAAGGAATAGGTCACCTTTACTCGTGTTCATTTCACTTCAGCTGCCAGATTCAGTCCCTTTTCTCTTTCTAATTGCCTGGGTGTTTTGTTTGTTTTTGCTTGTTTTCAGTTTTTAAAAAATTGTTGAATTTCCCAAGAATTCACCTATTTTTTTTTCTCAAAAAGCTAGGTTTTGGACTAATACATTTTACTTCTTCATATTTTTAACTCATTGTTTTCTGTTTTAATATTTACTGTGTTCTATTTCTTATATTTTTAGGGCGTAGTTTAATAATTATCTGAATTAAAGAATAGTTCAATTTACATCCTTTTGGCAACACGTATTGCAAGTTTACCATTTAACATTGATTTTGTCACATTAGACAAGATTATGCTTTGTTCTCATATTGTTGGCTTATGAAAAATCTGATGCTGAGATTTCATTCTTGTTCTCTTTAAGCAAATTTTCAAAGCGATTTTTTAAGTGATTTCTTGTTAACATATTATTTTCCATTGTTAATTGATTTGTGATGAAATTTGTGATGAAAGTACCTTGGCTATTTTATAATATGAACAAGGTCTGATATTTTTTCCAATGTTCTCAGCCTTGAATGTACATATAAATCCTCCTGAGATCTTGTAAAAATACAGATTCTGATTCTGGAAATCTGGAGTCACTGAGGATGCTGCCTACCTGTCAAGACCCCAGAGGAGATCCAGGCTGCTAGTCATAGAGCCTATATAGCTTGAGTAGCCAGAATGCAGAATATGAACATTTTACAATAGTTCAGGGATGTTTGTAAAGAAGTAATGTTTTAATTTTGTTTGTAATAAACAGATTACAAACAAAAAATCACAATTAAATATATACGTACTTACTGTAGATGTATTGTAAATACAATCTTTGAGGGGCTTTAAAAGCAAAGACTTTAGAGCCAGATGGCTTGCATTCAAAATCCACTGAGGTCACTTTCTACACATGACCACATGGAAAAGCAACTTATTTGCCTCACAGAGTACAATCATTACCAATAATTAATATCTGTAAAGATAAGTGTTTTTGTTTTTATTATTTTTATACTTTTTGTATTTTTCCAAGCATTATGAAAAGTATTCATTCCATGTATTCAGATGTTCTGTAATTTAGTGCAGAAGAATTCACTATTGTTAGGTATTTATTATGTATTTTATATATTTATATATTTTATATGTATTTTATATATTTAATACTAATAAATATCTACTATATTACAAGTAGTATTATGATTCATGGTTCGTTTCGTTTGAGTTTGCCTACTTTGAATATTTCCATGCCATTTTCTTCTTTGTGTCTCTTATAAGCATCAGGAAGTAGGACTTTAATCCAAAGGCTTTAATTCAAGAGTCATTGCTTTGATCAAGTTTATTTATTAAACTGCTCTAGTTAAAGTAGAACCAGATATAATCGTGGCAAAAGCTTAATAATATTATTAATAAGATAAGTGACTGACACATTCATTGCCTGTGTATATGTTTCATTGTTCTTACAAGCAGCCTTTTGGCTTATTTTGGGAAATAATTTAGAGGTAATTCAGTCGCACTTTCCACTCAATGTACAAGATTCCAAAATGGTTGTCAATTAACTTTCATCACCAATAACTTGCACATATCTGTCCCTCTTCATCCCATCTCCATGCTTCTTCCCAGAAGTATTCATTATCCTGAATTTTAGGTTTCTTTTTGTGTCGCCTAGTTTAGAATACATTTATATGTATTGTGCTTGGAAAATATACTGATTAATTGTAATGGTTTTGAATATTAACAACAATGGTATTTATACTGTATCTAGTCTTTGTATTGCTATTTTTGTTCAATATTATTATTTCTGCATCGTTTATATTTCTAGACTTCATCCACTTTGTTGCTTATAGCAATAGTTTATTCATTATCACTGCTGAAGATATTTCACAGTGTTTATTACTACAGTGTATTTATTCATTCTCTTGTTGACAGATATTTGAATTTTTTTCCCAATCTTTTACTATTATGAACAGTGGTGCTATGAAGATTCATGCTGTCTCCTGGGGCACATGCACTTGGGACTGGTGAATGTTTGACTTCACAAGATGCTTCTACATTGTTTTCCAAGGTAGTTACACTAGTGAATATTAATATGTAAGTGTTTTACCTCGACTCCTTGATTTTGCCAATGTAGTGGTACAAAATGATATCTCTTTGTACTCTTCATCAACATTTACATGATTACTAACAAAGCTAAAATGAATGTTTCACATAGTAAATAGTAATATATACTGCCTTTGCTCTAAAATTTCTGTTCATGTTTTTTCTATTTATTAATTAGGTATATTTACCTTTCATTTTTGTTTGCAAGGGTTTTTTGCATATTTTTTAATTACAGCTTTGGTCTGTTATATGGGTTACAAATATCTTTTTCTACTTTCTGGCTTATCTCTTTAATCTTTAAATAGTGCCTTAATGGAGGTACATTCTTAATTTTTTAAGATTAAACAGCTAAGGACTCATCAATTCCATCAAAGTGTCCCTTAAACTTGTACCTGGTGCAGGCAGTTCTCCCTTAGCACCTGTTCAAATGCTTGTAGAACAGCCTTTGTCATAAAATAGTTTATTTTGGTGTTTCCTCAGTTTGACTGTGAACTCCTTCAGAATGAAACTTTGTAATTTCCTCATTTATTATATTGGAGTAAACATAATTCATTTCTCACAAGTTTGCTTTGAGTATCCAATGAGCAATTGACTGTAACATATTTTGTTGGTTTAGGTTATGTTAAAATGTTACATCGTATTTATAATATACTGCTCTAATGACTCCAAATTGGTCTAGCCAGCGTTCAGGTACACAGAGACTATGGAGTTTATGCTTTTGCTATTACATCATGATTGAAACCACTTAAGCGCTTTCATTAAACTACCCTAAGCACAGTCTATGTTAAATTTCTGCCCAAGTAATCCAAGTCTTCCCCGCAACACCCCCAAACAGAACACTGCTATAGTATGCTTTTCTTCTTTAAAAGTGGAGGAGAGTAAGACATTTGTTGGAAAAAGAAAGTCCCAGGGTACTGGAGAAAGTTAGGGTGTTTGTCTGCATTGCACGAATTTCTGCATACATGCTCCCGCAACACTAGTGACGACTTCACCCTGAGAAAGCCACATTCATTCTCCTGTGATCTGCAGCCCATGCTTGAGTATGGTTTCTCAGGTAGGAGACTATTGGGTGGGAACACAAGCAGGTTTGTAAACTTACAACAAAGCCACACTAACTGGACCCCGTGGTAATTGAAAGTACAACCTTGGCCTTTTTGTACCAGACTGTAATCAACTGAGTTGGGGAAATTGTTTCCTCTGGTACCAGGAACAGGGATAACAAGGAGGGGGTGGCCTGAGTACACCAACCGAGCTCCCTGGGCACAGCTGGCTTTTTCAGAACACCTTTGCATGAATGGGCACAGTGGCATGGCACTCCCAACAGGAAATGTATATTCAGAAATCCTTTTGAGATTTCTCCCTGTTCTCCTTCCCTTGTCATTCATTATTTTATTTCCTTAAGTTTGATTAAATAGCCTGCTCTGTTACCAGAACAAAATTAATGATTCAAGTGTACAAGGAACCAAATTAATCTCTCTTGACCTTTCTAATATGAAGTGTAATCTTTTGTGGCTGTAAGAAAGAGAACTTTGTACAAACTGAGGTTAAGCATGATTAAAGAATGCCTGAGTAACGTGAAAATATTCTGCACATTATTTTCCTGGTGAGAGGTTTTACAACATCAGGAAAATACTGTTACAGATATTTTTGTTTAAAAAAGATCATTATCTTAAAGGTAATGTTGGAATCCTTAAGGTTTGGGAGAGGAAGAATTTTAGAAAAAAAATACAGTTCTATACATAAAATGGAATTCAATATCTTACTGTTAGTTCCTTGCCATGTCTAAATTTTCACTATAGGAGAAATACTGTGAGTCGTAGCAGCTACAGGTTTTACATACTTGGTTAATTAGCAATTCTTACCAAACCAAGTGTATCATTTCTCTTTAGAATCCTACATGGCCTCGATTAGACATATTTACGGGAAAAGTCAATGGATAAGACATTAGAGGCCAACCTCAAAGTCAGAATAGAGCAACCGTAGACCTTAGAGAAGTGCTTTATTAGCCAAGAATTGGTTGCTTATTGATCCTGGTCTGTATGCCTGGTCACAATAGCACTTACCCTAATTTTTCTAGTGTAAATATAAGTAAATTTGAATGGGTGTTGCTGAAAACAATCTGTAAATCTACATTTTGTGGTTTTGGTTGTAATTGTAGTTACTGGAAGGTTCAATATCTGGGGCATGTGGAGGAGACAAGGCTGTGGCCTGGTACTCTGCTCTCTGCAAATACCTCCTGAAGCACTTTCTCAAGGGCTATTAAAGCGACTCTGACTCTCTCTACTCAGAAGCACAGAAACCACATGGGTACTCAGCCGAAAGGAAACTGGGGGCTGGGATGAGTATTGTCAGAAGATATGTTGTGCATTTAACTTAGACTCATTTTCCCCCCCTGAGGTCAACCAAGCAATTAAGAAAGAAAGATATGAACAGTTTCACTGCTTTCCTGAAGGTAAACAATAATAAATTCACATTGGTTGCAACATTGTCATTCCCCAGCCTTTGAGTCTTCTTTTCTTTTCCTTTGTTTGTCTCACCCTCATCTTATATTTGATTTTAGACAGTTTCTAACAAACACTGTATTCTTATCACAACCTAAGTTCGAGTTGTACTGGGAAACATCTCCCCTTAACAGAAGTTGCTAGAGGGTTAATGAGGGTTAATGGGTATTGTATTTCACCTGGATATTGCCAAGAAAATTTTAGCTGAGAAGAAGTGGTGGTGGGAAATGGCTTCGGTGATGATGAAACAAGCACAAATAAAGCGTTGAAGAAATCACACCACTGGAAGACCATGAAATAGGAATTTTGTGAGTCTGAATTACTCTAGTACTGAGGTATCATTTTCATTCTTTCCAAAGGACTCTGTACCTTTAACCTCCATTGAAACATTACCTAGAAATTGTTTCTGCAAAAGGAAAAAGTAATAATTAGACATGTGAAAAAAATGATGTGAATTAAATTTTCTGAACAATACCTGCACACACACACACACACACACACACACACACACCCCAAATCATAACAGAATCTTCAGAAGAGGCAATGAGTGGTGAAGATGGATCTTCTGGATCTTATACAACAGCCAGTTATCTGCTTTCTGGCTGGAGAGTGTTGTCCACTTGTGTTAAGTAAGTAATTTGTGTTTACTGGGGGGCAATCTATTTAACTCCAAGCAATGTTTTCTTCTAGTTGGCACTTCTGTTTTACAGCTGACGTCTCTAGCTTCAGGTCCTCACCATCTCTTAGTCCCAGCCACAGTGAACGAATAACATTCTCCAAAACTTGTTTTTTCAGTTCATATTTCAGTGGCTTGCCACATGCTGTTTCCTCTGCCTACTACACCATTCACACCTTTTTCTCTACCTGGCAATTCTTTGTACTCTGGAGACTCTCACCAAGTGTTGCCTTCTCTGGAAAGCAAGATACCTCCCAACCCATTCTATATTCATGCAGAAATATGTGCTGAATTCTAACAGTATAATAGCATCTCAGTTATTCCTGCAAAACTGTGAGCTCTCTGGAAAAAGGGAGAGTGTGTTGGTTTGCCTGTCTATAGAAAGCAACTGTCATACTGTTTGTGATGCCATCGCTACACTCAATAAGTATTGACTGATGGGTGAATGCATGGGTGAATAAATAAATGAGTGAGTGTGCTGAAGTCTCTTCGTAAGCCTAGGCAAGCCCATCAAAGTAAGGCAGAATTTACAACCAAAATGCATGTTTAAGGGTTAGGTAAGTGACCTAAATTAAAGTGACGTGGAGTGGCATTTATGTTGCCTAAGCAGATTGGCATATATATGCAATGTTGCTAGGTCTTCTACTTTTCAAGATTAACCAGAAATTTTGCTTTATATTTAGAACCAAACATCTTTTTAATTTTGGAAATTTGCTATATTTTGTGTGGTCCACATTGTCCCAGATAAAATTATTCACCAGAAAATTCTGTAGTGTGAGACATGCTCAGCTCTGTTTCTCCAACAAAGTAAGATCTCAGAGTCATCGAAAGATAATGAATGATGTGGACAAGACAAGGTGCCTTCAGGACCTCAGAACTAAATACACTTAGAGGGTTGACCAATTGCTTGGGTAATGAAGCCAGTTACTTGGCCTTGGAATTTATTTTGCCTAAGAGAACTTGTATGGAATCAGGAAAGTGTAATGTCCAATGTTCAAGACAGCCTCCATTGACAGCATCTGGGAATCCATTATCAGTGAGGTCATAATAAGGCAAAGAGAGCTGGAAAGACAGAGAACCCAAGAGCACATGTCAGCCAAAGCCACATAATACACTTATCAAGATGTGTCAAAGAGAGAGGCTTATTTGAACAATAGATGATTGTCTATTTCTATGGAATCTACTAGAAAGCTACTAGAACTAATAAGTGAATGTCTTATCCTGTTTTATGTTGCTATAACAGAATACCTGAGACTGGGTAATTTACAAGGAACATATCTTTATTTCTCACAGTTCTGGAGGCTGGGAAGTCCAAGATTAAGTGCCAGCATCTAGCGAAAGCTATTCTCTGCTTCCAAACTGGAGCCTCTTTCAGAGTGGAGGAATGCTGTGTCCTCGAATGGCAGAAAGCTGAAAGCAAAAGTGATGAGCTACTTCTGGCAAGACCTCTAGAATGACATTAGTCTACTAATGAAGCCAGAGCCTTCATGCCCCCAAATACCTCCCCAAAGGCCTCACCTCCCAATACCATTGCATTGAGGATTAAGTTTCCAACACATGAATTTTAAGGAACACATTCAGACCATGGTAGTAAGTTTAGTAGTCACAAGATATAAAATCATTGCAAAAATAAATTGTATTTCTACATTCTAGTAACCCAAAACCGAAAATTAAAATAAAAAACGTCAATTACAATATCATCAAAAATAGGAAACTAGGGATAAATAGGAAACATAAAATTAAAAAAATAGAAAATAGGGATAAATCTGGGGGAGAAAGAGATACGTGCCTGGGAATGGTGGCTCGTGCTTGTAAACCCAACAGTTTGGGAGGTCATAGATATAAATGTAAAACATAAAAGTATACAACGTATAGAGGAAATAAAATTCTTTATAATTTTGGATTAAGTAAAAATATCTTAGATAAGATGCAAGAAGTCCAGTCTGCGACAGAAAAGAAATTGGCAAATTGAAATTCATCAAAAATAAAAACTTCTGCTCTCCAAAGACATTAAGATAACAAAAATAAATGTCATAGATTGAGAGATAATTTTTTCAATTCATATATCTAATAAAGAACTTGTACCCACAAGATATGAAGAACTCTCAAGATACTGTAATATGGAAACAAACAACCCAACAGAAATGGGCAAGTGATTTGACAGACACTTCATCAAAGAAGACAAACAGATGACTCATAAGCACATTAAAAAGTGCTCAGCATCATTAGTCATTGGAGTATCCAAATCAAAACTACAGTGAAATACCACTTTATGCCCATTAGAATGGGTACAATCAATAAGTCCCACATACCAATGGTTGGCAAAGATTGGGAGAAACTGGAATTCTGTTACACTGCTGGTAACAAAATAAATTGATATAACCACAGTGGAAAACAACTGGGCAGTTTCATAAAAAGTTAGACATATACCTGTCATATGATCCAGCCATTCTACCTCTAGATACTTGTCCAAGAGAAACAAAAACATATGTTTATGGAAAGATTTATTCATGAATGTTCATAGAAGGTTTTTTGTAATAACCAAAAACTGGAAACACCCCAAATTTTCATCAGCAGATGAATACATCAACAAGTTGTGGTATACAATACAATGGAATGTAACTGAGCAATAAAAGTTATGAATTATTGACACGCAACTACAGGGTTGAATCTCAAAATAATTATGTTAAGAAAAATAAGTTTGGCCAAAAAAATACATGTGGTATAATTTCATTTATGTAAAATTCTAGAAAAGGAAAATGAATGTATAGTGACAGAGAACAGGTCAGAGGTTGTACGGAGGCAGAGGGAAGGATTACAGAGAGGTAAGAGGAAACTTGCAGGTAATAGATCAGTTATCTTGATGGCTATAAAGGTTCCATAACTGTGTAAATAAGTCAAAACTTATTAAATTGCACATTCTAAGTATACTCAGTTTATTGTGTGTTAATTACACCTCAACAAATCTATTAAGTGAAATATGGAGAAGACTCCATCTGCTGGGTTGGCCTGCAGTGTTGAAAAATGAGCAGACCAAGGTCATTCCTGGTTCCAGAAAAGATGACTCTCCACCTGTTTCTCCATGCAAGGACTTAGGCCTGGGAAAAATAAGTGCATCTAAGATACTGGGTCTGGGTACAAAGAGAAGGAAGGCAATCACCTGGTTACTAGAACCAAGACGCAAGGTCAGAGTCCCCATTGCTGGACTCTTGAACCAAAGCTTCTAGAGTTTCTCATGAGAACAGAATTGTTCTGATAGCTAAGGGTAGATTAAATCCTAACAAGAGATATCAAGGGTCCTTGTCACGTATGGGGTGAGGCTGAAGAGGCAGAACACCAACCTTCCAGCCCAGTTATCTGTCCCCTACACTGGAACACACTTGAACTTCAAAATGCCTCATTGCAGTTCACCTGTCCTATAAAGTATCTCTGCAGGGTTCTAGGGGGTTTCATTCTCTTCTTCCTTTTTAAGGAATTCACCTAAACTATCCTAGACCCATTTCAGCAATTTCAGTTTTTAACATAACCTATAGTCCTCTCACCTATTTTACATGTTGAAGAAATGTTTCCAACAAGGAAGGTGCTATGCTAAGTTCTAGAGATACATGTAACCACCTACTGGCAGAAATGCTCTGAAATATATTATAGAGATATCTTCTTGCTTCAAAGGGGTGAGGAGGGCTTCTCAGAAAAAAAAGACACAGGGGGAAGACCAATGTATGTACCTAAGCCTCTCCACCCCCTCTCCTATAATTGCTCACTCTCACTTCCACCCTTACACCTTTTTGCTGATCTACCTCAGTGTCTCAGGTCTTTTACCTCCTTTCAAACAAGTTCACACTTAACCCCATCCACTGGTCTTGCTATGCTTACTGATGATCTGGATCTTCTAATACACACACACGCACTCACACACATTCTTGTAGTCATTATGTCCATGTGGTTAAAAATCAGTTTGTAAAATTGCTCACTTATTGCACCTGTACAGTTGGAGAATAAGATTCTTTACTGGCAGAGGTCATATCTTCTATGCTTATTTGCCCCTGAAGAGTTCTGTTCCCATAAATGAGGTCATCTGGAGGGAGGCAGACTTAATGACACCATCTTGGTTTAGACAACCATCTGATTAAATAGAGCCCAAGCCTTCCAGAATTGACAATTCACCTCTTGTGTAGCACACCTATAGTTTAATTAGAAACCATTAAACTTTTGCAACTCACTGTAAAAATAGAAATTCTAACAAAAAATAAGTAATTGGGCAAACTTATAAAATTGATTGCCATATGGTTCAAAGTGGCAAAAATGACTAAAGCAACTTAAAGGTCCGTCCACAGGAGAACTGTTAAATCAATCATGTCATACTCATCCCCTCGTGTATCATACAGATATTAAAGAGATGAGATCTAGAGAATGATCCCTGCAGTACACAGCAAAATGAGAAGAACAATTATACACATGGACTAATTTTACTTTTGAACACACATAGTATATGTGTACATATATACCCACTTGATTTTGGCATCTCTGGGTGGTAGGATTATAGGTGGTTTTTATTTTCTTTTATATACATATTTTATTATTATTTCAGAATTCCTTGCGAAGAGCAGGCATTACTTTCATAATCGGAAATTATTTTTTTTCCACTTGAGCAAATATCCACTATTCACATCTCACCACTGGCCTTGGCTGTAGGCCAGGAAGTCCATTCTCAGGATGTGGGGAGAGGGAATGGATCTTTCTTGTGTAGCTGATGGTTCTGACCCCTGACCTCCTCTTTGATTAACACTGAGACCAGATGACTAATTTAACATGTGCCATTTCATACAGATGGTTAGAGCAGCCTTTTAAACAATGCTTAAAGATGGTCAAGTTTACCAAAAAAAATTCATCTCCAAAATGTGCCTTTGCTCATACTTATTAAAAACTTCTTCCTCAGAGCGTGCTCTGTCTAATGTAAATCCATATTTTAAAATTCCTAATGAAAGTTAATCATTGTATATAATGTACAATATATTATAACACATAGTAGCAACACAAACTGTGGCTGTATTAGTTTCCTAGGGCTGTCATAACAAATTTCCACAAGCTAGATTATTTTTTAAAACCAGATTTTGGTCAGGCATGGGCTGATAATTGTAATCACCACAATTTGGGATGCCAAGGTAGGAGGATCACTTGAGGCCAGGAGTTTGAGACCATCCTGGGCAAAAAAGTGAGATTTCGTCTCTACCCAAAAAAAAGAGAAAAAGTTAAAAAAAAAAAAAGTGAGGTTGGGTATGGTAGCTCATGCCTATAGTTTCAGCACTTTGGAAGGCTAAGGAGGGCAGATCACCTGAGGTCAGGAGTTTGAGACCAGCTTGGCCAACACAGTGAAACTCCATCTCTACTAAAAATACAAAAGTTAGCCAAGCATGGTGGCGTGCGCCTGTAGTCCCAGTTGCTAGGGAGGCTGAGGCAGAAGAAATGCTTGAACCCAGGAGGTAGAGGTTGCAGTGAGCCGAGATCGTGCAACTGCACCTCCAGCCTGGGTGACAGAGCGAGACACTGTCTCCAGAAAAAAAGGTAGCCAGACATAGTGATGTGTGCCCATAGTTCCAGCTTCTCAGGAGGCCAAAGCGGCAGGAATGCTTGAGCCCAAGATTTCGAGGCTGTTGTGAGCTATGATTGCGTCACTGCACTCTAGCCTGGACAACAGAATAAGATGCTGTCTCTTAAAAAAGAAAATAATAAACACTTTGGGAGGCCAAGGCATGCAGATCACGAGGTCAGGAGTTTGAGACCACCCTGAAAAACATGGTGAAACCCCGTCTCTACTAAACGCACAAAAATTAGCTGGGCGTGGTGGTGCGTGCCTGTAATCCCAGCTACTCAGGAGGCTAAGGCAGGAGAATCGCTTGAATCCAGGAGGTGGAGGTTGCAGTCAGTCAAGATCATGCCACTGCACTCCAGCCTGGACGACAGAGCGAGACTCTGTCTAAAAAATATAATGATGATAATATTAATAATAGTCATAAAATAGAATGAAAACCAGACATTTAGAGTGTTAGGTGGATTGGCTCCTCTTGAGAGTTCTGAGGGAGGAGAATCCGTTCCTTTCCTCTCTCCTATCAATTCTCGGTGTTCCTTGATTTGTAAATGCCTCATTCGAGCCCCTGCCTCCATCTTTACATGGTATTCTCTGTGTGTGTCCTTACGTGGTCCTCTGCTTATAAGGACACCTGTCATACTGGATTAGAGGCCCACTCTATTCAAGTATGATGTCGTCTTAACTAATTACATCTACCATGACCCTATTTCCAAATAATACCACATTTTGAGGACGACAACATAACTATTTTTAAGGGGGCTGGGTGGCACAATTCAATCCATAAAATTTGCCTAGAGGAATTTGTAGCATTAAATGCCCAACGAGGCCCTGCAAACCTGGCAATGCCAATTCCAGCCCCTCTGTTCATATCCACCCTGCTAGAATTGATGAAGCACGCCAACCATGCACAGTTGGAACTTCACAGGTTTTAACATATCCAAGTTCTGTCACCCCAGGAAGCAGCCACATTGAAACAATTTACTACCCTTCCTTTATCTCTTTTATGCTTGAGGGGCCAGGAAGGAGCTCCCGGCTGGTCTTATCTTCCCTGGGAAAGAGTCAGAGGCACTCAGATTCACACCAAGCAACCCCTGGCCTCCATCACTGCTCCTCACTGTCCTCTGGCCTCCAGTCTCTCCTCCCTTGAATCTATGGTATTGACTTTCCAAGTCAAATCAACATACAGAGCTACCAACACCCTAAACCTCCTTGTTCTGTGCACTAAGAGTTAAGCCAGTGTGCTCAGAGAGGCCTTCGTGCTCTCTTCTTTGATCCTCGTCCTCTGATCCACTATACGGATGCTGTCCAGCAGTCAACAAACCCACTGACTGTTTTCCACACACACACACACACACACACACACACACACACACACAGGCACCTACATGCACACACACACAGACATGAGCACACACACACACGGCACGCACACGCACATGCACACGTGCACACACACACAGTGTGTTTCCTGCTGCAGTGCCCTTGGTCTTCTTGCTGCCTGGGATGCTGCACCAGCCCTCACAACAGGATTAAATCCTATCTATTCAAAATTCTGCTCACATACGCTCTCCTCCAAGGAGCCCTCTCTGCTGCCGCTAACCGAATGTCATTTCTCTTTTTCCTGTTCTATCCACACCTTTCCTACAGAAATTCCCATCTACTTTGTTGATGACTTTTTATATTCCTGCTCTTCTACCAGAGTATGTATCCTCCAAGGCAAATCCATCCATGCTGGCCTTAGTGAGCAAAAGCTCTCAGTGCTTCCCCAAGCCTACAGAGCCAGAAGAGGGTAATGGTAGGAGCATAGGATCTGGATACAAACTGCCTCAATGTGAATCCTGGCTCTGCCGTGGTGTCATCAGAGGAGTGTGGCTCCTGGTTAAAATCCTATCTGTGATTTCTCAGGCCTGACCATAGACTATTACGAAGGCTTTGCCTAGCAGACCCCTCAGAGGAAACTGCTATCCATACACCAGGCTTGGTGCACAGCCAGCACACTGCAATCTTTGAATGGAGTTGCAGTCAAGGCTTCAGGATCCCCTGTCAGGTCAGGCTGTTGCACAAGTTTGTATTCTTAGCTCCTGCTCCTGCATTCCTGGGTCATTTTATCTAGGTCTTGCGGGGGAGGTCTTCTTCAGGCACCTCTGCAGAGGCTTCTTTATGGTGGAGTGGAGAAAGTCTTGAAGATACTTTTCCCCACTCTACTCCAGTACTTTTCCACTCCTAGTCTTTCCTTCTTGTCCTTTCCCTGCCACCACCTCAGGGTCCACAAAACTTCTAGAGCCTTTTGTTGAGGGCTCCCTCCACCCGTGAGATGACCCCACATCTGCACTGATCCATCTGACCTGTGTGCCATTCCATGGGGGAAAATGGAACAGGAGGAGTCGGTGCTTTCTCTGGCCTTACCCTCTTGCTTGCACTATCACAGTAAGTGATTAAAGGCTTTACTCATTTATGGCGTGCTGCTTTAATTGGCTACTCAAAAACCTAGCAACTCAGTGTGCTCCTTTTCTTTCTATCTCAGCTCAGCTGAGCTCTTGACAAAACCAGGGTATAATAGAATCTAACGTCCAGGAATATTGCAATAGCCAACTAAGACAATGCATGTAGCATTTTATTTTTAATTGTGGTAAAAAATATATATATATAACCTGAGGTCTACATGCTTAATTAACTAATTTATTTATTTATTTATTTATTTATTTATGAGACGGAGTCTCACTCTGTCACCTAGGCTGGAGTGCAGTGGCTCAATCTCAGCTCACTGCAACCTCCACCTCTGGGATCAAGCGATTCTCCTGCTTCAGCCTCCTGAGCAGCTGGGATTACAGTCACGTGCCACCACACATGGCTAGTTTTTTAAAAAATATTTTTGGTAGAGATGGGGTTTCATCACGTTGGCCAGGTCGGTCTTGAACTCCTGCACTCAAGTGATCCACTCACCTTGACTTCCCAAAGTACTGGGATTACAGGCATGAGCCACTGCTCCCAGCCTACATGCTTAAATTTTTAAGGACGCGGTGCAGTATTGTTACCTATAAGCACAATGTCCTAGAGCAGATCTGCAGAACTTTTTCATCTTGCACTACTGAAGCTCTAGGGCTAGGGGGCGTGGCAGATGGAAAGTTGCTATACCTATAGCACCTTTTAATAGAAACCTGGTACATGGTCTTTCTCAATAAATGCTTACATTTATTGTTATCATTGCTATTGCTACATTATTACCATGACCTTCTTCAAGCCCTGAAGCATAGCACATGAGGGCTTACATGAGTGTGCCCTATTCAAAATAATGCCTCATTTTGCACTCTGCTGAATGGGAGAACATTAAATGCTATAATTCCACTTCCTGCCTTATACATTGTCGTCTTCAGCCATAGCAAATTATTTTTAACTCCCGCTAAATATATCATTCGTCTCCCTCTCTCTTTCTTTATTAAATTGATGCCTCTCCCATTTGCCTGACATTTTCTCACTTATCCCTTGTGGCCCTGCTCAGAAGCCACCTTCTCAGTGAAGACTTGTTAATTCCTGCAGCTTCTTATCTCTCTCTTCTTTCCGATACTTCCTTTTGTTAAATGTCTTCATTTATACACATATTTCATCCAATTGCATTTATTTAGTTCTATTTCTATTTCACTTTCTAGAAGGAACCACATCTTTTTAACGTTTGCATTTCTAACCAATCATTAACCATTGGTAGAACAAACTGACATGCAGCTGCTACTGGGATGGTAGGATTTGTGTCTGATTCCAGGTGCCCCCACCTCCCCAGGTGCCTAGTATAATGCCTACAATACAACTGCTGCTGGGAAAATGTCTAGAAACTACACAAACAAATGAAAGGAGGATCTCCCCAAACACAAACATCAGCTTAAACAAGAGCAGAAGTTCATAAAGATCCCATCAAATGCAAGAAAAAAAATTATAATGGTAGAAAAAAATCACACCAAAATCTTTAAACAAGATCTAATTTTCACCATATCTTTTAAATATGTTTAAGTTGAAGGGAATATGTATTCTTAGCTTCTTGGCTTAGTCATTGTGAGCACATTTTATGTTGGTTTGGTCTTCCTTTATAACAAGACAAATAACAAACAACAACAACTGAAATCCTTTCTAATGCTCAGTTATCACCAAACACTTGGGAATACTATTCATGTGGAGTCTTGGGTTCAGTATGTGTGTGTGTGCAACATGTGTGTGCAAGTGTGTATACTTCTGTACGTTTGTGTTTTTTAAAAACTGCAATTTTAAAGGATTGGAGTTTACTATCCTTTGAGAGTTCTCTAATTAGGCTCTGCTCCTCTTCTTAGATGAGTTTAGTACCCAAGTAAATGAACTAATTAGTAGTCTGTTGTTGAATGGGGCCACAATGTTGTATAAAATCCCTGGTCATCATTGAGAGCTCCTGCGTAGAACAGCAATTAAATAGTTCAGAAAAAATAAAACCTGCTCTCTATTCCCTCACCTTATTCCATGACGACAAGAGTGTTTGCATGTGCTGTGCCTGGTTCCCAAATGGGCTTGGGCAGTAGGCCTTGGTGTTGGGCAGCAGGCAGCCCAAATCTGGACAATAAAACCAATGCATTGATGAAAAGACAAAGGCAACCCCCAGTAGACCAGTGATCTCTTGAATGACCCAAGTAGTCTCTGCAAGCCTTTGAATTTTACCTTGATGTTTAAATGAAGGCAAGGAGAAAAAGGAGGGGCTAATTCTATTGATTGGTGTGACTCAGAAATCTAGCATAAAAGTAACAAACTGATACGCAGAGCATGTGACATAAAAACAAACCTAGTCCCCCGTGACTAAATCATACTCTGACCTTCTTTTGTCCCCACGGATTCTTGTAACACAATAAGCTAGAGTTTTGATGGGGATTCATTTATTAATAAGCAAATATATCAAACCTCACATGAATTATATTTAGCCTTTTCTGAAATGAACACATTTAGACAAGAGAAAACGAATTAATAATTAGTGTTTGGTACTGGTTTTTAGACGAATCTTGAGGATAATTTCTTTTATTATTATTCTACTTTAAGTTCTGGGATATACGTGCAGAATGAGCAGGTTTGTTATGTAGGTATACACGTGCCATGGTGATTTGCTGCACCCATCCACCCGTCATCTACATTAAGTATTTCTCCTAATGCTATCCCTCGCCCTACCCCCGACTCCCTAACAGGCCCCGGTGTGTGATAATTTCTCAGACTGTAATTACATTTCACTCTTATCACAGTTCTCTGCTCCTCAACTCACCCCTGACTCCCACTCAGTGGGCCCAAGTTGCCTTCTGTGGGAGTACATTGCTTTAAAATTGGATACAGCTACCACTAGGAGCTGTGTTACTGGGTTCCCTCTGTGCCTCAAAGTGAGCATGCAAGATTCAGGGCTGTGTAGAGAATAGAGACCATTAAATGCTATAATACGTATAAGCATTGACCAAGAGCACATACAGCATAAGGGAAATGCTCAATCTATTTCAGGTTCCTTCTTCTCAGTGTAACTTTCCCAAGTCACCTTCCCTACTCAATACATTCCCAATCAACCTACATTCCCAGCCTCACCTACCTGTACTCAGAGCCCTGTTTCACTATAGCATCTTCTCGTCCCAGGCGTTAACCTTTATAATTTTGTGGTGATGATTTCATCCCCAGCCTCCTGAGTCCTGGCAATCCACTCTTACCAAAGCCACTGACTGCAGAGCCACTGACTACCGAAGTTTTTCCCATAAATGCTAAGGAAGTGGGGGCCTGGGCCTCAGTGGCTACAGATCCCACAGGGAAGGAATAGGAGGTGAGGGAGGTGCTGTCCTACTTGCACAGGAGAAGGAAGCAGAGCTCAGGTCTTCATCAGGCCACCACTTCCTCTTCCTAACACATCTAGAGTGAAACATACCTATTAATACACAGATTTACATCCCCATCTGTTCTGAGAAAGTCACTCCCATTCACTGAAGCCTGGTTCTGTTTTGGGAACTAACACCCTGAGTTACTTGATGAGGCATCTTAGAGTGATGGGACAGCAGAGAAACGAGGCCAGCTCTCACCTCCTCCATCCCAGCTCCCACCTGCTCCTGAGAGCAGGAGGGATATCCTTTCACCCCACCGTATTTAGATCAGTAGCAAGTTACTGGTTCAAATTTCAATTAAAATAGGAATATCTAGTAGAGGCTTCATGTGTCTTCAAAGATATTTCACTCAGATGCAATACCAAAAGGAAAAGTAATTTGTCTACAGAAAACTGTCACAACTAGGCCAATATACTAGAAACTGCTAATATGTCTCAAGTTGAGAGAGGCTGGTGGAAGGGCTGTGTATTCTCTGAAGGATCATTTCTGTCAGAAGAGCCCAACAAACCTTAAAACAAAGCCAGCAACCTTCCAAAACATGGGGTAAGGGAGAAAATAAAAATGACAACTTAAAAATATAGGATATTCCACTGAAATCCAGATTTTTTAATATGCTAAAATATTGTACGATGGATCTTAAAGATTTTGTTACTAAGAGTCAAGAAGGTCAGCACAGGTCTTGCAGGGCAGGAGGCCACCACAGGCCTGCTAGGACTCTGTTGTCACTGCCCAGGACACTGCCAGGCAGGAGTGGGTCTCCATAATGGTTGTGTAACAAATGGATGAATGAAGTGCTGCTATTGCCACTCCCCGCAAATGCCCCAGGGTAAAAGCTAGAATCTGTCATGCACTGATGAAGAGCTAAGTATGATCCAAATGCTGAATCTCTGTCAACTCTTCCAATTTTTACATCAAGCTTATGAGATAGATTCCACATCATTTCTTTTTTACAGAAAGTTTGGGGAATTTGAAGGTAGGCAAACAGGCCAAGAGAGGAAGGGCTGAGAGCTGGTACAGTCAGTTTAGCTGCACATGTCACCACCTCACTTTATGGCCTTGCAGAAATCAGGTTAAATTTTGAATGTGAAGAAGACTTAGAATCAAACACTGTCTAAGAAAACAGTCAACCGTAATGTAAAGCTGTGGTCAGTCTGTTTAACAAAATGTGTATTGAATTCCATGTTCTGTTTTCCCTTTGAAGCCATTATTAATCTATGATACAGTCTACCATGAATAATGTCTTAGGTTCAAGGGAATAAAGAGAGTAGACCCTGTCTATTTTCTCATAGAAAATACCATGACAGTAATTTAGGGACTCTCAATTGTCATTGTTTAAGAAGAAAACACAATCTGTCTTTTTTTAATTAATTAATCTTTTTTATTGAGTTGGAGTCTTACTCTGTCTTCCGGGGTGGAGTACACTGCAGTCTCTACTTCCTGGGCTCAAGTGGTCTTCTCTCCTCAGCCTCCTGAATAGCTGGGACCACTGGCATGCACCACCAGACCTGGCTAATTTTTTTTATACTTTTCATAGAGGTGGAGTCTCACTATGTTGGCCAGGCTGGGAAAAGGTAACCTTTAATAGTTAGTTTCCTCTGGCCACAACGTCTTTCTGAGTCTCAATTTCCTCAATTACAAAAGGGAATGAGAATGCCTAAACCTCGGGACTTATCTGGAAGGACTGGCAATGGTATGTATAAAGCATCTGGAATTGTGCCTGACATACAGGAGGGACCTCAAGTACCACTGAGGTTAGCAAGTACCACTGTTAACTGATACTCATAGCGCAAACCTAGCAAGGATGCACTTCAGGCTTCACCAGGCTCTCCATGATGGTCCATATTACGAGTCTGTGGTCAAAATAATGCATTTAGAGTTGGTTTTAATGAGCCACTACCCATCTATTAACCCTTACAAATTCGTTTAATAAATCCTGTTGGGTGAGGGTCTCTAGAGTGCGGTCCCTGCCCCTTTGGTCTGGCAGCCTGACAGAAAGCGGTCTCTGGCATAATACCTACAATTAGACACAGCTTCCCATCAACAGGGCCCTTTAATAGCTCCAGCAAACAAAGCACCTTGTAAATAAGGTGGTGTTGGCATTTTGATATTGGTTTCCTTTAAGTAAGAGTCTATGGTTTAGAAATGGTTTCAAGTTAAGCTCAGCATTCTGATATCCCACTTAAGGAGGATTGCTTTCTGCCTTTCCTCAACATTCACTCATCCTTTGGGGAAATCTTTTTTACTCAGTCCCTGGGATGTGCTTGGCATGGGGCTGCTATTGAGATACAGAGGCAGTGAAAAGGGAATTCCCATCCTCATCTAGTCCATAGCCCAGGGGGAACACAACCATTTGACAAGTACTGATGAGGAATTGCCCTGGGCAACATGAAAGAAGTACAGAAAGGTGAAACCAAAGGATATGAGACCTGGGCTAGTCTGGAGGAAAATGGAGGGGGCTACTGGGATGCAGATTCCTTAACTACAAAGTGAAGAATGAGAAAGCTTCAGCTAGGTGAAGCGGCACAGCTGGGAGAGAATTCAGGCCTGGTAAAACCCCTGAGTTAGCATCCAGAGAAAAGGGTGAGCAGGGCACTTTCTAGGAAATGTAAGCCAGGAGAAAAGCAGTCCACCTGGACCATGCGGAGCAGCAGGCAAGAAGCATGGGAAAGAGTGGTCAAGGTGGGCAGCATTCCATTTGGAGGACCTCTAATCCATGTGAAATCTACAAGGACAGCAGCAAACACTAAAGCCAACATGCATTTCCTTCCTTTGATTCACTTGGGCTCTAGCAAATATACCTAGGTTGCAGTTATAGTGAAATGACTTACACACTTGAATATGTGTGTAAAAGAGCGAATGATGACTGTGCTCCTTTATAAATCCTACCCATCCTTCAGGCCCAGCTTAAAACCTACCTCCACTAATCAATCCACCCTTGATCAGTGTAAAGTGATTTCTCCAAATTCAGATCTCCCAGTATTTATTGCTTTCATCACTTAATTTTATTGGCTTGTTAAATTATCTTCTCATATAGTAGTGGCTTAACCCTCTTATTAGACAGATGTCTTCTAAAGAACTATGATACTCTTTGAAACTTCTCTGTATCCCCCACCATACCTGGTATTCATGTAATTATTCTCCTGGCCAAAAATGTGGTTCTAAGCAGAAATAATATATCAAGGAATAAGATAGAAATGGGTTTCTGGTCTTGGGGGTCTTAAGTTTTGTCAGCAAAACAGATCAGATAAAGAAATAATTTTGTAATATTATACATATGAACATATACATATATATATGCACACATATAATTTTAAATAATGCTAAGAACAATGATGAAATAAAGGGAAGTGCATAAGTGCCTGGTTTTGGGGCAATCTATTTAATATTTTACAGCAGAGAAAATTCAAATAGTTGATAAATTAAGATAAGACATGGATAGGCCAGGCATGGTGCCTCACACCTGTAATCTCAGGATTTGGGGAGGCCGAGGTGGGCGGATCATGAGGTCAAGAGTTCGAGACCAGCCTGGCCAACATGATGAAATCCAGTCTCTACTAAAAATACAAAAACTAGCAAGGTGTGGTGGCCCATGCCTGTAATCCCAGCTACTTGGGAGGCTGAGACAGGAGAATCCTTAAGCCTGGGCAGCAGAGGTTGCAGTGAGCCAAGATCGCACCATTGCACTCCAATCCAGATGACAAGAATGAGACCCCGTCTCAAAAAACTAAAAAAGAAAAAAAGAAAAAAGATGAGACACGGACGACAAGAAGGAGCACAATATGCAAACATCTGATGTTAGGAGGTCTAGATAGATAAACACTAAATGAAAGTCTCTAGGATGGGAAATCCTCCATGACAAAAGCAGACCAAAAAGGCAGGGCAGGGAAAGCAAGAAGAAAAGAGAGCAGTGGGAAGTATGAGATCGCATAGAGACTTGTCGAACACAGACAGAGTTTGGGTTTTATTCCAGGTATAATTAGAAGTCTTTGAAAGGTTTTAGGTACCTAGAAGGTACTCGATTTTAAAATGTATTGACTACTTGAATGGTTATGCACAATAAGCCTCAGAAAAAAAGTTTAACAGAATAAAATTTACTGAAAGCTATATTTTAATTTTGAGTTAAACACTCATAACAAAGGCACTAACAATTGTGGCAAATGATAGCAAAATAATGGAATTGGCCTAACAACACTTATCAGAATTGTCCCTTACAGCAGATGTTAATCTTTCAATATTACCTTCTTTCTACAAATGTTTCTTTCATGTAAACAACATCTGCAAGTTTACATGATGAAACTGAAATAAGAGCCTGCTGGAAAACCATTGGCAATCCTTGTTTCTATCCTTGAGTGGATGTCACAAAAAATAAACTTCATGACTTTAAGTCTTTAAAGAGAAAGTTGGTTAATCAGAAGAATAGCAGCTGAGCTGGGAAGTACTTTTAAAAGGAAATCTTGTGTATGTAAGCACCTATTTTGCAAATGAAGCGTGGGAAGCCGTGTATATAGAAGGCAGAACTCTTAAGTGGTGGTCATTAAACATTTCATGGGCAAAAGCAGTAATTAATTACCTCTATCTTAGCTTCAACAATTGCTTTGATTTGCATTTTTAGCATGGAACAACCAAGTAAAAAGCCTAAAATATCAATAATGACATGACTCAACAGCAAAAATAATAATAATAACAGCTGACATTTATGGTACTCCTACTCTGTGCCAAGCACCATGGTAAATACTTGGCAGACATTTGCCCATTAAATCATCAAAAAATTGCTAGAGCTATTGCCAGTAATAAACCCATTTGAATGGATGAAGAAAACGAAGCTGAGAAAGATGAAGCAACTTACCCAGGGCCTCAAAGCTGACGAGTGTGAGAGCCAGAGTTCCAGCCTCTCATTCTCAACTATCTCACTGTCACCATCGGAGTGGCCTGGTTGAAGCATCTTGCTTGCAGCTAATAAAGACTCTTTGTCTATCGGTGTTTGTTAAATATCACACACTTCAGGTTGGTGCTTAAGTGGTGCCACCACCTATTTACGCTTAGCAAAGCACCCCTTAATTTATTCAAAATGTATGTATTGAGTGTATGCTATGTCCCAAGAAATGGGGCTACAACCATTAACAAAACTGACTAAGTTCCTGATTTCTAGACTCGCCATTCCAGTTGATTTTAATTCAAGGGAAAGGGGCACAAACAGGTTAATATATTGTGCAATGTCTTATAGTGGTAAGTATAAGAGAATAAAATGGAGTAAGGAAACAGAAAGTGATAAAACGGGATTTGGAACTTCTCTTTTTAAATGGTGTGATCCTGGATCACCTCCTCTGACCTTATTTCCTCAGAAGAGCATATACAAATCAAAATGACACACCCACATAGGGAAGGAAGAGAGACATTTGTGCGGATTAGGGCATTGTTGTGCACAGTCTTGGGAGAAATCCTTAGAGGCAGGCACTGAGTTTTCAAGTCTGCTGATTGTAACACAGGAGATTTTTAACATTACAAGCAATTGTTTCACGTTGCACATAGATTCCTCATGGGATTTCTTTGTACAGTAAGTCAACTCCCTTCTACTTTTATGTGGCAAGTCATTTATAAAAATGCATTTCCCCATAAGTCTCTGGGGAATACATCACATAATATGGTAAACATATTTATGGTATACATTTGTGACATAATACTGACATCAGCAAGAAGGAGGGGGTGGGGTGATTATCCCAAATGGCTTCATATCTAATTCCCTCAAACTTATGAGCATAAAAAAAACCCCAAAAAACAAATAACAAGAAAGTATGCCAATATCAAATCACAAAAGAAAAAAAAATGTGTCTTACTTGAAAAATCACTAACTTTCTTTTAAGGTATCAAAGCCCAGTTTGCTTTGTAATTCATTAAAGGTGCCTATTCTGGAATCAATAGTAAAAGACCATGGGCTAATTTTTGATTGATAAATTTCTCATTAAAATTAATGTCAATCTAAGCTTCCAAACTGTACCTATTAATAAAAATCTTAATTGATATCATCTGTAGCCAATGCCTTTCTATGGGTATAATCAATTTGGTAGAGATCCTGTACTTTATTGACTTTTGGCTACACACGGGAGTTTTTTCTCCTCCTTCAGGGAGGGCCCATCTCTGTGCAGAAACCCGAAAGCGGACCTGAGGCATGAGGGCACTTGCCATTTAATTTAGACTTCCTGTGACATTCCTAACATACAGCACCAACATCAGACAATGCTGTTAGTGCGCTGGTCCCAAGGGTCACCAGCTATGAAAAGCCAATTGCTGCACTTAAAAGCTAGGCTGTCAGAAAGCTTGGTGTTCTAGACTCCCTGGCTCCAGCTCCATCTACAAAACTGTAAGTGCCACTTGCTAAAAGTAAGAAAAAACCATATCCTGTCTTTATCCATACAGGGTACCATTATGTGTTTTACAATATCACACAAGCTGAATAACTGGAGCCAGGTAAAAAGTCAGTGTTCTACTTCAAATATTCCTGAGTCTTCAAAGAAAAGTGGTATACTTGGATTCCTGAGGAAAACCAGCTCCCATGCAACAGGGGCACATGAGTATTGACTCATTCAAACCAAAAGGAAAACTGCACCTACTAAATGATTCTCTAAAAACACCCCTAAGGCTCATTGACATGCTGTTGCTTTACACTTAACATTTCTGAGTGTGTGTATTAGCTTGGAGGATCTCACTGCACAGAAAAAAAAAAAAAAAAAAAAAAAAAAAAAAAA
>NW_012109919.1:3213699-3220518 GCF_000951045.1 Mandrillus leucophaeus
AAAAAAAAAAAAAAAAAAAACAAAACAGAAAAGGTCTATTGGACAGCTAAAAGCCTAAAAGAAAGAAAAAAATTCAATATCTGTTTTTTGCTATATTCAAACAAAATACAAAATGAAATTTATTCTAGCTGTAAAACTCCAAAATCATCAAAGAGCAGCCCAATAGCTAAAGAAAACTCAATGAAGGCCCATGACCCCTCTGCAGGGATGGGTGATGCGAAAGGTTTAGATTAAAACTGGTGCAGATAAATATCTTGAAGATCAGATTTTTATCTGAGCGCTAAGCAGCCCTTGAGTCTTCAGAGGTGCTCTGCAAATGTCAAGAGAAAAGAAGCTCTTTCAAGGCTACAGCACTTCTTTCCACGTTGCTATTAAGCTTGGAATGCCAGAGCTGTACGTTCCCTATGAAATTACCAGCTAAACTGTAAAACTCAAGCATGTGAAGAACACTTAAGGAGAATTGTTTTACCCTCAGTCTCTCTATCAAAGGTAACTTTGTAAATGGGCTTCAAGAGAATGACTTGAGGGTAGAACGGACTGTGTCCTCCTTCGCTTAATCTGAAAACAATGAAAGGGTATTTTCTCTTTCTGTCTGTCTGTCTCTCTCCCTCTCTCTCTCAATGTCTCTCTAGCATTTCTAGAGAATCAGCCTCAGATGGCTAGCTGACTATTGCTGAATTCTCCATTACATTTTAAATGATTTTGTTGATCCCCTTTGTCAGGGCTTGGGTAAAGACTAACGAGAAGTTTCCAGAGAAGCTCAATGAATGTAGGGCCTACTTTCAGTTCTGAGTTTTTCCCAAGACTATGTGGCCTTCCTGACACCCATCCGGGACAGAAGGACAGTGCTGTCCCGTTAGCTGACTCTGCTGTACAATCCACTGCCCTTTGCTTATCGATCCCCTAAAAACCAAGCTTGTAAAGCTTTAATTTCTCTACTGAGGGAAACTTCACTTTGTAGAGTGTATTTGCTTTTTTTTTAAAAAAAAAAGTGTGTAATTCTTGTTTATTATAAAAGCATTAAAGAAAAATTTAGAAAATAAAGAGAAGGGAAAGATCTCTTCCAATTGCATAGTGCTTTATAATGAATAACAAGAAAACATGTTTTTCTCTAGGTTTGGCTATTTTTCTTCATTTTGGTGCATCCATTTGCATTTTTCTCTAAGCACAATGATGGTTATTTTCTGAAATTTTGTATGATTATAAAAAACGATTTGGTGAAAGCTAAAAGAAAGTTTACAGGTCTGTAAATTGTTCTTTCTAAAATTGTTCTGTCAGGTCGTTGGAGATTTTATTTACATTTCTCCTCATAGGTCACTCTCTGGGGAGTTTCCCCAACCAACAGCAGGAAGCCTTTGCAACCTGCTCAACCCAACTCTACCCCGCATGTCCAACTTTCTTTATTATTTTTTTGGCACTGGCCAGCCTGTGATACATGTAGGTTCAAGTGTTGGTTTGTTGTTAAGTAGAATCTAAGCACTATGAGCTTTCAGTTTTCTGGTTAAGATTCAGATTCAAATTCAACAATCGTTTATAAACTCTGGAGATCCACACTTATCTTACCCAGTAGTTCCCTAAAGCAAAGACTGAGACACCAGAATCAGATCAGATATGCCCCTCAAGTTCACCATGAATTGGCATGTGTTGTTCATTCTATCACTTGTTCACGCATTCCACGGGCATTTTCTGCACACCCACCAGGTACCTGAAGATGTCCAAATGGAAACAATCTTCCTGTTCTTAAAGATGAGTGGCCAGCACCGGTCCAGGGTGAAAGAAAGGTCAGACTGAAAAGAGTGGCATCAGAAGTCAAATTAGACAAAAGATGGTGAGGGGAATTGCAGCATTGGCTATATTTAGCCAGACCCGAGTCATTCTCTTCTTTTGAAGTATGCTGGGTCCATGGAGTTAAGAGAGAAGGGGAAAAGAGGTGAGTTCCGGTTACATTGGGACCATCCTCTGAAGGATTAAGCAAACAAGACAGGAACATTATCTCAGTTCCTTGTCAGGCCTTCCCTCCAGGAATCCTAGCCTAAGCCTCTTTCTGTCATAATCAGTCATTTGTCTCTTCTACACTAGCCTTGAGTGGTCCATAGTCCCTCACTGCCCCTTTCCCTCGCCTGCTCATTATCAGTGTCATGTTGCCCGCTGCCTGTCGCCCCTCCACATAACTCATAACTCACAACAGACAGTGAGCTCCGGACAGTTGAAATCAGGCACAGCAGCTCCAGTGCCCAGCCTGGCACAAGGAGAGGGTTTATGCCATCGTTGGAGGAGGGAACAAATGAACAAAGAATCAGCAAACAGACTCTGGACCTAGAGGTGGGCAATTCATGAGATGAGAATCTCATTGATGCCACATGGTAGTTATCACTGAGATCAAACTTTGCCATGAGTTTTTAAAAGTGAAATGCCAAAGTAAGGCACATTAAACAAAGCATAGCATCCAGAAACAAGGAGGTTATTACACATTCATCTCTGGTGAATGGTGGTCAGTTCCAAGCAGCTGTTTTAATAGGAATGTTTTAACAGGAATATTAATTAAGTAGGATATAAACAAAGAAGACTGATGAAGAGGTCTGGCCTGGAAATGCTTGCCATACAAAGAGTCGTTGGCCTCCCAAAAGAGGGATTGTTTCATTTAGGAGAACAGGGACTGAAGGAAAATGTGATACCAAAATGTGGATGTTTAAACACAGACATGTGAAAGATGTCCTATATGACTCAAAGGGAGAGCTGTTAAACATTCAGAAGAGACCTATTTCATGCCAACAGAGGGACAGTTTTATCATCATTAGAGCTACCCAGAATTATGTTGGATTATTTGGTGAATGAGTGAGGCTTTTTGCCACTGGAAACATTCAAGTAGAGACAGCAATTTTAAAGTTTTGTTTTATTCTTTTAAGAAAAGTATCAAAAGTGTTGGGATAGATGGGTCTCTCTTTCAAGATAATGGTTCTATGACCTCTGACTTGCTGAAGTAAGCCCAGAATACTCAGGAAAAAAAGGTCGTTATAGAAGCAGGAGATTTATCTCATTATCCCTGGATGACTGGGTGACTTTAGTAGGAAGCGACTGCACCCAATAAGTGCTGATGATACCGGTAAGAAATTGAGACTCACAGTAAATGAAGCTAGAAGGATGAAAAAGTGAAAACAGAAATATCATTGGGGAGGGTGTGACTACCATCAACAAAACTGGGTGCCAAACACTGTATATAATCTTCACAATACCATGAAGTCCCTAGTATCATCTTCATGTCACAGTTGAGGAAAAATAGGCTCAGAGATGTTAAGTAGCCAGTTCCAAGTCACACTGTCAGTGAATGTCAGTGTCAGCATTCAAACTGAGACTTATTTTATACCAAAGTATATGCTATTTTTATCTCATGATGGCCTGGAAAAGAATATTGCCCTACTTCTCTGGATGGCTATTAGAGGACTGACCAAAACACGAAGTATGTAGAGCTGTTCTGAATGAAAGGAAAATGGTAGGAGTTTTCAGCAGATAATGAGGACCTCAGTATCAAGAGACACAGTTTTTGCTACGATCTATTCACCATACCTCTAACCTCTCTGACCACCCAGACACGGGTAAAAGAACAGGGATCATTTGACAATGAACACAAAGAAACAACTCTCAAATTGGATCATGGATCAGTATAAGAGGGCAGGCATTTAGAAGCAGCTTTTTATTAAAACTAAACCAAAACAAAAAGCTAAATACTTTAGGAAACTTCTTTTTATTATAAGAGGCATCCTAAATGTTCTTAGGTTTGTATTTGTTTCCATCTTGGCTGATTTTTGCCACTGGCTAAACTACTGCTTGGGCATAGCAAAAAGATCAGGGAAAAAACCCACCATGTGGTATTAACTTCTACGAATCTTTTTTGACTGCAACTTATTCATCTTCCTCTTAGTGCCATACGCCAAGTAACAAATTATAGATCCCCTTACATCTTGATTCATTTACATGGATATCTATGAAGAGCTCCAATTTTGGAGGAAGATACAGGATTTTTAAAAATAGAAAGTCATATACCAAAATAGTTAAATAACATGAAAAGATGTTTGACATCATTAGCCATTGGAGAGTTCAAATTAAAACCACAATGAGATATAACTACACACTTATCAGAGTGGCTAAAGCTAAAAATAGTGAAATACCAAATGCTGGGGAGGACGCAAAGAAATCAGATTACTCACACATTTCTGGTAGCAATGTAAAATGGTACAGCTACTCTGGGAAACAGATTGGCAGTTTCTTATAAAGCTTAACATGAAATTATCATATGACTCAGTGATTGTACTCCTGGGCATTTATCCCAGAGAAATAAAAACATATGTTCATATAAAAAACCTATACACAAATGTTGATAGCAGCTTTCTTCGTATTAGATAAAAACTGGAAACCCAAATGTCCTTCAGTGGATGATCAGTTAAACAAACTGTAGTACACCCATGCCATGGAATACTACTCAGCAATGAAAAGAAACAAACTATAGATATATACAGCAACTGGATGACTCACAAGGAAATGATGTTGACTTAACACAGCTAATCTCACAAGGTTATGTACTGTATGACTCCATATATATAACCTTCTTTCGAAATGGCAAAATTTTAGAGATGGAGAACAGATTAGCAGTTGCCATGAGCTAAGGAGGGAGAAGAAGCAGGGGAGAAATGGGTATGGTTGTGCAGGGACAGCTAGGGGGACCCTCACTGAAATGTTCTGTATCTTGACTCTGGTATTAGATACATAAATGTGATTAAATTCCAAAGAACTAAATATGCACGCACACACACACATAAAACACAGAAATGAGTACATGTAAGCCTGGAAAATCTAGATAAGATTGATGGATTGTATCAAAATTGATTCTTTGGTTGTGATGTTATACTCTAATTTTGCAAGATGTTGCCATTGAGAGAAACCAGGTAAAGGGTACATCGCATCTAAGTTTTCTTTCTTACAACTACATGTGAATCTACAATTATCTCAAAATTAAAAGTTAAATTTAAAAAATTAAAACAATTAAAGAACCTAGTTGAACTCCATTTGCCTGGTTCTTGTAATTTTCCACTCTATTTCACTCTGCTATTCAAACTCTGCATGGAGGATAATCATAGGTGATTGTGGTGATTAAATGAGATGCTGCTTGTAATGTCCTTAGCTCAGTGACTTGTACATAGTGTTTATTCAATAAATGTGATCTACCACTAAGGGAAACAAAAGAATTCACACACCTGTGCTTGATCTCAAAAGTAGATGGGGACTTTGTTATTTAGTTCCTTTTCTAATACAACCATGTGAGTAAGTAAATGAACACAGGGCCATAGTGGGTTGGCTGCAATTTGGAAATCATTCATTATTTTAAATCTCATTGTATTTTTGACATGGAAGGAGATAGAGGCACAAAAAGAGGGGGCTACCAGCTAACTCAAGACAGTGCTGAGAACCTTTGCTTTCAGCCTCCTTTCCTTCTGTACTCCCCTGAAGATGTGCCACTTGACTGTTTTTTTCGTGCTTTTTTTTCTTTTTTCTTTTTTTTTGGTAAGCAGGCAAGGTATGAGGGGTACACATAAGGAAGAGAGAAAAACCTTTTTCTCACCATCTCATGCTTTATTTACCCTAAGTTTCTGTCTTCTGTTGTGCCAGTTTTTAAAGCTACATACCCTGCTGAGATGTTTACATGTCCAAAGAGAGCAGCAGAGGCTCCTGGGCTTCAAAGAAGGAAGCAGTCTGCTCAGACACCATTCCCTTCAGCGTTTTGGGGTCAGTGCTGCTGACATGATAAGTCCATGCATCCATATGTATCCAAATTTCCTGTGTGTGCTTTTTAAAAGCACAAAATTAGAGTCATCTCGCTCTTTTTGAAATGGCCCAGTTCCCAAGAAGAATGGGAGAGGGAGCAGAATAGAAAAATCTTAATGAAGCAGGAGAGGAGCCAGACCCAAGGTGTGAGCTTGCTATTGTGGTTGAGACTCCCCTGCACATGCGCACAGAAAGGCCTCACTGCCTGCCAAGCCCGCTTTCTCTACAAGCAGATCCAATAGAGAACAGTGCAGGCAACACTGGCACCAGGAGAAGTCTTGCCTTAACCTCCTCCTGCTCCAGAGCCCAGTGTTTTCCCCAAGGTTTGGGAACCAGGGAAATATACCATATTGAAATGAAAATCACCAGGCAGAGCTGACATTTTCATCCACCCAAATTTCTAAATGAGTTTGTTGGGAAGATAGCCACCAAATAAAGCTGGCAGTCACCTCTGAAATTGCATTCTGCATTCTGCCACTCTAGGGCACGTTATGGAAAGTGACAGCAAAGGGATCTCAAATTTACTAAGGGTGGGAAGATTGCTTTTGCAACTGCCCGGGTCAAGAAAAAAAAAAAAAGGGAATATAACATATGCAAAGCGCACCCGTAATTCAGTATTCAGTCTTCAACCTTTATTCACTCATGGCACAGACTCTCCTGTGCAGGGCACTGTGTGAGGTGCTGGGGCCACATGAGAAACAGACTTATTCCCAGCCCTCAACGGAGCTAACACCCCTGAGGGCTTGGGGTGAAAGGTCATAAAGACCAATGTATGTTAGGTCTGGGAGAACAGGGAAGACATCTAAATCTTTCCAAATCAAGGAGGACCTCCCAGACGGGGCTACCTACTCAACTAAGACCATAAAGTTTAGAAGGAGGAAACCAGGAACGGCATTAGGGGAGAAGGATGGATGGAGATGAGAAGAAGAGATGGGGAAAATGCCAAGGAGTATAAACAAATGAAGTGTCCCAGAGCAGTGGTTCTTATTAGAGGGATATTTT
>NW_012109919.1:3220568-3241870 GCF_000951045.1 Mandrillus leucophaeus
AAATGGCCCAGTTCCCAAGAAGAATGGGAGAGGGAGCAGAATAGAAAAATCTTAATGAAGCAGGAGAGGAGCCAGACCCAAGGTGTGAGCTTGCTATTGTGGTTGAGACTCCCCTGCACATGCGCACAGAAAGGCCTCACTGCCTGCCAAGCCCGCTTTCTCTACAAGCAGATCCAATAGAGAACAGTGCAGGCAACACTGGCACCAGGAGAAGTCTTGCCTTAACCTCCTCCTGCTCCAGAGCCCAGTGTTTTCCCCAAGGTTTGGGAACCAGGGAAATATACCATATTGAAATGAAAATCACCAGGCAGAGCTGACATTTTCATCCACCCAAATTTCTAAATGAGTTTGTTGGGAAGATAGCCACCAAATAAAGCTGGCAGTCACCTCTGAAATTGCATTCTGCATTCTGCCACTCTAGGGCACGTTATGGAAAGTGACAGCAAAGGGATCTCAAATTTACTAAGGGTGGGAAGATTGCTTTTGCAACTGCCCGGGTCAAGAAAAAAAAAAAAAGGGAATATAACATATGCAAAGCGCACCCGTAATTCAGTATTCAGTCTTCAACCTTTATTCACTCATGGCACAGACTCTCCTGTGCAGGGCACTGTGTGAGGTGCTGGGGCCACATGAGAAACAGACTTATTCCCAGCCCTCAACGGAGCTAACACCCCTGAGGGCTTGGGGTGAAAGGTCATAAAGACCAATGTATGTTAGGTCTGGGAGAACAGGGAAGACATCTAAATCTTTCCAAATCAAGGAGGACCTCCCAGACGGGGCTACCTACTCAACTAAGACCATAAAGTTTAGAAGGAGGAAACCAGGAATGGCATTAGGGGAGAAGGATGGATGGAGATGAGAAGAAGAGATGGGGAAAATGCCAAGGAGTATAAACAAATGAAGTGTCCCAGAGCAGTGGTTCTTATTAGAGGGATATTTTAGTCCTCCCCCTACCCCATGCTTTCATTGCCAAATCTTGCAATTTGGAGGGATATTTTTGGTCACTTTAACAGGAATGGGTAAAAGCCAGAGATGCAGCTAAATATCCTGCAGTGCCCAGGACAGCCCCACCACAAAGAATTGCCCAGAACAGCGGTCGATAGTGCCAAGGCCAAGAAACTGGCCTAGAAACAAGATTTGGGGCAGGATCTCTTCTCAGAACCCTAAATAAAATAAATGACTACCCATTCTTGGGTTCTGAAAGAAGTTAAAATGTGAGTTCCTTGTGATATTTCTGGGTATTGGCGTATTATTCTCACTTAATTTTCAGGAAATTTTTTTCAGTGGATGAGGAGGTAGAGCCAGGGGAAATCAGTAATGGGAGAAGGGGGTAAAAACACACATGCATGTACTGAGGTTTGCAAAATTATTTCCAACAGTGATGTCTCTACTCTTTGTTTTGTACTTTCTATCATTGTTTCTCCCAGTACCTCCGGCATCTTAAGCCAAGCTATTGCTTTTAGTCTTTTAAAAAAATAAATAAATAAATAAGTAAATAAGCAAGGAAGACTTCAGATTCCATCAAATTGATCAATGACAACTTTACAGATTATTAAAATAGTTTAAAATAGGATTACCCAAATAAGGCAAGTCGGGTAAAGATCCTAACATTTTGTTTGAATACTGAGATTATTTTGGTCATATTATCTGTGTTAAGACACTCATAAATAGGCCCTGGCTTATACTTCAGCTCTCATCAGTATTAATATAAGAATAAAAGTGTGTCATAAGGATTCTGAGTCCACTAAGAACATTTCCTGGGAAACACCGACAGTGAAAAGCAGTGACATGTCTGGGTTGGACACTAAGATGTGATATAAAATCCCCCTTTCTCATTTCCTATCTTGACAATCCATACAACCCTTAAACAAAGGGGGCAAAATCACTTTTGGAAAATCTTCTTACAAAGTGTGAATATCTAATAGCCCAGGCACATGGTCAGTTAATGTATTTGAGCATACACGAAGGAATTTGCTGAATGCTGACAGCACCGGGTAACACTTCATTTTACTACTGCATATTTATGAAATTAATGATATAATACCATCCCTCCTAACTTTAACTCTGGATGATGGTATTTGATCCTGTGGGAATGCATTGTCATTAAGCCCAGAATTAAATGCAAGAATAATCTCAAATTTTGAGGAGGTGACAGAGAGAGATGAATATGAGAGACTACATTGTATATTAAATATAAGAGCTTAATGAGAACAAAGTAAAACAAATAAGAAAATAAGCCAGGTATTTTTCCCCAATATGCCAGTTAAGGTTTTATTTTTACAGAAATGACCCATGCTCACTTATATGATTGAGGGATTACCAAATCCCAAATCCTGTCAGTCTAAGTATATGCTTCATCTCCAGATGAATATGTCTACCATAGACTCCTTGCCTCATTGTAAAAATCTGACATACAAAATGTATGTATATTAGAAACAGAAAAGAAAAACTCCTTAATAGCCTGTCCGTGTTCTGTTAGCTAAAAAGGATTTTTATATACTCATAAAAATATTTTAATTGATTATGGATCACAGATTTTTACTGTGGAGATATATAGGTATGATAGCATTATCAATTATCACCAGCTAATGAATATGGCAGCTATTTGTAACTATTACACTTTTTACTTATTTTCAAAATCCAACTTCCATTGATAGTATTCAATGAGTGATCCAAAAGGTCTCTATATTTCATGAATGAAGTCAAGGATATTCTCACAATGGAATATCAAAATAAGAGTCAAATGTCTCTCCAAAATCACTCGGGGTTGGAAAAAATGTAAAACGAACCTTCTTGTCATAGGGGACACTGAATAAAAATTTTGCATTCTAAATATTCTAGAACTGATAGTAAGAGGTGACTTTAGTGGTGTACAACCACAAAATATGCTTGTTACTCTTGATTAGGGATGGCCAATAGCATCTGTACAGTAGATTGCTGGTGGCCCTCTGGTGGGTGGGTGGGTGGGATAAATTATTGAGACCAAGTGTGACCTAGAGCAAGGTTTTTCTTCAAAGTCTGTTATGGGTATGGAAGTAGGAAACAGTGGAATGAACATTACATAATAGCCATATCAACTCTGAATTATTTCTAATTATTGAAATGGTAAAGTTCTGGAAAAGGGCCTCAAGAACTTTTCTTTAGCTAAATAGAGTACTTGTGAATTTACTTATGCACATAAATGGTGTTATACTTTTGGTATTGTTTTAGGCATACAATTTATGTATTTGCTACACTTAGTTGGTCACATGAATTGTAAGGATTGAAGACAAAAACTTATTTTAAATTTTAATGCAGGACTCCCACATTCCTTCCCCAAACACATCACAGTGATTAGGAATTTATGTCTTATCATGAGGCAAGGTTTTAAGGGGACACTTCCTTTTTTATAGGCAAATTTTATGATAGATAACTAATGCCAAAGAAACTTGCCCTGACCTTTCAGGCTGTAACTAACTAAAGCAAATTAATAAAAGTTATGCCCGTAAAATAGTAAGGCAACACAGAACCTCTGAAAATGCAGCCAGAAGGTCTAAAATAAAGCACAAGAGAAAAAGTAGAGAAGAGAATTCAGACCGTAGGAGCAGCAACAGCCACGGAAATGTCTTTGATCAAAAATGACTTGGCAGAAGAGTTTTACTCCAGTAAAATTTTCACTGAAGCCAGTGCCTCAGGCCTTAATTGCAGCTTCCGTGGGAATTAAGAAAAGTAGATGAAGCAGGCGAAAACTCAGTGAGGAAGCGGGAAGAGGCAATCTTCTGATCTGTTCTACATATTTCTGCAAACAAGAGCAATCTTTACCCAGAAAAGAGTTGAAATACGGAGTCTGTCACTGGGGCTGATTTTGGAGACTATGTTATACTGTATATACATACATAACCATACATGCATCCACCTCCATATACATTGCAGAAATCTTCCATTTAAAACGTATTTCACTGTGATGAAGTCGTTTGAATTTCAATTACGCGGTAAACTTAAAACAGTTATTCTCTAAAAGGCTTGTGCATACATAACCGTACAATACGTATTTTAAAAGTGCCCTTTCTAATCCCGTTGCTGAATTAGCAAGCGGGTTCCGTATTTAAATTGTTGATTTCATTCTAGAACAAAAATAATGCTAAATAATAAAAATTCTGTGAAACATTTTAATTCATCTGATGTGTTGCTTTATCTTAGGCTGCTACTGAGTTTCAATTAGGAGCGTATGGAAAAACGAATAAACTATTAGACTGTCTCTTTTATTTATTTATTATTTATTTATTTATTTATTTATTCTGTATTTTTGAAAATTAAGATTTTTCGGCTACTAAGCTAGTTATTAAAGAGCCACAGCCGTCCTGGGCTCCTTGCAAGAACAATGCGGCAAATGATCGAGGTGGTGCCGGCCAGGCTGATGACTTTATACGCTGCGTCCCGGCTCGGTGACCCACAAATCTCCTTTGATATGCCAGGCAGGAGAAAGAGCTTGAAAGGATCAGGAGGAGAAGGGCCCGATGAAGCCATCATGTGACAAGAATCCTAAGACTGCCGCGGAAAGAAAAAAAAGCGAGATTCGGGCAGGAGCGCGGGGAGGCGGGCGGCGCGGGCGCGGCTGATAGAGACGTCGGAGCCGCCCGAGTGACCCGCTAGCTGCTCAGCCGGGGCGCCCAGACCACCGAGGACGCGGGCCGGCGCGGGCCAGGCGGAGCCCGGGAAGCAATCTTCGCTAAATTAAAGAAATCTCCATGGAAATTAGCATGAAACATTTTCTAATCTCCCGCTTTTCACTGCCGACAAGGGTCACTGGTTTAGCTTCCCTCTTATTTTATTATTCCCCAGCCACTTCCCCGGCGTCTTTATACCTTCCATCCTGCCACGAGTTTTCAGCCCGTCTATGTTGTGTCTTGCTGGGATTCTTAACCCTTTTAGGCTATCTTTTCTGAAAAAAATAGGATAGTATTATTATTGTTGTTGCTGCTGTTATTGTTATTATCACCACATCCACCATTAACATGCTAGCTCTTCTAATACAATTACGCGCATGGGAAGCCTTGGAGAACATTGCTCTTTCTAATCTCTGGGCAGTGCAGTCACTACATTGCACTCAGTCACTCCCAAACCCGGCTGCCAGATGGGCAAGTGAAGCAGCTGTTCCCTTGCTTAACCGTGGCATTACAGTTTTCGGGCTGCTCCTCTCTGTCGCCTTGATTGTCTGACAGAATGAACTGCCACCAAACTCGGCTACTCCTAAGGTGCGGTGCACCAGGCAACTCCCACCTGGGCATGGAAGGGGCACAGCTCCAAGCAATGTGTGTGAGTGCATGTGTGTGTGTGTGTGCGCGCGCGTGCCTTAGGCATGTCACCTAACCTCTTTGAGCCACTCTAAGTCATTAAGAAAGTGGGAATATTACACCCTTATAAGGTGGTGGAAAGCATTATGGGACGTGGTGGAAGTGAAGCTTTCTACATATTAATAGATACCCAGAAAAAGATTTTTAGTATTAAAAGTAAGAACTAACACATGCTGCAACAATTTTAAAAATTGATGACAAATCTTAAGATGTGAAAATTACATATTTAGGTCTCTTATTCATTAAACATCTCCAACTGGAGCTTTGAGAGTCAGGACTCTACATCCATAAAATCAATTATAAAAGGAAAAAGTATTAATAACGTGTATTGAGTGCTTACATATGCTAGATAGCTTTAGGGACACTGGCTTATTTAATCCCTAGGGCATCTCAACTTTAGTGGGTTCTTTGAAGTCAGAGGCTGTGCTGTTTTTTATTCATCTAGGTATTGCTAGTCCGTGAAATAGTTCCTAACAGAGTAGAAGCCTCTTGTTACTATCAAAGGCCTCTCTGTTCCATATTCTGCACTCAGAACCATACATATCCTATTCAGTCATCTCAAGAACTCTGTGAGTTAAGCATTGCCGCATTTTGTAGATGGGAAAACCGCAGGGAAAGTAAAGGAGCTCCTGCAAATCACACCTTCGGTAGTCAATGGCGATGAAACCTGAGGACCTGATTCAATTCGCCAAATGATCTCTATTCACTGAAAGAGAAAACGGAAGCAAAGAGAGGTGAAGTAACTTTCCCAGACTCACACGGTGAATACATTGGCAGATCCAAGATCTAGATCAGGTTTACCCAGTCCTGGTATCTATGCCGTCCTTCTCCACGGCAGCTCAGGAAGGCAACGGGCTCTCATTTTAAAAGTGGTCATATAATTTCAGGCTTCAATTCCACACTTTGTATGAGTAGATCTAGCCTTAGTGATCTTTATCAGTTTGTGAAAAAGTTTATATAATATAGTCTTTGCCATTTTTATGTGTGTGGAAATTTAGAGATCTCTTTGAACCTTTACAGGCGACTAAACATCGCATTCCCAGACAGCACAGGGTGTGTTGGAAACAAAATTTCAAAAATAAAATCTGTTTTCTTCAACAATTTTTAGACAAGACCAAATGAGAATCATTTCTAGAACACTTTGTTTATCAGCTTTTATCTTATTGTGAAAATGTTAATTTTTTGGTATGGAACATTAATTCCATAAATACTGATTTTACATGTAAATAAAATTATATTTCAGATTCATAGAGAAATTTACAATTTAAATAATGTGAATTATTTTATAAAAATTGAGATTTTGAGACAAAATACATCTGTTTTTAACCTTGGTTTAGTATCTCCAGTTTCCTTTGTGGGTGTGTGTATGTGTGCATTTACATGTGCATATGTACATATGTGTGTGTACATATATCTTCGATTACTGAAAATTGACAGAATGATGACAACAGTCTGTAATAGGAGGAAAGTTGGTAAGTTTGGTTATTTCCTATCCATTGCAATTGAGAAATAAAATCAGTGTACTTTATATTGCTGCTGATTGTATAGCAAGGTTTTTAATGCATATCCATTTCTTTCAGCCAAAGCCCCATATAAGGTTTCCCAAACCGATAACATTAAAGAAACTGTGTCCTACTGATATTTGGTCTATAGTTAAGAAGGTTCCCCAAAGTTCTAAGGCATACTTTGGAATATTAACCGCTGTTGATGTAAAGTACCAGGATCCTGAGTTCACAAGGTAGTCCTAATCCACATCCTCTTCATCTGCTACTGTCCTCTCGGTTTTCAAGGCACCTTTATCCCAAGTCTCCCCTCTGAGTGTTGCTCTCAACCCCACCAATGAAACGTATGGTTTACCCAGGACTGGGTAAACCTGATCTAGAGGAGAGGACTTATGCTAAAGTACTTACTTTTGCAAAGAAATGGCATTAAGAAACCAAAGGCCAGCAATAAATACACTGTAAACATAATTGAAGTTGGCATACTAGAAAAAATGAGTGTGTTTCACGTGAAAATTTACAATGATAATTCCAGTATACTTATGCAGGTATTAAAGCATATGAAAAGGAATTCTAGACAAATCTAAGTCAAAGATGCTTAATTGCAGAGGATATTAAAGGCACAATTCCTAATAGATAAGAAATAAACAAAAATATCCTAGCAAAGAAGCTGTAAATATGAGGAGGTTGTTAAGTTTGTGATTGTTGAATGGATCTTGCATTCATATTTCTAGAGAGACCAATGACTACCGAGGAGCACACTGTTCCTTACCCCATCCTACCACTTAGCACGTCTTCATTGTGTTTTTAAATACCCAGCCCACCCTCATACAGCCTCTTTCTTTAGGAAGGCTGAGCCCTTCAGCTGTGGGCCTGTTTGCTCCAAGGACATTTTAATTCCATTTCCAAGTTAGCTAAAGATTGAACGTTTGATTCAATTCTGGATAATGAGTTGCTAGAAGTTGGGGAGAAGTTTTCCTCATTCTTAGAGAAGTTAAGGGAGACTAGTTCACCTCTCTCCATCACCAACATATACAAAAAATCATGTGCAAGGCTGATAACTATTATCACAAGCCATCACAGTATATAGGTTTAGGGCAAAGTTAAACTCTTTGTAGAGCAAAGCAGTGAAAAGGGAAGATTCTGGGTACAGACAACATTAAGTCTTCTCATCTTGAACCTCCTCTTAGATGAACTTATAGTTTCCATTTTTTACTGTTTCAACCTGTGTGAGCTGTTTTTCTGTAGGCATAATTAAAAGCATTCTAAATGATGCATGCTGAGCTATTCCAGAAAAATTGCATAATAACTTTATTAATTAAGACTCCGTGGGATGCTGAGACAGGTGTATCACCTGAGCTCAGAAGTTCAAGACTAGCCTGGGAAATGTGGCAAAATCCCACCTCTACAAATAAAATACAAAAATTAGCATGACATGGTGGCACACGCCTGTAGTCCCAGCTACTAGGCAGGCTGAGGTGGGAGAATCACTTGAGCACAGCAGGTCAAGGTTCCAGTGAGCCATAGTCATACCACTGCACTCCAGCCTGGGTGACAGAGTGAGAGCTTGTCTCAAAAAATAAACAAACAAACAAACAAATAAATAAAGTTTTTAAGTTTCTAAAAAAAGAATCTGACATACTCCTCTAACGCTGTTTTCCTATATATTTGGTTGCTTATCATTGACTGGCTTTTGATATGTCAACACTTTTGTCATATAATTTTCCGTAGAGCTAGTAGAGTCATTTTTCCTCTACCGTGGTTGACTGAAGTTTTCTTTTTCTACTGATAGATGGGAAAACTATCCTTCAGCTTCATAAGTTGGTATATGGAAACTTTTAAATAAATATATTTATTAAGTTGGGCGCAGTCGCTCATGCCTGTAATCCCAGCACTTTGGGAGGCCGAGGAGGGTAGATCATGAGGTCAAGGGATCAAGACTATCCTGGCCAACATGGTAAAATCCTGTCTCTACTAAAAACACAAAAATTAGCCAGGCGTGGTGGTGGGCACCTGTAATCCCAGCTACTTGGGAGGCTAGACTTGCTTGATTCTCCTCGGGAGGCTAGAATCGCTTGATTCTTCTCCGTGGGGAGGTGGAGGTTGCAGGGAGCTGAGACTGTGCCACTACACTCCAGCCTAGCGACATAGTGAGACTCTGTCTCAAAAAACTAATAATAATAATAAAAATAAATATATTTATTGAAGTACAACCTACATATAGAAAATTGCAGAAAGCATAGCAGTGCAGCTGGATGACTTTTCACAAGGTGAGTGCCTCCAAGAAACCACCACCCAGATAAAAAAAAATTGAAGTTTTATTAACACCCTGAGAGCTTCCTCATGTACCTTCCTAGTCACTAACTCACTCTCCTAGCCAAAAGCACCAGTATCATAATGACTAACACCATAGATTCATGCTGCTGCTGCTGTTGCTCCTGGTGCTGCTGCTACTGCTGGTGTGTGTGTGTATGTGTGTATGTGTGTATGTGTGTGTGTATGTGTGTGTGTGTGTGTATGTGTGTGTGTAGAGATGGGGGGGTCTTGCTTGGTTACCCAGCCTGGTCTCGAATTCTTGGATTTAAATGATTCTCCCACCCTGGCGCCCTCAAAGAACTGGGATTGCAGGCATGAGCCACTGCACCTGGCTTGCTTATTTTTAAATTTTATGTAAATAGACTCACACTTGATGTATCCTTTTGAATAATACAAAGTATGTGTTCTAATTTTTCTGACTACCTTTAGTTAAATATTATGGTGGTGGTATTCTTCCACTGTAGTTTATTTTAGTTGCCGTATAGTATTTTGCTGCATGACCATAGAATTAATTGCTTTTCAGTTCTACTGTTTTTGTATCAGAGTTAAGTTAGTCTTTTAAAACAAGTTGTTTCCCTTGTATGATTTTATATTCTTTAAAGGAGTTTGCATAAGATATTATTTTTTCCTTAAATGTTTGACAGAAATTAATGGTGAAGCTACCTTGTCCTAGGGTTTTAATTGATGGATAGCTTTCAATAACATATTTGATATATTTAATAATGCTTGTAATTCCTCTTTCAACAGATTTGCAAGGCTGTGTATGTTTTCCTAGGCATTTACTAAGAAATATAACTGATCAATATCATTGGCATAAAATATTTTTAAAATCTCAATATTTACTAATATTAATATAATTCTCCCATTCCTGATTTTGGTAATTAGCTTTTTCTTACTTTTTAGTCCAGCAGTCTAAAAAATTGAGATGTTAAACTTTGATATTTTTCTCTATTTTTTCCTATTTTGTTAACATAGTTATGTTCTTAATATTGCTTTCTTCTTTTTACTTTTTTTTGGAAATTTAGTTTAGTCTTCTGATTATAACTTCTTCAGAGGACACTTGCATGAACAATTTTCAGCCACTCTTTTTTTCTAATATATAATTTTAAGACTATTATTTACCTTTATCTACTGTTTAAGTTGAATGCCTCCTTTCTTTTCTTTTTCTGTCTTTTTTTTTTTTTTTTTTGAGATGGAGTCTCGTTCTGTCACCCAGGCTGGAGTGCAGTGGTGTGATCTCGGCTCACTGCAACCTCCACCTCCTGGGTTCAAGCAATTCTCCTGCCTCAGCCTCCTGAGTAGCTGGGATTACAGGTGTGTACCACCATGCCTGGCGAATTTTTGTATTTTTAGTAGAGACAGGGTTTCACCACATTTGCCTGGCTGGTTTCAAACTCCTGACCTCAAATGATCCATCCTCTTCAGCCTCCCAAAGTGCTGGGATTACAGGCATGAGTTACCGCACCTGGCCTGAATCCCTTCTTTTGAAAAGTTGCATTTTTATCGTCACTCAGCAGAAAACATTCACTCATATGCATCACAAATTCTTTGACTCACAGATTCTTTAGAGGTATACTGATGAATATTCAAATATTAGAGCTTTTCCTCTTTTTCTATTGACTTTTAGCATTATTAATATAATTACACTATGAGTACAGAATATACTTTCTAAAATTTCAAAACTTAGAAATTTGTTGAGTTATTTTATGGCTTAGCATATGGTGATTTTGTTAAATGTCTTATGTGTATTTGAAAAGATTATATATGTATAAGTTATTGAATGCAGATTTCTATCTACGTAAATAAGGATAAGTCTGAAAATCGTAATCCAAATAATCTATATTCTTATTAATTTTTTGTCTATTTCTTCTAACAGTTGCTCAATGAGATGTATAAAATCATACACTTTTTCTTTTTGTTTGCCTTTTGTTTGTTTATGCAATCAGTGTTGTCATCAGTTTAAAATAATGAGTTATAAAATAGTATTTGCAAGCCTCATGGTAATCTCAAATTTAAGAAGAAAAAACATACAATGGATACACAAAAAATAAAAATCAAGAAAGTAAATCACACCACCAGAGAAAATCACATTCACTAAGAAGAAGACAGGAGAGAAGAAAAGAAGGAAGTGAAGACCACAAAACAACCAGAAAAAAATTAACAAAATGAAAGGAGTAAGTCCTTACTTATCAGTAATAACGTTGAATGTAAATGGACTAAATTCTCCAAATGAAAGTCATAGATTGGCTGAATGGATTAAAAAAAAAAGACTCAGTGATCTATTGCCTACAAGAAGCATACTTCACCTATAAGGACACACATAGACAAAATAAAGGGATAGAAAAAGATACTCCATGCCAGTGGAAACTAAGAAAGAGTAGGATTAGCTATACTTATAACAGACAAAACAGATTTCAAGATAAAAAAACTGTAAGAAGAGACCAAGAAAGTCATTATATGATAAGGGGGTCAATTCAGCAAGAGGATATGACAATTATAAATATTTTTGCACCCAACACTGGAGCAACCAAATATATACAGCAAATGTTATTAGAGCTAAAAAGAGAGAAAGACCTGAGTACAATAATAGCTGAAAACTTCAGCATTGGATAGATCTTCCAGACAGAAAATCACCAAAAAAAATTACACTTTATCTTCACTATGGAACAGATAGACTTAATAGGTATTTTCAGAACATTTCATTCAATTGCTGCAGAATATACATTCTTCTTCACACCACATGGATCTTTCTCAAGGATAGACCATGTTAGGTCACAAAAAAGTCTTAAAACATTCAAGAAAACGGAAATAATGTCCAGCATCTTCTCTGACCATAATGGATAAAACTAGAAATCAATAATAGAAATTCTGGAAACTATACACAAGGAAATTAAACAATATGCTCCTGAATGACAAGTGAGTCAATGAGGAAATAAAGAAGGAAATTGAAAACTTTCTTGAAACAAATCATGATGGAAACACACACAACATACCAAAACCTATGGGATACAGCTAAAGCAGTACTAAGAGGAAAATTTATAGCTACTAGCACCTACATCAAAAAAGAAAACCTCAAATAAATAACATAATGATACATCTTAAAGAACTAAAAATGGAAGAACAAACCAAACCCAGAATTAGTTGAAGAAAAGAAATAATAAAGACCAGAGCACAAATAAATAAAATTGAAATGAAGAAAAAAAAATTCAAAAGATTAATGAAGTAAAAAGTTGGTTTTTTGAAAAGATAAACAACATTGACAAATCTTTAGCCAGACTAATGAGGAAAAAGAGAAGACTCAAACAAATAAAATCAGAGATGAAAAGGCAACATTACAACCAATACTGCACAAACTCAAAGGATCATTAGTGGCTACTATGAGCTACTACATGCCATTAAATTGGAAAATCTAGAGGAAAAGGATACGTTCCTAGACACGTACAACCTACCAAGATTGAGCCATAAAGAAATTCAAAACTTGAACAGACTAATATCAAATAACAAGATTGAAGCCATAATAAAAAGTCTCCCAGCAAGGAAATGCCTGAGATTGGATGGCTTCACTGCTGAATTCTATAAAACATATAAAGAACAACTAATACCAATCCTACTCAAACAATTCCAAATAATAGAGAAGAAGACTTCCAAAATCATTCCACAAGGCCATTGTTACCCTGATACCAAAACCAGATGAAAATACATCAAAAAAGAAAACTATAGGCCAATGTTCCTGATAAATGTTGATACAAAACTCCCCCCAAAATACTAGCAAATTTAACTCAACAATACTTTAAAAAGATTATTCATCGTGACCAAGTAGAATTTATCTCAGGGATGCAAAGATGCAAATCAATCAATGTGATACATCATATCAACAGAACAAAGAAAAAAAACCATATGATCATTTCAATTGATGCCAAAAAAATTATTTGATAAAATCAACATTCCTTCATAATATTATAAAAACACTCAAAATACCAGGTATAGAAGGAATGTACCTCAACATAATAAAAGCCATATATGACAGACCCACAGATAGTATCATCATGAATAGGGGAAAAGTGAAAATCTTTCCTCTAAGATCTAGAACACGAAAAGGATGCTCAGTTTCACCACTGTTATTCAACATAGTATTGGAAGTCCTAGGTAGAGCAATCAGACAAGAGAAAGACACAAAGACCATCCAAATTGTAAAAGAAGAATCCAAATTATCCTTCTTTGCAATTAATATGATCTTATACTTGGAAAAACCTAAAAACTCCAAGGAACTATTAGAACTGATAAACAAATTCAGTAAAGTTGCAGGATACAAAATCAACATTCAAAAATCAGTAACATTTCTAAATGCCTACAGTGAACAATCTGAAAAAGAAATAAAAAAGTAATCTCATTTACAGTAGCCACAAATGAAATTAAATACCTATGATTTAACTTAACCAAAGAAGTAAAAGATTTCTACAAAGAAATCTATAAAATTGTAAAACACTGATTAAAGAAATTGAAAAGGACACAAAAAATTTGAAAGATATTCCATGTTTATGGATTGGTAGAATCAATATTGTTAAATGTCCATACTGCCCAAAGCTATCTACAGATTCAATACAATCCTTATCAAAATACCAATGGCATTCTTCAAAAAAAAATTAAAAAGAATCCTAAAATTCATATGGAATCACAAAAGACCCAGAATAGCCAAAGCCATCCTGAGCAAAAAGAACAAAACTCAAGGAATCCCATTTCCTGACTTCAAATTACACCACAGAGCCATAGCCATAGTAATCAAAACAGTAAGGTACTGAAATCAAAACAGACACACATACCAATGGAACAAAATAGAGAACCTAAAAACAAATTCATACATATAAAGTGAACTCATTTTTGACAAAGGTTTCAAGAACATATGTTGGGGAACGACAACAACAACAAAAAACAGTCTCTTCAATAAATGGTGCTGGGGAAATTGGATATCCATGTGCAAAAGAATGAAACTAGACCCAAGTCTATCTCCATATACAAAAATAAAACAACAAATCAAAATGGATTAAAGACTTGATTAAAGACTTAAATCTAAGACCTCAAACTATGAAACTACTAAATGAAAACATTGGGAAAACTCTCCAAGAAGTGGGCAAAGATATCTTGAGTGACACCCCACAAGGACAGTCAACCAGAGTAAAAATGAACTAATGGGATCACATTAAGTTGAAAAGCTTCTGCTCAGCAAAGGAACCAATTAGCAAAGTGGACAACCCATAGAAGGGGAGAAAATATCAGCAAACTATCCATCTGACAAGGGATTGAGAATCAGAATATATAAGGAGTTCAAACAACTGTATAGAAAAAAAAATCTAATAATCTGATTTTGAAAATGGGCAAAAGATCCAAATAGACATTTCTCAAAAGAAGACATACAAATGGCAAACATGCATATGAAAAGTAACTGAACATCATCAATCATCAATGAAATGCAAATTGAAAGTGCAATGAGATATCATCTCACTCCTGTTAAAATGGCTTTTATCCAAAAGATAAGCAATAACAAATGGTAGAGAGGGTATGGAGAAAAGAGTATGGGGAAAAGACCCTCATACACTATTGGTGGGAATGTAAATTAATACAACCACTATGGAGAAGAGTTTGGAGGTTCCTCAAAGAACCAGAAATAAAGCTGCCATACAATCCAGCAGCCCCACTGCTAGGTACATACCCAAAAGAAAGAAAATCAGGATATCTAAGAGGTATCTGGACTCCCATGTTTATTGCAACACTATTCACAATAGGCAAAGTTTAGAAGCAACCTAAGTGTCCATCAACAGATGGATTGATAAAGAAAAAGTGATACATATACACAGTGGAGTATTATTCAGCCATAAAAAATAATGAGATTCAGTAATTTGCAACAACAGGGATGGAACTGAAGAATAATAAGCCAGGCACAGAAAGATAAACTTGGCATGTTCTCACTTATTTGTGGGAGCTAAATAGTAAAATAATTGAACTCATGGAGATAGAGAGTAGAAAGATGGTTACCAGAGGCTGGGAAAGATAGTGTTGGTGGTGAAGGGGATGAGGAGACGGTTAATAGATACACAAAAATAGAAAGAATAAATAAGATCTGGTATTCGATAGCACAACACGGTGACTATAGCACAGCAGGGTGACGATTGTGTTACCTTGAAAATAACTAAAAGCGTATATATATTTGGATTGCTTGTAACATGAAGGGTAAATATTTGAGGGGATGGATATCCAGTTTTCCTTGATGTGATTATTGCATCATGATATTGCAGGCCTGTATCAAAGCATCTCATGTACCCCAAAAACATATATACCTACTATGTACCCACAAAAATTTAAATTTAAATTTAAATAAAATTTTACACTAACTGTAAATTATCTATTTCTCCTTTTAGCTTTATAAATTTTCATTTTTTCTTGAGGCTACCATTTTAAATGCATACATATTTATAATTTTTGTATCATCCTGGTAGATTGAACCTTTTCTTATTATGAAATATTTTTGCCATAAAGTCTACATTGTTTTCTATTATGATAGCTACACTGGCATTCTTTTGTTTAGTCTTTGTGTGGTTAAATTTTCTCTTTTAATGTTTTAAATTGTACTTGTGGGTTTGTGTGTTTATACATATATCTTCTAAATCCTACACATATATGATATAAAGAAAGTTCATATATACTATTTATGCTTTTCATATGTAGATATACATGTATAATAGTTCATTTTGCCCAATTTGATGATCATTGTCAGAAATGTATACAATCTTTTAATTAGAGCCTCTATTTACATTTAATGTAATTTAATGTTACTATTGATAAATTTATAATTAAATTCTCCATCTTACTATTTTTCCTAATTGTCAATGTATTTTTATCTTCTCTTTCTACCATGATTTGGATGAAGCAAGCATTTTTTATCATTCTACTTTTCTCCTATATTACAATTTTAGTTACATATTATTTTCCTTTCTTTCATTTCATTACCATAGAGATAACCACATTCATCCTTGATTTAAATGCTAATATAAATTAACGCTTACCACTTCTTAGAGAGTTTAAGTCCTTTATATATTAGGACTTCAAATAATGCAGTATTATTTTATATATTCAAAATCTATTTGAATACACGCACTTATTTCGTGCCATTGATATTTAATTTTGTGGCTCTTCATTTCTTTCTTCATTTCCTTGTCTTAAAGTCACAGTTTTTTCTTCCCGAAAACCTCCCTTTAATAGTTCTTTTAATATATGTTCCTTGAAATAAATGATCTCCATCGTATATATGTGTCAAGATATCTGTAATCCTTTTTGATGGATATAGAATTTGAGGTTAGTAGTTATTTTAAGCACTTTAAAAGTGACATTCAATTTTCTTCTCTTTCCCATCATTTGTAATACAAAGTCAGCTGTCAACTTTACTATTGAAATTTTAAAGTAGTGTGTCATTATAGTTCTTCAGCTGCTTTTAATTTTTTTTCTGTAGTTTTTATTTTTAGTCTTTTTACCTGTGATATGCTTTCACATAATTTTCTTTGTGTTTATCTTGATCTATGTTTACAGTCTCTTGCAATCTATGGCTTGATGCTTTTCACCAGTTTTATAAAATTCTTGACCAATACCATTTCAAAATGTAGCCTCTACACCATTCTTTCTCCTCTATCTTTAAGGTGTTTTCAAATTTCAAGCAATTTGAATTTTCATTGCATTACAAATATGCTTGCACTCTTATATGTAATTTTTCACAGATTTTGGTCTCTGTGCTTAATATGGATCTCTTCTAGTGGACTATCTTTCAGTTAACTGGTCTTATATTCTCCTGTTTAATCTGCTATGAAACCCATTTATTCAATACTTAGTTTTAGTTATTTTATTTTTCAATGCTAGATTTTTCCCTTTGATTTATTTTCATTCTAGTTTACATGGTAAAATCATCCATTTTGGCACTCAATTGCCTAGAAAATATTTATCTGGTCACCAAATCATTTCTAAACCATTCCTATGATTCATTCCACTTTGACTTGTTCTGCTGAATTGGTGAACCTCATACGTAAGGTCACCTTGCACCAGAAGTGAAGATCTTACAATGAAGCATTCACAGAGGCTATACTCGAAGAATGTTGACACATATTCAGGAAGACAGAGAAAAGCAGGCATGTCTAGGGAGACAAAAACATGAATCCCTCCAACTTTGCCTGTTAAGCCCCCAAAGTGCAATGTCCATTGTCCATCAACAAACTACACAATACACATGTGTTTCATGACAACTCCCTGTCTTGTTATTCAGCCTTATCTCACACTTCTTTGTCCATTGCCCCGACACCACTGAATTCCTTTCTGTTTCTCACATGTATTCAAGGTTTACTCTATTATGCAAACTTGCCCATACTCTTCTCTTTTTTAAGCCCTGAATCCCCCACTTATATGGATAAGTTGTACACATCTGTAAAGCCCCAGCTTCAAGTCCATTTCCCAGGGGATATAATCTCAGACACTCCGGATCACATTGAAAGTCCTTGTTATCAGATTTGTAATTATTTGTTTAATGATTCTCTTCCATTGATCAGTGAGGGCATGGATCACATCTGTGTTGTCCAGTGTTTTACGCCCAGTGCCTGCTGCAGGGCTTATGTCAAAGTACATAACCTTTAACTTCATAGAAAGGAAAGGAAACCAACGCAAAAATCTTCCCAGGATTCAAGAAATTTTGTAAATTCTTATGAGAAACATGTTCTGATTTTAATATAAATGAAGCTAGATAGAAATTTTGAGCTGGAAGGAATTTTTAGAAACCAACCTATGTAATCACATTACCTCACTCATAAGAAAACTGAGGACCAGAGAGCACCAGTGATTAGCAAAGAGTTGATATTAATGATGATGATGATAATAATGGCAAAATGCAAGCAATCTCAGTCAATGACAGACTAGTCCACAATGCAGAATCCCTCCTACCTACTCCAAATGTTCTCTATGATTCTCAGCAATAGTGCAACAACTCAGTGGTGGCAACTGATCATGCCAATGATCAAGAACTCAAGTTTGTAAATTTGTTTTCCTAGTAGAATTAAATCAATACTCTCTTTAAAACAGTGTCATTCTAACATGCACTTGAATAGCAATTTCAGGGGTTTTATTGTAATGAAGACATTTATTAAATCATTAGAGTGTTTTACCTGCAAGTACACAAAACCTAGCAAAAACTGTTTTCCATAATAATGAGTTTCATATGTTGCTCATAGCCCAGAGGTAAGTCAGTTCCAAGGATAATCCACTGAATTAATGATGTCATCCATGAGCCAGGTTCTTTTGGTCTTCCTGCTTTGCAAATCTTTGCACACTGGCCCTTGTCCTCACGACTTATTTTTCTTGGTTGTAATGTGACTGCAGTAGTCCCAAGCACCATATCCTAAAAGGTGGTAAAAGAGAAAAAAAAGTTTCCCATTTTAACAGCAAGAGAAGCTTTCTCAGAATCTCTACCTAAGCACTGGTCAGCACTGTGTCAGAAGCTCACTTCTGAACCAAATGCTATAAACAGGGTCATTAAATCACCATGGTCAACCTGGACAAATCAGCATTTTTTTCTTGCTTTGGAGAAGGACAGTTTCTTGTGAAGTAGATTGTCTAAGAAGCTCGACCAGCTGATGCCAGTAGCTAATGAAAAATGCTGGCCATATTTATTTTAGACTTTTTTTTTAAACATCAGGTGATTGCCTAGTTGAGATTTGATAGGGAAAATGTTAAGTGTTTCTGATTTCTGTCAAATTTTATAAAAAGCTTTAACGATAATATTTTAACTTCCCTGTGATGTCTTAATTGCTAGTACAATACTTCCAATTGCTAAACATTTTCTAAGATCGAACGTTAATTATTCAGAACTTCAACTGTATCTGCTAAATAAAATGAAAATAAGTGCAGGGGTTTTTTTTGTTTGGTTGGTTGGTTGGTTTGGTTGTTTTTTTGGTTTTTTTTTTGTCATTACTAGCCCAACAGCTACTTCTGGGATTCTGTGTTAAAGGAACAAAGACCAACTATTTATATGAAACTGATCGATATGAAGACACATCCGGAGGATCTGACTGTATTGGGTTAGATGAAATTAGTATGCCAGAAGCTCAAATGTTAAAAAGACAGAAGACTCAACTTCATGAGGGACTTATTAGCAGTCAGACATAGCACATTGTCCTGTACAGACATATGCTGTCTATGCTAAGCATTCTTGATGCTATCTTAATTCATAGGGGAAGAACTTATTTTGAATCTGTAAAGTTTGCCACCAAGTTGAATAATTACACTGACAATTGGAAAAAAAGCTCTTAAAGTTTCCATGTTCCTTTCTCATATAAAAACATTATTTTTCACCCAATCTTTCTCCTGACACCTAACCATTGTACTCCATATCAAATAAATAGATAAAAATATTAATTTCCCTCATGTCTGTCCTAGTCTATGAATGTTCATGTTTATTTATAATCATGCTGGTTCTCTTGGGCTGCAAGCCGCCTTTGGGAGAAGGTCTCTGTGTCTGTTTATTTAGTCTCTACATCACACTTAACAGAGTGTCACTTGAAAAGCTGCTTTGTGATTATTATCATGAATCTAATTGTAAAAGGAAAAATTAAAATGCATTTTATACCTGTTTAAGTTAACTAAGCAGTGACTCCTCATCAGACGAAGAACATTGTTACGGGAAAAATGTGATTTTACCATTACCTTCTCACAAAGACTGACAATGAATGACAGGTTAGAGAATGAAAAGAAAATTTTAAAACTATGTGATGACTTAGCAATAACTTGATATATGTATAATGGATATATTTATAAAATCAAAATAGTTTTGAGAATATTTAAAATTAGAATATAGTGTTATATAGCATGATACAAATGTTAGCAAAACATATTGTATCAGCTAGAGTTGGAGGCCACAGATTTTCGTTCTGTTTCACTTGACCACAGTGGATATCAAAGAGCTCAGAACCTTTAAAGGAAGGCACATGGACAGGCATAAGAAAACAGTAGGAGTGAGGTTGCAGTGTGGGGCTGCTGGTAAGAAACACAGACAGACAAGGACTCTAGATAGGAGGACTCTTAAGCAAACTACTCCAGAGCCACTACCCTAACACATTTACTGCTCAGTTTCTGAAACTGCAACACCACCACCATTCATCATTAACACCTCTCAGACCAAATTAAATTGTTTCTAAAATGCTCCTGTGTCTTTGAATCTCTCCTTCAACATAAAGTTCCAGATAGTTAAGCCGCCTCCAACTGAAAACAGAGAAGATACGGCCCTTTCCATTTCCGAAATGGAATCCTCCCAAAACTGACACAGCGGTGAACTTGCCCAAACCACAGAAAGCATGCAGATGCTGAGTAGCCAAGAGAATAGGAAAAGGCCACCCTGTCTGTCATCTGAGTACCAGATCTACCTTGTTTATGCTTCGCTTAGTTGCAAATTTTTCCATATTGAAGATTTCTGGCAACCCTGTGATTAGCAACACTCCCTTAAGCCAAAGCCTAATCCAGAGCAAGGTCCTGACCCTTCTCAAATTCATGATGTCTGAGAGAGATAAGAAAACTGCAGAAGAAAAGTTTGAAACTATTGATTCGTGAGGCTTAAGAAAAGAAGCCATCTCGATAACAGAAGCAAGTGCTCATGTAGAAACTGCAGCAAGTTATCCAGGTCTAGTTAAGATAATTGGTGAAGGTGGCTACATTAAACAATATATTTTCAGTGTAGATGAACAGCCTTCTACTGGAAGATGATGCCATCTAGGTCTTTCATAGCTAGAGAAGATAAGTCAATGCCTGGCTTCAAAGCTTCAAAAGACAGGCTGACTCTCTTGTTAGGAACTAATGCAGCTAGTGACTTTAAGTTGAAGTCAGTGCTCATTTATGATTCAGAAAATCTTAAGATTCTTAAGAATCATGCTGAGTCTGCTCAGCCTGTGCTCTGGAAATAAAAAACAAAACCTGAATGACAGTATCTCTGTCACAAGACAGTTTACTGAATATTTTAAGTAAATCTCCTGTTCGGGAGAAAAAGAAAGATTCCTTTCAAAATTTTACTGCTCAGCACCATTTATTAAATAGGGAATCCTTTCCCCATTTCTTGTTTCTCTCAGGTTTGTCAAAGATC
>NW_012109919.1:3246350-3263957 GCF_000951045.1 Mandrillus leucophaeus
ATTGTTGAAATGGCAACAAAGGACTTAGAATATTACACAAATTTAGTTAATAAAATAGCAGCAACTTTGGAAGGATTGACTCTAATTTTGAAAGAAATTCTACATGGGTAAAATGCTATCTAATTGCACTGCATGTTACAAAGAAATCTTTTATGAAAAGAAGAGTCAACCAATGTGACAAACTTCATTGTTGTCTTAATAAAAAAAAAAATTGCCACAGCCACAGCCACCCCAACCTTCAGCAGCCACCACCCTGATCAATCAGCAGCCCTATGCATCAAGGTAAGACCCTCTCCAGCAAAAAGACTACTGCTCACTAAAGGCTCAGGTGATTGTTAGTGTGTTTTAGCAATACATTATTTTTGATTAAGGTGTGTACATTTTTAGACCTAGTACTATTGCACATTTAATAGACTACATATAGTGCAAACATGATTTGTATGTGCACTTGGAAAGCAAAAAATTCATGTGACTCATTTTATTGTGATAGTCACTTTATTGTGGTGGTCTAGAACTGAACCCACAATATCTTTGAGACATAATTATAAATGCCTCTTCCTAAATTTATACAGTCAGAAATGAAAAAAGAAATGGATACTTGGGACATCATACACCTATGCAACAATAAACATACTCACTCTTTCCCCCAAATGAAGACACTTCAGCATCTTATCACTGATTTCACACAACTCTAAGTCCAAACGAACTGGATGATGTTCATTCTTCCTCTGCAGTCACAATCGCATGTTTAAATTCTGCTTTCATGAACAAGTGTTTAGTAGCATACCCCAAATGAGGTACTAAAAGACAACATGAATTAGAAGCTAAGATATATAAATGTATTCACCACTCTGTAAAAATAGAAAGTCTAGAGGATAGTAATCAAATTTCTATGGCAGTATGTGAAAGCGCAATTCATATCTATGACTTCTCTCCTTTCTTGTCCACTCTGCATGCTCTGCCTTCAACCAGCGCCCCAGCTGACCAGTTAGGTGTTGACGTTTAATCTAATGAGTTACCCCAGCGTTTATTGTTGTTGATTCCAAGTCTTTGACAGCCTTTCCTGTTTGTAATTTTTTTCTACCATCTACTTTTACTACTATAAATGATAGGATAAGAAGGTACACTGAGAGACTACCTGGGTTTCACCCATAATTCTCCTGTTCCATTGTAAAGTAGTAACCCACTTTGTCCTTCATGGTTAGGATCGATTACACCAGCCTGCCCTAAAATCCCTATCATTTCCTCTTTTCCTTGAGTCATAAGAAGCTGAGAATGGCCAGATGGCAATATGAGCTTCCAATTCAATGGAAACATTGTTGTATGTCTTAGTGGAAACATTCTTCCTTGTGGATTAATACCTCTAACCAGCAGACCCCAACTTATTGGAACAAGATGCAAAAAAATTTTAAAGTCATACTATAACTGTAACTGAAACTTCAATAGGCCATTTCCAACATCCTATAATGATAGATGCTTCTGAGTTATGGCAAATATACTGAGGATAATGAATCAAAACATGGCAGTCTTTCCCCTGTCCTTTTTTCTTTTAATCATTTTCATTAGAAGCAATGTTATGTGAAAATCTTTACCAAGGGTAGAGCAATAAGGAAGTCCCCTAATAGAACTGTTTACAGATGCTTGATGACCAAGGACATCACATCCAAATTCACGTTAAGTATCTATTCCAGTGTGGAAATTGTTTGCAACCTCTATCTTAGAAGGATTTCAGCGTTATTATCCTGCTGCCAGACACCTGACTGTTCATGTCAGGTGTAATACCATGTGTGGATTTTTGTGTCACTCACTGGATGGCAAATTGGACATCCATTAGTAGAAGTGGCCTGAATAGTCTTGGTGAAGGAAAGTCCATGTTTATAAGCCCATCTTGAACATCTCACCTTGTTTCATGACACTTGAAGCATTTTTGTAACTAACATGAGGGAGAGACACTTCTAGAAAGCCACCACTGATTACCAAGAGCCTCCTCTTCGGTGGGTATGATCTTAGGTAAACATTCCAAAATAATCTCAAACTGCAATTTTTCTGAAAAGTATATACCTCATCCCTAAACCCTCTTGTTATAATTTTTCAGACTTGTCCCTTCAACTCCCTGGTCACATGGACAAGTCGTTGGCCATTCCCCATAGACTGCTATACATACAATACATTGTGATTTTAAGCCATCTCTTCATCTAGACACACTTTGCCATGAAGTGAAGGAACAACGTACAGAACTTAAAATTATTCTCTACCTTTTTTAGGGACCAACTCTCCTGGTGCCATATATCATGAAAAGTCATATAGAAAACTTGCCCAAAGCTAGTTAATACATATAGTTTTTAAGGAGTAAGAAAGTCAGATGCTACTTACTTGTCTTGTGTCCTTGGGACCTGCTTGATTCCAATCCTATTTGAACCACTTCTATTTTATGATGGAGGGTAGTTGGTGTGTTCACTTTATAAATAGGCAGACCATATAAAACTCCATCATAATAGGAAATTTGACTCAAGTGTCATAATGATATGGCTCTTACGATCAGAAACTTAGTCACCATGAGAAATGAATAGCAAACCAAGAACTTGTTCTTAGAAGTGGCATGATTATTTGTTTAAAGAAGGTGACTTTGTCCCCCAAACTAGGATTTCATCCTCAGTGACCACAAATATGTCCAGCATTATTGAACCTGGTGCTTTATAAAGACCAAGGACCATAGCTACTTGTCTTGAAGCCTAGATCACTGGGGAAAAGTAATTTGTTCTGGTCTCCATTCATATTTGGAAGCTCACATAATTGGGAGAGAGTAGAACCCTCACTTGTGATACAATTTGCTTCCAAAAACAAAAAGCCCCACTAAGCATTTTGCTCCTTGGAGTTAGGTGACAAATGTTCATCACCCTTCACTTTGAGGTTCCAGATCAATGGATCACCAGAAAATTCACTGAGATGATATGCCTGCGCATTTTTGTGGAACTGATCTCCAAATCTATATCCTGCATGTGTTTTGTCAAGGCACTTAAGATACCTGTTAATTCTTTCTCTCCAGGTGCTATCAATATGATAACATTCATGTAGCAGACTAACAATATGTCCTTTGGAATTAAGCGATCGTCAAGGGCCCTAGAAACAAATTTGGACACTGTTGAAACCGTGAGGCAAGACAGAGAAGGTATATTGCTGCCCCTCTTTGTTCAGACAAATTTCTGCTGATTTTTTATTTATTGAGAGAGAGAAGAAAAGCATTTTCAAATCCACAGATGTGTTCCAGGTGCCAATGAATGCACTGAGTTTCCCCAGCAGAGAAACCACATCTGGAACAGCAGTTACAATGTAAGTCAAATCTATTTATTTTGAAGATAACTCACTCCCATTCTACAAGGTCCTTCATTTTCTGCACTTCCGCAACTACAGAGATAAGTAGAGTTATATTAGGAATCACCACGCCTGCTTTTCTCAAGTCTTTGATGGTAGCGCTAATCTCTCTCTGGAGGAAGATTCCCCTAGGGATGGGTTATTGCTTTTAATTTACTATTTCCTTAAGGACAAGAAGTTCTAGGGGACATAATAGGACCATAATACCTTTTACTTTATGGGTCACAAGATCTAGTAGGGGTTTTTCTAGTACCTAAGTGTGAGTGTGTGTGTGTGTGTGTGTGTATGTGTATTTTAAAATATAGAATCTTAAATTTCAGATACATACTACTTAATTAGGAAACGAAAACAGAATAACTTTGGGGCCTATTAAGCCAAAAATTTATTTATTATCTAACACCCATGAACTACCACTCTAACCTATGGACTATAGAGGTATTCCAGGTTTTGGAGCAATACTGTAGCATTGAGCTGTATACACTAATCCACAAAAGATGTGAATATTTTCCTTTTCCTAGTGATAAGTTGTGCCACATATCTTTGAAATAGACTTGGAGAAAATATCATAATATACCCTGTCATATCACTACAGCATCCAATCGCAATACTATCTCCCTCCATTTCATTCTAGGAGCACTAGGTCTAGGAACCGACTCAGCCATTGGGATAGCAATATAGGTTTAGGATAGCAAATATACATTATGATTTCTCAGGTCTGGTCTAAGTTCACCAAATATAAAGCTCTTCCCTACCCCCAAAATACCCAACCAATTGTACATATCATTTAGGAAACTTGTAGCAATTTTAAATCTGCTTTGTCCCAAGGAATCACATGATATTAACTAAGGTCAAATATTCCTGAAGTTCTGTTTCCCAGATTGGCCTTTTGATTCTGGAGTTTAAATGGAACTACAGTCAACCCTCTGTATCTGTGGGTTCTGCATTCTCATTGTCAACCAACCACAGACTGAAAATATTGGGGGAAAATAATAAAATTAAAAATAATACAGATTTTTTTTAAAAAAAACAATACAGCATAACAACTATTTTCATAGTATTTACATCATATTAGGTATTATAAGTAATCTAGAGCTCTTTTCAAGTATATGAGAGGATGTGCATATGTTAGATGCAAATACTATACCATTTTATGTCAAGAACTTGAGCAACCCCAGATTTTGGTATCTGCAGGGAGCCTTGGTCCCTATCCTCTGTAGATACCGAGGGTCAATTGTTATTTTGCTTCTGCTCCTCTGCAATCCTCCTACTCACTGAAACCAGGAACCTACTTCAAGTGCAATCTCTCATAAGCATCTTGAACCCTAAGCAAATTATCACTAAGCATCTGCTCTCATTACATAATGTTTTTCTCAAAGTCTTGGTAAAGAGTGTCTTCTCGTGTTTCTCAGGGGATAAAGTTAAGAAATTATCTGAAGTAACACATGGTGAATGGACTCCCACCTTCTAAATTCTAAGTCTTTACAGTGTTCTCTCTGTACTATACCAAGAGTTTTCTGCATTTCAATTGTTTTCTTTCTTTTAAGTGCAGGCCACCCTTAGTTCCAGGTTGCAGATCTAGGCATCTATCCAAACAATTAAATTCACTCCCAGGGAATCCAGCAAGCATACTGAAACCATATCAAAAATGATGATTGTTCCTCATTTTACAAATAAGCTCAGATTCATTCCTACACACATTTCTCAGATTTTGATCAAAATGAATTAGTAAAGTTATATAACTATTTTTTAGGTGAAAGCATTCTTCTTAAGGTTGGACTTTGCAATTTTCTCCAGGAGCATTCTCAATTATAATGCTAATTACATTTGGGGAGGCAAGAAGGGTTTAGGAAAGAGCAGAGAAAATGGCTAAGAAGAATGATCTGCTTTTAAGGTAAATAGGTAAGAGATTTATTCAAAGTTCTTTCATGCAAGTATGAAAGAGTTTCATCAACAAGGAGAAAAGGACTGCTCTGGCTGCCATAGGAGTTGCAAGGCTCTGATTCTCCCCCTACACATCCTCATTTAGCTGTATTCTTTTCCATCATTATCCTACTGATCTAAGATCTGGTGAAGCTTTGAATTTATTTAATATTATCATTTAGTGTCCTGCAACTCAAATGCTAAGTTTAGGTTATAATTACCCCATCTTCCTGTAAGCATAAAACCAAACAAGAGACAAGAGTTTCTTCTGTCCTCCAGGAGAAATTTAAGACCTTTGATTTCTCATGTAATCTCATTTTAATACATGGGGTTCTAGTCTTTCCCAATCATTTTCCTAACTTAGACATAAAAGATGGGGAGAAGCTTTGAATTCAGTAGATGTTATAATTTAGCTCAAACGTTAAGCATAAACTTTGGCTGTTTTCACTCTACGGAAGCATGAAATGAGATCAAGATAGTCTCTAGATTTCAACTGGTATCTTTAGCAAGGTCTTCAGGATTTTAGCCTGCCATGATCTTTCAGCAGCCATCTTGACTCCCTTCTGTCTTTGATTCATGGAAGTGGCAAAATGGCCACTCAAAAATTTTTCTTCAGGAAAGCTTTTCATTCAAAGTAATCTCAGGCAATCAGAGTGATATTTCATTACACATCCTGAGCGACCAGTCTTCCAACCTAAAAGACTATTTTAGCTCAAAATAGGTAAGATAGGTCTTTTCAAATACCTGTACTAATCATGGGTTCTATTGCTTATAAACCATTCTCTATATATCCCTCACCTTGTTTCTGCACCTTTTTTCCACCTCAGCTCCATTAATTGATGGTTCTGCCTTCCTCTTCTGTTTTTAACGATTCCTTTGATTTCATTTAGCCCATCCAGATAACACAAGATGATCTCCCTACTTTAAGGTTAGCTGATGAATAGTCTTAGTTCCATGTACAAAGTCCCTTACATTAGTTCCTAGATTAATGTTTGATCCAATAACCAAAAGATGGAAATCTTGGAGTGCACTTTTAGAATTCTGCTTACCACACTTCCACATGATAAAAACCCCAATTAGAGCATACAACTGAGCAAGACAAAACATCACATGCTATAACCTTCACTAGCTAATAGTGAGCAGATAGAGGATCTAGAAGTTTGGACCTCTATAGTCTGAGGCAAGGCTTTTGTTGTTGTTGTTGGAGTTTCGCTCTTGTTGCTACAGCCGGAGTGCAAAGGTGCAATCTTGGCTCAACACAACGTCTACCTCCCAGATTCAAGCGATTTTCCTACCTCAGCCTCCCAAGTAGCTGAGATTACAAGCATGCACCACCACACCCAGCTAATTTTCTGTAATTTTAGTAGAGACAGGGTTTCACCATGTTGGCCAGGCTGGTCTCGAACTCCCGACCTGAGGTGATCCACCCACTTCGTCCTCCCAAAGGGCTGGGATTACAGGCATGAGCCACTGCACATGGCCAAGGCTTTATCTTGTACCTATTCAAACACAAGGGGCTTATCAATCAAAGAAACATGTAGGTTAAGATACTGAGTGACCTTCCACAAATGAAACAATGTCCACTATTGGAAGCAAAATTTCTTTTGTTCTTTGACTTGGCACGTTTATTATTTTTACTATCTTAGTAAAATTAAACTATTAAATTTACATCATTCAAACATACTTCTATTCATGCTAATCAACTAATTGAGGAACAATTTGCGAAGTCTACTAATTAGCACTTAGTTCCCCAAATAACCATTTTCAATGAATAATTTATCACTTAAATGTTTCTTAAAGAAAAATGAGAGCCTGAATCATAAAACTTTGGTGGGTTTTCCACACTTGCTGTTGATTTAATGATACATAAAACATGATAAAATTGTAAGGCTGTCTAGGAAAATAATTGTTAGAACATATTGCAATTTAATTGATAGAAAAGTCTTATCAAGTGCACTCACTTAAACAGGTAAACTCAACAAAATATGACAAACACACAATCACTTTTTTCTTTATTAGGATAGTTACATTAGATACTTGGTTGCCAAATAAAAGTTATATAATTGAGTTTATTTCTCAAGTTGAAGAGAGAGGCAGTATGAATTGAATGCTTCTAAATAGGAACAAGTCTTATAAATGTCTTTTGTCTAGTGGTTGCTCTCAAACTATTTCAAAAAAAGGTAGAAGAGGAAAGAGTACTTTATAACTCATTCTACAAGATCTGTATTACTCTGAAAAAACAGATAAAGGTATCACAAGAAAAGGTGCTAAATGGCAATATGCCTTATGAACCAGCAAAATAAATCTAACAGCTCATTTAAAGGATTTACCCCACAACCAAGTATGATTGATACCAAGAATGTAGAAGTGGTTTAATACACAAAAAATCAATGTACTAAACTTTACTCATGGAATGAAGAAAATAGATCATATGATCGTTGCAATTCATGTAGAAAAAGCATTTAAATCCCTTTTACTTAAAACATTCAAAATTAGAAATAAGAAGGAACTTCATCAACTTGATACAAAAGGAATTTGTGAAAAACTGACAGAAAATATCATATTTAATGGTAAAACGATGAAACATTTCCACCGAAGATAAAGAACAGGACAAGAATGTCTGCTTTCACCATTTATTCAACATTGCACTGGAAGTTGTAACCTGAAAATTAAATTAGGTGAGGGGGGGTGTGGTGGCTCACGCCTGTAATCCCAGCACTTTGGGAGGCTGAGGTGGGTGGATCACTTGAGGCCAGGAGTTTGAGATCAACCTGGCCAACATGGTGAAACCCCGTCTCTACCAAAAATACAAAAATTAGCTGGGCATGATGGCACACACCTGTAATCCCAGCTAGTTGGGAGGCTGAGGCAGGAAAACCACTTGAATCTGGGAGGCAGAGGTTGCAGTGAGCCAAGATTGCATCACTGCACTCCAGCCTGGGTGAAAGAGCGAGACTTCATCTCCAAAAAAATTTTTTTAATTAAATGAGGTGAGAAAAAAGAAATAAAGTGCATCTAAATTGGAAAGGAAGTAAAACTATCTCCATTTGTAGATGAAATGATCTTTCACATAGAAAATTCCAAAGAATACACAGAAAAGTTACGAGAGCTAACAAATGTATTAAACAAAGGTTCAGGATGTTAAATCAACACATAAAAATCAGCTGGGTTTCTATATGACAGCAATGAACAATCTGAAAACAAAATTAAGGAACCAATACCATTTACAGAAGCATCTAAGAGAATAAAATAGCTAGGAATAAATTTAACCAAGGATGTGAAAGACTTATACACTGAAAACCCACAAAACATTTCCGAAAGATATTGAAGAAGACAAATAAAAGAAAAGCCACCCCATGTTCATGCATTGGAAGACATACTACTACAAGGATGGCAATATTTTCTAAAGTGATCTGCAGATTTAATGCAATCTCTCTCAAAATTTCAATCCACTGTGTTGTGGTAGATATGAACAAGCTAATTCTAAATTTCATTTGGAATTTCAAAGAATATTAAAATGGCTAAAACAATCTTGAAAAAGAGAACAAAATTGGAGGAGTCACACTTTTCCATTTCAGAAATTACTACAAGCCTACGGTAATCAAAACATTGTGCTTCTAGCATAAGAGAGACATGTTGATCCATGGCATAGAATTGAGAGTTCAGGAATCAACATCTATGGTCAATTTATTTTCAACAAGGATATCAAACCTTTTTAATGGGGAAATAATAGAATTTTCAATAAATGATGCTTGGAAAACTGGATATCCACATGCAAAATAATAAACTTGGTCTCTTACTTCATACCATATGCAAAAATTAACTCAAAATGGATCAAGAATTAAAGCTATAAAACTCTTAAAAGAAAATACAAATATATTCTTCAAAACCTTGAATTAGGCAATTTTTGTTGCTGTTGTTGTTATGACCTCTAAAACACAAGAAATTAAAGGATAAAGATAAATTGGACTTCAACAAAATTAAATATTTTCTTCATTTCAAAAGATCCTATCAAAAAAGTGAAAACACAACCCAAACAATGAGAGAAAATATTTGAAAATCATGTATCTGATAATAGTTTATTACACAGAATACATGAAGGACACCTACAACTTTAAAAAAAAAGACAATCATTATGATTAAAAAATGAACAGAGGACTTGAAAAGATGTTTCTCCAAAGAAGATATGGATATGGCAAATAAATACATGAAAAGATGCCCAACAGCATTAGACATTAGGAAAATGGAAATCAAAACCACAAAATTTAACTTCACCTACAAGGATGAGTATACTTTTTTCTAAGAAAAAAAGGAAAATAACAGGTGACAGTGAGACTATAGAGAAATTGGAAGTTTTGTGCGTTGTTAATGTGTTATAAAATGGTGCAGTTACCGTGGAAAATAGTTGGACATTTTCTCACAAAGTTAAACACACAATTCCTGTATGACCCTGAAATCCCACTCCAAGGTATATACTTAAAAGAATTAAAAATAGATGTTTATTCAACAACTTGTACATTGAAGAATTATTCATAGTGGCCAAAAACTGGGGAAAACATGAAAGTCCATCACTGAGTTGCACATGGATACATGGATAAACCATGGACAAACAGTTAAACAAAAGTGGTATATCCATGCAGTGGAACATTATGCATCTATAAAAAGAAATTAAGTAATGATACATGGTACAACATAAATGAATCTTGAAAATATTACGATAAGTGAAAGAAACGAGACAAAAGGCCACATTTAATGTGATTCTATTTGTATGAGTTTCGGTGAATTGTCCAGAATATACAAAGTCATATATATAGAAAGTAGATTAGTGATTGCCAAGAAATCAGGAAGGGGAAAATGGGAAATGAAAAGGAAATAATAGCTAATGAGTACAAGGCTTTGTTTTTGGGGTGAATCCAATGTTCTGGAATTAGGTGGTGATGATGGTAACATAAAATTCATAAATGTACTAAAAGCCATTGAATTTACAGCTTAAAATCGTGAATTTTATGTTATGTGAATTATACCTTAATTTAAAAGTGTTTGTTGAAGTGGCTTAATAATATGGGGCAAATAAAATATTTAGTTGATAATGGTTTATGTAAGCAAAAAATGAAAATATATGAATGATCTAAGATTGATTCTGGTGTTCATCTCCAACTCCTCATAGGCAGAGCGCTGGTGAAGTTTTATGCTAGTAAGAATACTGTAGTAAATACCAATTGTCAGGGGCCTAGTTTGTTCCAGACACCCTACTTACCACTTCATATAGATAAGTTATTTTAAGGTTATGACCAAAACATTACTATCTCCATTATATTGATAAAGACTTTGCATTTTAAAGAGGCTAAATGATTTGACCAGATACCTACAACTATTCAGGAGTGCATCATTCATGTTCAAGTCTGTGTGATACATAATCCATTCTTGCCCTTTCTACCATGCTTCTCTCACTCTCTAAACTGGATATGACTTCTGCCAGCTCTATCTTTAATTTCCAAAAGTAAACATTTGCTCTTATCAATCTGCATTATATCCTGTTCTGAGTTTCTATACAAACTTCAGGGAATCCTCTCTTTTGAGAATAACCACTGAAATTTCAAATTTTCCAGATGACTTGTGCCATTTAATTATTAAAATTTTAGAAGCTAACAAAACGAGTTCTTCTCTTAATCTAAACTCTTTAAAAACTTTTCTGCCTGGAAAAAAAAAAAAAGAAAAAAGAAAAAGAATCTGTGTTTGGTATTATTCACATTACATTTGGGGAGAAAAGTCAGGCTTCCATTTTCAGAATGGAGTGGAATCAGAAAAGATACTGATACCAACATATTTACACTTTTAAAAATCCACTAAATGTTCAAGAAAACATTTTAAACAGTTTTCAAAGAATTGGATGTACCTGAAAGAAAGATGGGAGATATGAAGTCGCAAGTAAGAAAGGAACAGAGGCTGGCAGGAGAAGCTAGCAATTAGGCAACTTGTTACACTAGGGACACACAAAGATGCTAGAGTATCAGTGGCAACGGGTGACTAAAGATGATACACTAGGCTGGGCATGGCAGCTCATGCCTGTAATCACAGCACTTTGGGAGGCTGAGGCAGGCGCATCATGAGGTCAGGATTTTGAGACCAGCCTGGCCCACATGGTGAAACCCCATCTCAATCAAAAATACAAAAATTAGCTGGATGCAGTGGTGCACACCTGTGGTCCCAGCTACTAGGGAGGCTGAGGCAGGAGAATTGCTTGAAACCGGGAGGCGGATGCTGCAGTGAGCCGAGATTGCACCACTGCACTCCAGCCTGGGTGACAGAGACTCCACCTCAAAAAAACAAAACAAAACAAAACAAAACAAAAAACAGATGATACACTGAAATTATTGACTGAGAGATCCTGCATAAAGGTGGACCCTCAGATAGGTCTCAACCTCAGAGAAAGGTTAAACTTAGGGAAAAACAACCATGTAAGAGAGTCAACAAGACAATGATTTATTGCTTCCAGTTAGAAGATAAAAGAAAACATAAACACAATGACCAATGACCTGCCTTCATATGAGATTGAGGACTGAATTTACAATATTTTATGGCTTTAAAAACTGCCAACAAAAAAAACATGATTTAAAATGGACAAGATCTCTAGTGTCCTCGTATACCTGTCAGAAACAAATATAAATCTTCCCCACAGGAGGAATGCATCCTCAAAACAGGTGTCTAAAATCTCATATAGTGAGTTCGACAAAACCTAGACTCATGATTAAATCCCAATACACGATAGAAAATAAGCCACCATAAATAAAAGTCAGTAGAAACAACAATAAATAAAATTAGATCTGTATACCACTTCATTATTGAAATTACTAGATGTATAATTTGAAACAAGAACATTTAATACATTTTTAAAATGCAAAAAGAAATAATGAATTTGGAGCAAATTACTATCAAAGCATAATCAATGAAATAAAAAGGAAGGAAACACAATTTCCAGAAATGACAAATAAAATAATTAAAATGAGAAAATCAATGACTGATTTACATGTTAGTTAAGACATAATAAAAGAGAGAATAACAGACCTGGAAGACTAATCTGAAGAAATTACCAGTAATTCTCCTCAAAGAGACAGAAAATACAAAATGATATTAAAGACATATGGAGAATAGAGTCTAATCATATATATGTCTAATCAAATATATAGGTGTGATCATAGTTCTAGAAAAAAAATACAGAGAATGGGAATAAAGAAATATTTGAAGAGACCATGTCTAAATAAATATATTTCCTTAAATATATGAATCTTCAGTCTGGAAGACCAGTGAGTCCCAAGTATGATAAATAGAAACCAACAAGGAGAAACATTGCAGTAAACTATAAACCCCACAGGGAGGGGGTCAATTTAATGTCATTCTGGAAGAAAAATATTTAAATGTATTGCTGTCAAAGGAATGCCATTTGTGCTGACGATTTCTCAACAGCAAAAATGAGAGACTGAAGAGTGCAGAAAAACATTTTTAGAGAGCTGGAGGTAAATATTGTCATCTATAATTGTTAAATCCAGTGAAATAGTATTTTAAGAAGTAAAATTCAATAAATAGTAATAATAATACAATAATATACTCACCAAGAGAATATGGCATATATACCAGACACTATCACTTCAAGATATGAAGAAAAAATGAGAGAATCATAATGAGAATTTAGCAATTTTACCATAGTAATTATTACTTGCAATCTAACACCCTCAATTCAGCAAAGTGATAAAAGCGAGGAGATAAAAGATATTTAAAAACAATAGTCTAATAAACATACCAATTATGCTCCAAAATGTTAGAAATATACAATACGTTTTATCATACACAAAACTTAGAAATTACTACCAAGTCATAAGGCATTAAAACTATTCACAAATACTAAAGGAAAAGTGTCATATACAGTATAGTTTATTTTATATATATATATATATATATCTATATATATCCCCCAAGAAACAAAGGGCAAAGGATGTGAACAGTTATTTCATACTCAATCTCATTAACAATCTGAGAAATGCAAATTAAAACCATAATTAAATATCACTTTATTCACTTTATTGGCATATGTTTAAAAATCTGAAAGTGCCAAATGTTGTCAAGGATACCAGGAAATGGTAACTTTTATACTCTGCTTGTGGGATCATAAAATGGTACCATCATTTTGACAGAATTTGCACTAATCTCTTAAAACTTGGATATTTGCATTGGCTTATAGCCCAGATTCTATGCCTAGGTACATACACTCAGAGGCACTTTAGCACCTCTGAATTCATTTTCTCACCGTCTTAAGTTCTTTCATCCAACTAAATATCCACCTTTTAAAGAGAAAGAAAAATAAACCTACCTGATAATGTTAATCAGGTATCCCCAAACAAAAGGAGAATGTTGGCCTAATTATGAATACATTGTTTCTCGGTGAGAGGAATGACAAAAAGCATCTTCCTCTGCCAATCACAAGTGAATCTCCAACAAATTGGTGGAAATCCTCACAGAGAGGACTTAGTTTTCCAAACTCAACTGCGTATTCTTTAAGGGACTGAAGTGGGATCACTGGTTTCTGCTGGTGATGAGGAGGCTGTGACACTGGAAAAGGTCATATGTAACCCTTAGTGGTAATGTTGGGATGTGGTTTTATGAAAGCTAGACTGTGAGTGTTAGTTTTTTTTTAAGAAAACTGAAGGATAACTAGCTAGCCCCTAGTTTCTTAAAAATTGAAGGACATTTTTACTTTGTCATACCTGTTGGTCTGTAGACCACAATTAAACTCTGTATTTATTTTATGATTATTTTATTAATTTATTTTAAATTAAATAGAGACAGGGTCTCACTTTTTTGCCCAGGCTGGTGTCGAACTCCTGGCATCAAGTCATCCTCCTGCTTTGGTCTCTGAAAGTGCTGGGATTACAACTGTGAGTCACTGCACCCAGCCATTCAACTATATATTTTCTACACCTATTCAACACTCATTTCCTTCTATTAGACCCATCTCTGTGCTCCAGCCACTGAATGTCACCCTAGTTTTGGTAGGGCCATATGATGTCCACATAGCTTTACTGATAACTGGATAGTTCATTATTAAGAATTCTTTAACATGAAGGAAGAAGGAACACAAACATGAAAATAGAAAATATCACTTTTCAGAATGATGTTAACTCCAATAGAACTGAAGAGCTCTGAGTAAGGGCTCTCATTTCTGAATCATGCAACAGACAAGCATTGGGGACCTATTCTCTGAATGGCACTGTCCCACGTGTTGGGAGAACACAAAGCTGAATATGATACTAATTTTTCTGAGATCATTTACTTTGCAATGAGGAAACCACAAGTCAGTACTACAGCAGAAGGTAAAACAAAATCTGTATCAAAAGAGGTCAAACATCTTACAGTTGAAGCAGAATAAGGAGGAACTGTTTCTGACCACAGCAGCCAAAAGTCTCCATAAATCAGTGGCGTTTGCACATGGGAATTTTAGAAACATCACGGGAAACGGAGGTATGAATGTGCATGCTCTGCAGTGAGGAGAGAGAATGCTAGTGGTGAAATCAATAAAATGGGGTGGAAAGTGAGGCCAGAACAGTTTGGGACTAGATCACAGAGGTCTTAAGTGTCATTTTAATGCATTGTAACTTTATGCAGCAGGCTGTCAGCCCCTGAAGACTGTGATGGAGGGAAGAAATGTCAATTGACCTAGGTTTTAGGAAGATAACTGGGGCAGCCATGTGAATGACAGATTTGAAGATCTGGTTAATGAGGAATAGCTGGTAAGATACTTAAGGAATCCAGGTTTACTCATGTGATCTAGTGGATAAGGAGTTCCTCATAAGAAGCTTTTAAATGTGTTTTTTTTTTTCTCATTTTATTTCCCCAAGTTTTACTTTTGCTCAGGCTCTTATTCAAATTCAAGCAACTATAGAGTTTTCTTTAAAATTATGATGACGTTTTCAGATACATAAATACAACATTTCAACAGGAATTATGAGAAAGATATTAAACAACTGATATAATCTGGCTCCTTAAAATTGGATTCTGATGGATGTAAAAGTCTGCTTTGCTGTAATAAAAATTCACATTGCAAAACTATTTGATTTATGAATCAGGGAAAGCTGGTTAGAAAGAGCATGAACTACAAGTAAGTGGAGAAAAGTACCAAAAAAAAAAATAGGTGAAGGGACCGTTAAGGGGTTAAAGTAATATGCATATTTTAGATAGTAGGCCTTGTCATTCTTACATTGTATTTAATAGATTGGAAACATCTGAAAAAAATACCTGCTTTGAGTATAAGAAGTCATAACAAAGCCTTTTTATATACAGAGTCAGTGTTAATTAGATGTGACTTTGAGAAGTCTTTTAAAGTGCAGGTGAGATCAAGAGCACTGCTGGTGCAGAAACCAGCCAGTCAAGAACAACCTACTGGGTACATCAGGAGGAAAAGTCTTTTCCCCAGAGACTCGTTATTTGATGATTGAAAAAGAATGTCTGGACATCAAATGGGTTTTGGAATGTTTAAGATACTAAAGTATATTTCTGGAGAAAAAAATTATATTACAGACAGATCATAGAGCTATACAATGGTGGAACAGATTGAAAGATGAGTAATTCTCAGCTTCTAAGATATTAAATGTCCCTGTAGCAACGTATATGTGCATTTTCTCCAATAATCTCATGAAAAAAAAAATCTCATGAACTGTGGTATGTTTACTGAAGATGTTTCCTGGGTAGTGAAATCACACTAGTGAATTATCCTATTAGTTCATGCAAGGTAAGATTCTCTGCACTCAAATCTCAACAAAAAATTAAAGAAAATTAGCCTGCGATTCTTTCCTGCCACACTTTTCTCTACTGCCCTTCTCATCCTCTAAAGTAATTCATTATTAATTATTATTAATTCATTATTAATATTCATTAATATTAATGGCCACTTTAATTTCTGCAGGCTGTGAATGAAGGAATGAGATGTGCCAGTAGAGGTTCTGGTGGCTATTGCTTGGGCAACTAAAGAGAAAATTGGTTGATGGGTTGACCCTAATCAAGGGTCTGTGTGATGTGATGTGCTACGACAACCATGTGGTCCTCTCTGCTGACCATGCACCCTCCTTTGAGGAACATTGTACTTTCTTTTGTTTGTTTTCTCCCACATTTGCTGTGGTTTTGGTATACAATTTCTGCCTTGTTGATGAGAATGCAATGCTAAGGATATCAAGACCTAGGGCATAAGTCAGGAAATCCTACCATTAATCTGACTTTACCAGTAACAGCCTCACTTTGGGAATGGTAAACACTATATGTGTATCAGGGCACCTGATTGGCTAAAACCATAGCTTGACTACTTTAATAAAATATAACCTCCTCCTCCAAGTGTCTAAGGGGCCTTCTGTTATTTATTGAAAGGGGCAGTACACTTTGTGGCATATATGTGTTTGCAGATCAAGGCAGATGAGTGAAGAAAAACATGACTGTGGAGTTGTGGCATGTTGTTTTCCACTGTGCACCCTAGCCTGACAGACTGCTTCCATGCCCCTGTGGGGGGACAGCTTGGGATGGAAGCGAGAATTTGAGAAGTTATTCACGTTGGGTGGGTTTTGAAGACAAATAGTCCTTCTTCCAAGTTTCAGTGATGCTGTGTGACAAGCTGCTTTCCAAGAAGCACAGTGAATGTTGACAGCTGAAGCCATCAGCTAGCCATATCTGCTGAATAAAGCCTTAAGGAGGAACACTGAGACCAGAGCCTGTGCAAGTAGTCAGTAAGCTAGCCCTCCATCCCTAGGATCTGTTGGTTGGGGAAGGTCTAAAAGTGGTTTTTAGATATTCTGCTTGCAATAGTTAAAAGTTATGTAAATATTTTAAAATTTTGAGATCATGAACCCAAGCCCACTCAACAGAAAAATGTTATGTCTTTCATGTATGTTTTACTCTCTTTTCTGTTGCTTATAACAGAGTACCTGAAACTGGATGCTTTATGAGGTAACAAAATTTATTTCTTATAGTTCTGGAGGCTGGGAAGTCCAAGGTAGAGGATGAGGACCTTCTTGCTGCTGGGGACCCTCTGCAGAGTCCCAGGGTGGCACAGTGTACATTCACATGGTGAGGGGGCTGAGTGTGCTTGCCCAGGTCTCTCTTTCTCTTCTTAAAAAGTCACCAATCTCACTCCTGTGATAACCCATTAATCCATTAACCCATTAATCCATTAATCCATGAATAGATTAATCCATTCATGGGTTCACCTCTTAAAAGCTCTCTATGCTGCCAAATTCTGATTGAATTTCAACATTAATTTTGGAAAAGATAAATATTCAA
>NW_012109919.1:3265022-3340989 GCF_000951045.1 Mandrillus leucophaeus
GAAATCAACAGCAGGGTGAAACAGTTAGTATCCAAAAAGAATGTCAGATTAAAAAATATAGATATATGTCATAACTTTTGGGAGAAACTATATGTGCACTGTTTCAAAGAAATGTGAATGTTACTTTTTTAGTTTGATTTTGTTAATATTATTTTTCCTTTTTCCAGAAATAAACAGTTTATATTTAATTTAAAATTAGATGAAAATGTGGAGGTGTTGGGGTGGTAACAAATGCATATTTTAACAAAGATCTGAAGAAAAGCTTTATATATTTTGTTACAAAATACTTTACACAGAATGTTATAAAGACTAGCATAATGAAAGTCTGTGTACCTACCTCATAGCTTTTTAATTTATAAAGTATTAACATTTCACTACATTTGCTTCTGATGTTAAGTTATAAAACATTGCCGATAAAGTTAGAACTTCCTATGTTTTCCTTCTCATCACATCTTCCCATTTTCCCTTACCTGGGATGCTAACAGCTCTCCTGAATTCTGTGCTTGTAATTCTCAGGCAAGTCCTTATGCCACATATGTATACATATTCATAAAATATAAATACTATTTTATTGTATGCTTATTAACGTTTTAATCAAAGGTACAACACTATTTACACTGTTGTGTAATTTGCTTTTTTGACTTAATATTATAGTTTATTTTTCCAAAGTCCATGTTTACAAATTTAGTTCTAAATCATCATTTATAACTGCTGCGTAGTACTCCTAGTTAGAAATTTGTTTACTCAATCACTATTCATGGACATTTAGGTACTTTCCAAAATTTATTTGTAACGTTCTTGTATTCATCTCCTTTCACATAAATGCAACAGTTTCTAGTAGAATTGGAAATAATGAACCAAATTGTATAGACATCTTCAGTTTCTATAGATATTGTCCTATTACTTTGAAAGCAGTAGGACCAATTTACACATTCACTGAAAATCGTTGAGTTTATTTCTCCACATACTAACCAACCATTGTTATTTCTATTATCAGACTTTAAGATTTTGCCAATCATTGGAATGCCATCTTACAATTTTATTTTGCATTTTCTATTTGTTAGTAAGCTTAAACATTTATCCTGATAGCTATTGGGCATGTATGTGTTATTTTATGTAAATAATATGTTTATGTCTTTTGCTCAACTGTTTATTTGGCTGCTTGGATTTTCTTATTGAACTGTAGGTGTTCTTTATAAATTACTGGCACTAATGTTTACATGTGCTTTCCTGAACTGTGGACTGTGCTACTCAACTTTGTATAAAGCATTTTCATTGAAGATAAGTAGGGCTTTTTTATATTTTATTATACTCAAATGTACCCATTTTGATCTTTATATTTGTATATTTTTATCTTATAAAACTATTTTGGGACAAATTATTATAAAGTCAGACCCCTAAAATTAGACAGAAAAAAGTTAGAAGATAGATAGATAGATAGATAGATAGATAGATAGATAGATAGATAGATAGATAGATAATGTCTGTGTAAATACATACACAGTAGGATTCCAGTCTTGCTAGTCTGTTCTTAGGATTCTTACTTTTATATTCAGTATATGAGATTGGCTTTTAATTTTTTCTTATCCTCTGCTTAAGATATTTATTTTGTACTAGCTTCATAAAAATAATTGTTGTAGCTTCTCCTTTTTATTCTCTTAAGAAGATTGTGTAGGCTAGAAATTATCTATAGCCTGATGATTTTATAAAAGTTACCTATAAAATAATCTGAATCTAAAGGTTTTGGTTACTAACTTAGTTTCCTTAACGGTTAATGACGTATTCAAGTGGTTTTTAAAAATTATTTTAATGACTTATTCAAGTGGTTTTTCAAAAATCATTTTAATATAATATAAATCATTGTAATATAATCGAAAAAGTGATAAATCATATCAAGAAACCAAAACAGAGTAATAAGGTGCTCATTTTCATAGGATATTCCAGAAACAAGTCTCTGGGGATGTGATATTTACAGAGATGACAATGAGCAAGCCTTCTCCAGACAAAGAGTTACAAGACAAATTTCTGAAGCCAAACAGAGCTTGGCATGTGAGTGAAACCAAAGAGTTCAATATGGCTGGAGAAAAGTCTCAGCGGAGAGGAACTGGAGATAAAGATGAGTGAAAACAAAGGTAATGCAAAGCTCTCTAGACACAGTAAGAGGTTCAGACCTCATGAAAAGCAACAAGAAGTCATGCAAAGGCTTTACATCTGGAAGTTACAAAATCTAATCCCCATTTTAGACAACCATGCCCTTCTGCTTTGGGGAGAGTAAGGCTGTAGGGAGACAAGAATGAAAATGAATAACCCATGTGAAAGGCAATTCTGCCAATCCAGAGGGACACTGCCTATGATGCTGAGGAGAAGTGGGTAGATTCGCGCTATATTTTGAAGGAAGTCTTCACAGGAATTGATACGGACAGGAGGCAGGGAAAATACTGGCTAGAAGAGGGCGGTTCCCGACAAAGGCCCCACCCTTAAGCCTGGAATCCGGGTCCCGAAAGGAGAAGACTTATCCCTGTTTTCCTGCCCAAATGTTACTTTTTTGACCTTCCACCCCGCGCCCATCCTGTGCCCATATAAACCCGACATCAGCCGGCAGAGAGACAAGCGGCTGCCATGGAGAGAAGCAGCAACTGAGCATTGGAAACTACAGACAGTCTCAACTTAACTTCAGACAGCACTTCAGAATGGAGCCTGGCCCGAGAAGGCCGGGCTTCAGGGAAAGGTCACCTCCTTCCCACACCATAGCCTTTCCAGCTCCCCTTCCACTGACAGCCATTTCCACCGCTTAATAAAATCCTCCGCATTCATCACCTTTCAAACCAATCATTAGACCTAATTCTTCCTGGACGCCGAACAAGAACCCGAGTACCAAGAGGGCACGGTGTAAAACCAAGAGGGCAAGGGGTAAAAGGCTGTCGCCTCGTCTCCTCACCGAGCTGGTTAACACTTAGCCGTCAGTGGATGGCAACTGCTAAGAGCATTAATTGTTAACACACCCTTAGATGCTACTGTGGGGCCAGAACCCAAAAGCGCTGGGCCCAGCCCCACACCTGCTCACCTGTGTCCTCCTCCGCCCACCAGGGGTTCCAGTGCAGGGCGGCCAGGTAAACAAGCCACACCCCTATTGCAATCCCACGAGGGGGTCAAGGGAATTCTTCCGCTTCAGAACGACTTGCTAACAGACTAGATATGGGAATGCCAAGTAAAAGTGCATGTTCACAGTATTTTAAAAATTCAGATTACCTGAAGGTACAAGAATGTACCACATTAAGACACAACTTAAGAGGAGAAAACTCGATTCCACATAGACAAAGTAACATGTTGATAGACTGCTTATTATATTTTCTTGATGTGTAACTGAGGATTTTAGCTTAGGTGTTATACCATGGAACTTTCTCATTTCACAGATTAGTAATGCCTAAAGTCTCAGTAAGCTACAGAATGCCACAGGCTCTCAGCTGTTAGGTGAGCCCACAGCAGGCGCTGCCTCTTTGCTTTTCAAATGATGCCTTGCACAGAACCTGGAAATCATTAAAACAGGTATGAGACAAGAACTTGTACCTCATGCAGGTGTTCTAGGTTATTCTCCACTTCGTTCTACTGGAGAGAAAAAAAAAAATCCCAAAATAGTTGTCTAAAGGAACAAAGTGATTCCAAACATGTAAACCTTAGGTAAATTAGAAACGTGAGCTACATCCAGGAAGCCATGACCAGAGAAATAGTATGGGAAATACACAATATGGTAACCATGGCTGAGAGCTGAACATAAATTTTTCTCAAAGTCTTTAAATCCCCATGCCAGCTTCATGAAGCTAGTATAATGATTCTGGCTTTCAGATAAAGAAACTGAAACCAAAAAACAAAGAAAAAAGAAATCAAGAAACATGCCTAAGTTCACACAACTGTGGGAGGCACAAAAGAATCTGGACCCAAGTCATGTGAGGTCATTGCCATTGAAGGCTGTGTCTACAGCATCACGGAGTCCAAGGATCTGCACTGGGGTGAATATTATGCCTTTGGACTGACAAGAGTTCACTCCAAGCTCATCTGAGGGGAAAAGATGAGACAGGAGGAAATCAAGGTATCTACAGCAGATTTTTAAGGAATGTTGTAAGAGAAGACAATTCCCACAGGTGTATGTGGAGGTTGAACTGCCTTCCAACTTGCTAGGACTAAGTTCTAATTTTTACTTTTGTTTTCTTGATTTAAAAAGATTTTTACCTTGGAGTGAAGGTGGATGGAGTTATAACAGGTTCATCAGGCAAACACAGCTCCACACGACACGGGTCAGGATTTCTCGTTTGAAATTGTCTGTATCTTCTTGACTCCAATCCTCTGCCCCGCAAACAATCAGAGATGATTTTCTGCCAAGACAAACAGTTGCTAAATCTTCCCTTCTGCTTCAGCTCAGGAGAAATCCCAAACTATAGCCAGGCAGCTGCCCTCTATGCTAACTCCATTCACCAATTTTCCCTTGCAATCTAAAACTGATGGCCCCAGAGCTAGCCCACGTGCAATATTTCTGTGATTCAATATTTTGATTATGTGTCTCTCTCTGACATGTTTTTTCCTGCCCACACAAAACCAAGTAAATTACAGCTAGCTTTGAATAGAACAATCAAAGAATAGTCTACCAATTTCTACCTCCTGCAGTAGTATCAGGCAGCCAGGGCCAGAAGACAGCCTGCCACCCTCATTCTACTACTTGCTATGATTAATCATCTAGTTTCCAGAAGACACAGAGTCATGATGAGTAACTCCAGAAATCTTCATTAACTCGAGAGTTTTCTCCATATAGAGGTAGCATTTAACTCTAACAAGCTTCTGATCATCAGCCCTATTAAAGTTCAAACTGTTAACTCTCCTCTCAAAATCTCAGAATACAGGCTACCTTTCTCCAGCTTGGTTCTCTCTGTTATGAGATTTTGATATCATTCTCATTTTATATTTTAGAGTTGAGGTCTCACTCTGTCACCTAGGCTGGAGTGCAGCAGTGCAATCATAGCTCACTGCAGCCTTAAACTCCTGGGCTCAAGCAATCCTCTTTCACCTCAACCTCCCTAGTAGCTACAGGCACATGCCACCAAGCCCAGGTAATTTTTTTTTTTTTTTTTTCTAGTTTTTAGAGAGATAGACTGGTCTCAAACTCCTGGCTTGGGCTGGTCTACTTGCTGTTGCCCAGACCAGGGTTGGTCTCAAACTCCTGTCTTCAAGCAATCCTCCCATCTCGTCCTCTCAGATTGCTGAGATTACAGGTGTGAGCCACTGCACTTGGCCTTCATTCTCATTTTTATGACGCCTTTTTAAAAAAATATTGAATCACTTTGATCCATCTACATTCTAGAGAAATGAAGATGCTACACCAGGTGCAGTAGCTCACACCTGTAATCCCAACACTTTGAGAGGCCAAAGTGAGGTCAGGAGTTCGAGACCAGCCTGGCCAACATGGTGAAACCCCATCTGTACTAAAACTACAAAAATTATCCAGGCTTGTGGTGGCACATGCCTGTAATCTGAGCAACTCAGGAGGCTGAGGCAGAAGAATCACTTGAACTCGTGAGGTGGAGGTTGCTGTGAGCCAAGATTGCGCCACTGCACACCAACCTGGGTGACAGAGTGAGATTCCATCTCAAAACAAAACAAAACAAAACAAACTAAAAAGAAACGAAGAAGAAGCATGGAGCCATGAATAAAACCCTCAGCAATAAACATTCCTAAGTGTACACAGATCTTTCAAACATAAACTCTTCTCAGCATCACATCTTGGGGAAATGATTTCTACTTTTTCTGTTGAGTCTTATTTTTCTCCCCTGTTAAAAGGAAATCCATAATAGGAACTGTCAGGAGACAGTTCCTAGGCCCAGATTTTGTAATACTTTCTTTTCACACTGACTATGCTGCTTAATCTCTCTGACCCTCCGTTTCCAAAGAAAATTCACAGATTATACAAGATCAGTCATTCTCAAACTGTTATTCACAGGACCATATAGTTCCATTCCTTTGCCTTCAGGGTTGGCAGAGAGAAGGGGATGGGTCAACATGGAGGCTGAGTAGGCATGAGTTGAAAAATCCCTCATAGACCTTTCTTTAAACCAGAATTTATATTGTGGTTTGGTATTAGATTCCATCTGAAAATTGAATTCTAGCCCTAACATTTGTTTTAGCCTGAATTAGATGATGTCTGAAGACTAAAATGCTGTGGTCCTGGTACCTTCAGTTTATAGGCATAGTAGTGGGTACATTCCAGTAGACATATGGTTATAAGATATGAGACTGTCCCGCTCTTCAAGAACAAAGCCATTTAATTGGAAAAGTCTGTGAAAACCAGGACCATGTAAGTGGACACAAAGAGTCAGAACTATCTTTAAATGTTGACAGATTCCCATCTGAATTAGAAGAGACTAAGGAAGAAATGATGTAGGGTAGGGATGTTTCAAAGTATTGAATACACTCAGCAAATTTTTATTTTATTTCTCTGAAAGGCAATCATTGCAGCATTCCAAATTTTCTTTAAATTTCGATTGTTCTAGGACTTTCTCCTTAGGGTCCTTGTCACATGACCAGGAAAGATTAGGCTCCCACACACTTTGAAGGGTGAGAAAAGATGGAATTTATTGGATGGGAAGGGAAAAAAAAGGGAAGCATGGACTCTCAGCAGAGAGTCCTGCTAGTCAGTTTCCCGCCTTACAGATTGAATCCCAGGTTACCACCCCGAACATAAGAGGCCAGGCGCCTCCCCGCTGCAAAGGGTGTGAACTTCCCATGGCTCCACCCCATTCTCCCAGTGCCAGGGCAGTCGGAGGTTCTCCAGGGATCCCTTTATACTTGGCTGTCTCACTATGAGGCTGTATCCTTCATCCCAACATTAAGATTCCTTTGCAAATCAAATATGGACTTTCCACACACTTTGGATTATAAACAATGCTCTCAAAAAATGCCATAACATCTACTCTGAGCTTCTTAGACTATTGTTGTCTGTATCTGACAGACGTAAATGGTCTGCAGTAATAGCTGTGTTACAGAAATATTGTGCACCCATCATCTTGTTTTAGTTTAATCATATTACTAAATTGTTCTCAGTGAAATTTCAGTTATGTATGTGCTTATTTCAAATCTGATTCATTTTCACCAGGCTGGTATTGAAAAAAACTCTTTCAACCTATCTTCCCAACATACACACCTTCTAACGAAGTATGATCAAAAGTAAAGAGACTGAAGAACAAGAATTTAATCCAGAGAGGAGTGGCACTGGAGATCTGAATGGGCAGAGACCATTGGAGAAGTCAATGGAAATAGGAAGAAATTTTATAGGAATACAAGGAGGAGCAGTAGAAGGAGACTGGTCCTAAAGGAAACTGACAGTAAAGTGAATAGAAGTCCTCCTGCCCCAGGTATGTAAAAATGGGCCCCTGAGATGCTTTTATCACTTGGGCGGGAGGACAGCCTGGGCAGGTGACCATTACTATGCATATGGCAGTTCTCTGAAGACTGAGAAGTGAGGACATTGGAACATGAGCCTTTAGAACTGGCAGCTGGGGTGAAGCAGGGAGGTAGCATTAGACTGCAATGCACCTAACCAGTTTCTCCTCCTCTCTGAGATTTCATTTTTTTTCTGGAGTCCTGTGAAAGCCGAAGAAAAGCACAGCTCTTGTCTTAGGTGCCCCATGGCCAAAAGGGTGATAGTAACTTCAGGAAACAAGGAGGAGTGTTGTAGACTGAGCTTGAAGTTACAGTTTTCTTATAAGAATGCATGTTCCATAGTCAAGATATTCTCAGCTGGGTGCAGTGGCTCACGCCTCCCAGCACTTTGGGATGCTGAGGCAGGTGGATCACAAGGTCAGGAGATCGAGACCATCCTGGCCAACATGGTAAAACCCTGTCTCTACTAAAATATTTTTAAAAATTAGCCAGGCATGGTGGCGTCTGTAGTCTCAACTTCTCGGGAGGTTGAGGCAGGGGAATCGCTTGAACCCAGGAGGCGGAGATTGCAGTGAGTCAAGATTGTGCCACTACACTCCAGCCTGGCAGAGCAAGACTCCATCTCAAAATAAATAAATATATATATACACACACACACACACACACACATATATATACACACACACACACACTCAGGTCTGCTGGGAAAGAAAAATAATCTCTTCAATAATAGTCTATAAATTTAATTACATACGGGAATTTATGCAAGATTATGTGGATTACGGTGCTACCTATAAATAGACATTTCAATAGCTGATATGAAATCTTACTTATGGGAGGCCACCAGTAAGTCGAATCCCTGTGTGAGTTTTTTTAAACAACTGGGAGAAGAAATAGTGATGTGGAGAATACTCAAAATTGTGATGTGGGAGAAAACGGGTTATAAGATGGTATCATTGTATAATCCCAAATTGGCCAGAATATAGGTTGCATACACACACACACAGACACACACAGAGACACATATTATATATAGTTATAGCCATTAATTAGTTATAGATTCATAAAAAGATATATGTGTTAGTGGTCATTCTCTTGGTGTGGTGAGATTTGCTACTTTGGATATTTGTTATTCTTATGATTAGAAAACATAATGTGACATTTATATTTTATAGATTAACGAGCTAGCTATCCTCAGAATTAGTAGTGTAAAAATACAGCCAGTTTTACAATTCACTTCTTGGATAATTTTTATGTGTATTTAAGATTCATTCATTTAAATATTTCTTCAACCCTATGACTTCCTTCCACAGAGAACTGGAGTTAGAAAAAGAATTCACATAAGCATTAAAACCTCCCCCCACAAAAAACATCATAATTTCCCAAAAGCTGTATGAGGAAAAAAATAAATAAAACAAATGGATGCAAAACCTAGTTCTGAGTTTTCTAGCAGTGACAACAAACAGAGAAATGTGATGTGCTATAAAACTCTCATCACATCAAGAAACATACTAACTCAAGAAATATGAACTGTTTTCTGCCCTGACTTTATTATGGACTCAAGATGGGGTTGAGGGGGGAGTGCATGAAAACGTGAGCAAACGCTGTTGATGGGTGTGGGATACAGGCAAGAAAGAGGGGTCAGATGAACACTTCTGGGAATATTATATATTTGAATTGAGATTATGCCAATTAAAAAAGGGGTTTTCCTGGCAATTTACTAAATACATAGCTCTCATTGCTAATGCTTAAAGATAAAAATGTATCTCCATTCCTCTGGCAAGAGAGAGTACTATGTAGTGATTAAGTGTTTGTCTCTGAACCAGCCTCCCTGGGTTTAAATCTCACTGCCATCACCTACCTATTCAGTGCCTTTGGACAACATATCCAGTACCTCCAATTTCTATGTCCTCATTTATGAAATAGCCACAGTAATAGAATATAGCAAGCACTGCATAAACACTATGGTCTTCCTCATCACCATCCTCATCCTCATCCTCACCATCACCGTCGCCAATCAGAGCTATGGAGAAGCACATTAAATAAAATTAGTGAATAACTTTCACTGCAGTATGATGACATTTTAGTGAAATTCATTTGTTTCTTGAGTCAAGGGACCATCCTAGTCCTGCCAATGCAGCTGAAACATGCACAGAAGTTTCTGTCTTCCAGTTGCCTTGGGATCACATATGACCTAAAATTAATCCTGATTTCCCAGGATTTTGACTATGATCCCTATGGAAGACCAACCTGCGGTCAATTTACAAAATATTTTCAAAAGTTATGTGAAACTCTTCTACATCTCCTCTCATTGTATTTCTTCTTGCTGGCTTCTCCTCTCTCACATGCCCAGGGGCCATCCCAACCATGATTCTTCCCTAACACATGCACACACACACACACACACACAAATTCATATACACATGCACACACATCCACACACAAATACATTTACACATGCACACACATCTACACATGCATCCACATATTACACATGTACACATACACATGTACACGCGTCCACACATATATACATATAGCACACATGCATGCATACACATGCATGCACATCTGTGTATACATATATACACATACACACATATACACACACAACACATATCCACATAAACATGCACACACATGCAAACATCCACAAACACACACAGCACACATATACACATACATATGCACTCACATACACATACACATCAACACAACACAAATGAGCAAATACATGCACATATGCACATATCCACATCCACACGTAAATACATTATACACATATGCACATACACACATGGACACAAATATACACACATACACACATATGCACATCCATGTAAAAGCACATATATACACACATACACATGCATATACATAAACTCATGTACACACTTACACACACACACATATACACATACACATACACATACTGCTTAACTCTCTAAGCAGATCCAAACATCCTGAGAATTCACCAAGGATGATTTTGGACTTCACTCTTCTCATCAGAGGAGACTGGCTTTTACTCCCCAAACTCCAGTCTTATTTAATAAAATTCAAAATAATTATATGTCAGAAGCATATCTATGCAAAAGAATCTGCATGTTTATATGTGTGCCCATAAGCGAGCTGATAGGCCTTCATGAACCCATAACTCTGCAAAGGTATATTCTAGGATAGTCATTGCCATGGCCTCCAGCCTGCGTTCCCCAACACATACGCTTACACACATGCACACATATACATATGCATACACAAATATACATTCACCCAAACACCTGTGCTGTGTTTCCATTGTATTCTCCATTGATGGTGAAGGAATCGACATTGATAATAAATAATGCCATATCTATTCTTGTTTTTTTCTCTTCAATTCAGCATTCAGTTAAAATTCCAAAAGATTGTTTTCAATGCTTAGAAGTAGAAGACAGTGCCATCATCTTTTTTTTTTTTTCTGAGATGGCGTCTCGCTCTGTCGCTCAGGCTGGAACGCAGTGGCAGGATCTCTGCTCACTGCAAACTCCACCTCCCGGGTTCACGCCATTCTTCTGCCTCAGCCTCCTGAGTAGCTGGGATTACAGGCGTCCGCCACCACGCCTGGCTAATTTTTTTGTATTATTATTATTATTTTTAGTAGGCACGGGGTTTCACCGTGTTAGCCAGGATGGTCTCGATCTCCTGACCTCATGATCCGCCTGCCTCGGCCTCCCAAAGTGCTGAGATTACAGGCGTGAGCCACCGCGCCCGGCCCATCTCCATTTTTAGGATGTAAAAACTGAGGCTCAGTGGCAAGCTGACTTTCTTTGCTCTCTGTAGCTACTATCATTGTCCAGCCACGGGAACTGTCGGCAGCGTTCTAATCTGAGAAACAAGCTGGTAGGAGAATCTACAGCGTGGGATCCTGGACACTGCTTTGGGAATGCAGAACCTTATATCAGCTTGCTGGGTCTTAGTTTCCTTCTTTTCAAAGGAGGAGAAGGTGGAACTGGGAAGGTTGGAATACAAGATCACAGAGGTTGAGAACTTCAGAAATTATACAGTTTTCTCCTCAAGAATATTCTTTATAACTTCTTTTATAATCTGTTCCTCTGATTTAGCATTTTGACTTCAATCCCAGTTTTTCATTTATGTTAATATATTAACATTCTACTCTTTTAATTAACTTAATTCAATAGATAAATAACGTGCCTAAGAGACACTTTCATTTAGGCTAAAACTATCATGTGAACAAGCAGTTAACACAGTCCAATACACCACTGTCCAAAAATGTCCACACAATTACTTGGATGTATTTTTAAGGCAAGTACATTGTTAAGGGAAAAATTTGAGTTAAAAATGACTGGGTATTCAGCCAAGTTTAAAAGATAAACCCTGGTGGTGTGGGGGGTGTTGGTTTGGTTTTTTGTTTTTGTTTATTTACTGAGTGATCCTACACAGGAGGCCTGCAGATGCCGTATCTCAAATCATAGGAAATTACAACTTAGCAAGTGCTCTCTCCCTGTGGGCTCAAATGAAATTTCCTCAAGGAAATTTTCTAGCTCAGCCACAGGCGGGCAAGACACTGTAAGTGCTCTGAAAAGGAAATCTCTCTGTTACACTGGAATGGCATCCATGATCCTTCTCTCCCACCCAAATGTCCCTGCAATGTTTTAGACTTGAGACTACGACCCTTAAAACTCTAGGGTCTGTCCAGGAGCTCTGAGTCCCAGTTGGCTTCAGAACTAAGCAGGGTGCCTCCCTCAAAGTGCCCAAACTGCATCCTCTTGAGACTTTATCAGTCCGCTTAGAGTTCCCCTTTTTCTAAGTGATAGAAATAAACCACACTTTTTCTAAACAGTATTAGTTTGAAACATTTTACCACTTACTTAAATTATGCCCCTGTAACTCTAATAGTTTTACAATTGGAATTTAGAGATAGGAGACTAATATTAGACTGAATTTTGAACACATTTTTCTTCTATTAGACTCCCTATATAAATGTGATATAAGAGCATACATTTATCTAAACTGGCTATCAATTATTTTTCTATTTTAAATAACTTTTTTTGTCACTAAGCTTTTAAATAGACGATATATTATGCAAAGTTTAAAGTCGAACTGCACTTAATATTTTTCAACTATCTTGTTCACTTATGTTTCTGGACAACAGGCTATTCAGTATTTTTCCTAACTTATTTTTTAAAAATTTATACCTATTCAGAAATTGCCTTTTAAATATGATACACATACACACACACACGCACAATCTCCCTTTTCAAACTCAAGGACCATGATAATATTTTATATTTCACATAAAATAAAGCCAGTTTCATTTCTGTCAAATATAATTTAGACTTGATCAGCACTCAGCATCTATGTTGCCAATTAAGCTACAGTACACTTTACAATGTGAAAAAAAAATTCACAAGGAAGGATAGATACAACATGGAAAGAATCTTTGAGATAAAAGAAATATAATTGATGCACCCTTCAGTCTCCAGCATTGATTTCTATTTATTATTACAAACTCTTCAAAACACAAAGATTGGATGTCAACATGTTATCCTGGAAGCATACAATTGAAGAACGCATTACCTGCACGACTTACTTCATAAAATTTGTTTACCAGAATTGGAGTTGCATGTTCATTTAAAAGGACTTTGAAGTAAGAGGAAAAAAGATGATTTAAGCTTTTTTTCCTCCCTAATACTCTACTTTTGAGATTTACCAGACTTCAGTTAAATAGATGCCTCCTTGACAACCAAGAATCCTAGTAATAGGAGTGAAGTGGTAAAGTGTAGTTTGCCTAAACTTCCCTGCAGGCAGAGTGGAGCTCTATGCAGGACTACTTTCATCAAGCACAGCTAGCTGACTTTGAAAATTCCTCCTGAGGAACAATGATCAGCGGACCCTTCTTACATTCATCTAATTTCCAAGCCTTGATGTGACATATGAAATAAGAAGAAAGTGACAACAAAAATCAATGTGTCTAAATAGTCTTGCTTCGAAATATACCTGTCACTGGCTTAACTCAGAAATTGGGTGGGATATTAGATCTGATATCTTTGTTGTTGTTGTTGTTGCTGTTGTTGCTGTTGTTATCTTGGCTTCAGAATTTATTTTCGTACCTGAGGAGAGAAAATGACAGAAAGCCTCTTCTTAATTTTACATGGGAGAGAAGTCCACTTATTAAAACTAATTCACAATTTTAAACAAATAAAATGATCAGTGACTGCCCATTCTTGCACTGGGCCTTTCTTCTCTTCCGTGTCAACATGCTTCTGATGAAAATGAGTTCTGCTACATCTTAGTGGAATCGTGAGGTTTTAGAATTATTCAGTAAAAATAAATCTCTAGGAAGTTAACATATTTTAAGTTACAAAAGTATAATATATTAGAAATTATGCCTCTATGAATCTGACAGTTTTACAATTGGAATTTAGAGACAGAAGACAAGTATTAAACTAAATTTTGAGCACATTTTTCTTCCATTAGATTCCCTATATAAATATGTATAAAAGCATACATTTCTATAAGCTGGCTATCAATTATTTTCCTATTTTGCATAACACTTGTTGTCACTGAGACTTTAAATAGAAAATATATAATGCAAAGTTTAAGTAGTCCTCAGAAAGAAAGTGCCTTGCTTCACAGTCTGAGGAAAGAATTTAGGTTTTCACTCTGTAGATTATGAAATTTAAAAACTACTTAAACACTTTACTGAAGAAAAGACTCCCTTTGAATAAAAACGTCACCACATCAAGAACAATTAGCGATCTTAAACATGTGATCTTTTATGAGTCTCTTTTGAAAAATATACAACTTGTCAAAAAAAAATTACAAAGATGATTGTCTATGTTTAAACAAAGCAGTAAAAGCCATTCAACCTCCCATTCACACATAAATGCATTTTCTTTTCAAAGGATATTTACCCTTTAAGGAGACATTTTTAACCTTGTGACACCATAAAATTCCATGCATGCAAAGTTATTTGTTTTTATTTTTCTGACATTCATTCTTGACCAGATATTTTCCATGGGCTTTCTCATGTTACTCAACTAAAGGCATAATTTTAATAGTTTATTTTAATACCTTGATTAATAGGAGCAATCTGTTTAAAAATAATATTAGTGTTGGCATTTTGTAATGAATTGCAGAAGCTGAGCAGACATGCTCTTTTGTGCCTTTTTCAATTTCCTTTGAAAATGTGTTGAACTCCTCAGTATTTGTTCAAACCTACCAAGTTTTAACATGAGCTAAGCATTAAATGGATTTGGAATCTGAGAAGGGTGTTCGCCTACAATGTAGCGACATGGGGAGAAAAGGTTTGGGTTGAGACCGGAGTATTTCAGAATTGTAAGTGCTGGCAAGTAAGAACCACAGCCCCGCAATTTTGGAGGCCCCCAGCATGGCCACTGCTGCTAACCAACCAATTTTAAAAGACTAAAGACTGGGTTTTTTCCAAAGTGACAATAGTTGCAAATTTGCCATCTAACTCACAGTGGCACTAGCCCAATCGAGGCAATTTCCTGAGAGTTTATGATAATATGTCCCTATTATACAAGACCTAAAAGATTTTTAATGGCCTGTTTAGGATTTGTTCCTACAGAACTAAAATGAAAATGGCTGGCCTGTATAATAAAATATTTCACTGGAAATGAAACATAAATGTACTAGTACTCCATTTTGAAAAGAACTTTGTAAACTTATTTTTTTAATTCTGAAATATGTTCAAATTTACAACAATAAAACTCTAGGAAAAACAGTGATGCAAATGTTTAACATGAGATTCATACAATTTGATTCACCCTATCTTGTAAACAGCTAGACTAGCTAGCATCTAAATACCAAGGATGAAAAAGAAAAGGTATATGTGTGTTTTTTGTGGGGGTGGCGGGGGGCGATGTACATCCTAGAACAAGGACATATCAGAGGCTTTGGAAATTTGAAAGAATGCATTCGCTCATCAACAATCCAATGACAATTAATATTTGTGAAATATAGTCTTGAAAACAATTTTGTTCATTGTTTATTTTTTGTGAAACTGACAGAATAACTTATTCTAAATCATGTTATAAGTGGCACTTATAAAAAATACTGAGACGTGGCACTGTTTGTGACATATTGAGGGTCAATTGTGTGAAGAACCAAGGCAACAAACCCATCAAAAAGCAGTAAATGGAGGTCTTTGTCTTTAAGTTATGAAGAATGTGTATGTATTTGATCCTGCCAGCCAGCAGTCCTGCAGCTTTCTGGGCATAAGACAGATGGCAGTGCAACCAAGCTAGAATTCAGACCTTCCTTCTTTCCCTCTGGGTCTAACTCCTATTATCCACTTGTAAATTAACCTGTCAATTTATCAATCAACACCATCTTGATTCTCCCCTGTTCCACAGCCCAGCCTTGCAGTGAATTTGCCTCGTAAATAACTGGGAGCCCCGTGTTTGTTAGTATTGTGAATGAGTTTATTATCACTTTGATGGCTGCTATGAATCACAAATGCTGCTGAGAGGCTGATAAGAAAAAAGTACATGCACACATTAACAGGGTTGAAACTATTTTAGAGATAAAAGATGGAGTAACTGTGATAGCAAATCATTTAAATTGAAAAAAATGACTAAAAATTGTGTGTGTGTGTGTGTTTGTGTGTGTGTGTGTGTTGGACAACCCCCTGTAGTAAAAGAGACAGAGAAATGAATCAACTTTCCTGTGTACTGTTCAAAAAAAGAATCTGCAAGACTACATTAGTAGACAGTAATAGTTCTTGAGTGTTGCAGGATAACTGTTTTATTTAATGGTTTAGGTTCAAACTTCAGGAAGCACCCAGCTCTGTTCTAGCAGACCAGTTGGCTAGGTTTACATTTAGGTGTTGCATGGGAACTTGAAAAAGAAGGGAAAAAAATCCAAATTGTATACTTTATTAGAATAATATACGAAAGTATAGCAATATCTATTAAGTTAAATGAGGCAGTTTGGTAAGCTTAACACATTAACAAACAATTAACATTAAAGTGCTAATTAAATTCTTTCCCCTGTGTCAGTGAAATAGTTATGTATTTGACATGTAAAATTAAATTTAAGTGATCTTTAAGTTAGAAATTCTTCAACAAATGCTGTACATATTAAAAACTTACCTTTAATTACAAAATTACATGTTGTCTTCAGTTTCCAATGTCAGATTTTTCTCAGCATGATTATTCTTTTACATTTTAAAATATCATATTAATATAAATCAGTGTTTTTAAGGAATACATAGCATTACATTCTGAGGATTAGGACCCATGTTATTAACTCAGAATTACTTTGAAGGATTAAATTAAATATACTATATTTAGGACTACTTTAAAACTATATGTATAATCATGTACATATTTTTCATTTAAAGCAACATTCATGGTTTGTAGTGAGCAAATATAAAAATAAGACTTAACTTCTTAGGTTCTGGCACATATGTTTTTCTTTAAAAATTACATTCTATATTCCATTAACTGGGTATTTCATTTTTAATCACAATCGAAATATTTCTTTCAATACTTTCAACTTAATGTACATATGTCTTTTGTTGGAAAAGTGTCTGTAAATGAATCCTAAATACAAGCAATCACATTATTTATTAAAGAAAATAGAAAGTTACATGTAATATACTTATGATGTTTTCATTATGCAAAATATATATCATTTGTAGGTGATTTTAAAACAAAAAAAAAAATTCCTGATAATGTAATTTAAGCAGATCACCATGAAAAATATTGCAAGGCATGACATTAAAGTTATCAAACTTGTAAGTCAGAAATAAACTATTAGTTGTCACATGGGAAATACTTTGGCACAATTAAGACACTGCATTAAAAGGGAATATTCCCTGAACATTATTATACCCAATATGTCAATGGTAGAAATGTGATAAAAAACGAAACTATTTGTTAGAATGCAATTTAGAAAACCCGATAGGTTGTCCATTTTATTCAGTTTATAATTAAGATAGTGTTTAAATCTGAAATGAATTCTATATATGCATGTTCAATAGACTATAGCACAACAATAAGAATGGAATCACATCTCATTTTATCGTAAATTGTGTAATAAGCGATAAGGTAAAAACTAGGGCTAAAATCCTTCCAGCAAAAATGAAACAGAGCGACCTCAATTGCCCTAATTCATTCTGCTTTTTTCCTTTTTTTTTTTTAAGTCTCTTCATTTTCCCTCTGTTCACATTATTAGCTTACACATGAGTGCATTATTAGAAAATAACAAAGCCAAACAGGGGGGCTTCGAAGGAGCGGGAGATAGGTTCCTTCTACAGCTGAAAGGTATTCTCATTTCATTTGTTAGGAGTTGCAAAAATAGTTTTATAGCCAGGGAGGGACAATGACCTTTCTCTTTCAACAAGCTTGGTGGTTGGTCTTTTGATGGAAAAACTAGGGGATACAACATCTGGTAATTTGTGTTACTGAGCTTAGCTGAGGTCTTAACGATGTAAGCAGATTATTCTTGAAGAAGAACAAAAAAAATTCCGGAAGACTCAATGGACTATTTAAAGTTATTAGGCAGTGCATTCTAGCACTTCAGATCTCTTTTCTGATTCATTTTCCCTTTAATGCTATGCCTTCGAAGCAATTTTTTTTTTTTTTAGGTCTACCTTCTTCCAATTCCAGTTGACTTTTTTGGTGGTCCACAGCTGTTTTGTCATTCATACCGGTCTCCTTTTTTCCATCACAGCAGAAATGATTACTTTGCTGATTAAATTTTCTCCTTCAGAACTTTAGGAAGCTCTCCTTCACCCCCGGGAGTCATTGCTAAACCAGAAGGGTCAAGCAACACCAAATAGCAACAGCCAAGCCTCGGTAATTTTAAAGGAAGAAAAAAAATGTGAACAAGAGCAACGCGTGAAGAAAATGACCCACCCTATCCAGGATTCTAGGCAAAAAAATAAGTGAAAGATGGTACTAAGTAGTTGCTGTGAGATCCTTTCCCCGCATGCATCATATTAAAATCACATCTAAAGTTTGTGTTCCTTACTCTGATATAAATGGTGTGGGGTTCATTTAGTGTATTCACCTTGACCCTGTAAGAAAAAAGAGACCCAAATGAGACGCATCGTGCAAAGCTCGGAAAGATTCTTAGCACTCTTTTTAAAGAAAAAAAGAAATATTCTATATTGAAGTAAGTCAGTAAATAAACATTAACTTGAATATTCAAGTTTATCTGACTTAACTCTGGCCAAAAAAAAAAAAAAAAAAGACATTGCTGTAACTTTAAGTTTTATCTGAAAGTCTAGGCAAGTCAAAGGACTGTAGCCCACCTGGAAATCAGGGGTTCTGCTCTGCATCAGGTCTGCCTCCCGGACAGAGAGATCGCATGTGCACACAGACTAGCTCTTTGATTAGCACATTGCTTTACAGTTATGAAATGAAGGAAGCAATAACATTACACAGCAATTTCAATCTCTCCCGTGCCCACAATTCTTCGGGATGGCAGGACATTATCTTAGATCACTATTTCTTCAAGTCAAAGGGCTTCACACAGAGCAAAGTATGCTACCTTAAAAGAGAAATTGAAAGAGAAAGTGAAAGAGAAAGAGACAGAGAGAAGAAAAAAAAAAAACAAAAAAACCCACCAATATTCTGATGAAGGATTCCATTTGGAAAAGAACACCAAACAATTTTCTATCTTAGAATAGCTACACAATAAAAATATTTCTGTTAACACTTAGACAAACCATTGTATGTTGATTCATTACATATTTAATATTAAGTATAATTTCCCATGTTACAATATTTTTCCACGTGACTTCTGGACTTTCTGGAATTGCCAGGAATAGGAGAGGTCTGTGCAACGTAAACAGTAATTCTAGCTCAGATGATTTTTGAAGAATGCAATATACTAGATATATTTGAATTTTATATGATATTTATATTACCTTCAGTATTGCTTTGCTACATTTTAATTTCATTATGTATGAATAATTTATAATTAAGATCCTTTTAGGTAAGAGAGTAGTCAACTTATTTCCAATGTACTTTAAAAGGATTCTTCTTTTACTAAGATGGGCAGTTAAATAAATATTTTTCAAACTGAACTAAAATCTACACTGATCATTTCAATTTTATCAATATTTGCCCGACATAGTGTTTGAATTGACACTATTTAAAGTTAACAGAAACAGTTGGCTCCTATATAATCTCAATTTACCTCTATATTCTATAGAGTTTTTGTAATTAAATGTAATTTACTCAAGTTTACTATTTTTTCTTTCATTACTAAGATACAAAATTCTTCAAATGCGTCATGTAGGATACACTTGAGCATTTGGTACTTGTCTTTCCATCAGTTCTGCCAGCTTCAGATTCAAAGCAGCATTTGTTGAAGTTCTATTGCAGGAAGAAAAAAAGTATCCATTTTTGGTTATAAAGGGCAACTGCATAATCAGGGTATTGGCAGATAAACAATGGCAAAAAAGAGACCATTTAAACAGAAAAACTGATGAAATCCACACACATAAGCACAAAAATAGTTTATCCTTCCACCTAACCTAGCTAAATCCTTCACAGAAAGTTATGCTCACTTATCAAACCAAAATTTTCACCACAATTGGGTTGGTTAATTTTCTTGGTAAAAATTTAGAACCCTAACCCATCTTAATGGCAGATACATTTCTGAATCAGCAGTGGGACTCTAGTAATGGAGACAGGCAAAGGAAAGCTCCAAAGGCAGTTTGTGGTCTGGTAAATTGTGCTCATAAACAAGGATTTCATCAGAGGATTTTAATCTTTTTCCTTGAATCAGTCACATGGTTTCGAGTACTCTCTGTACATGTCAGTTTCTTTACATAAAACAGGGAGGGTGGCCTAAGAAAGAGCTAACTAGGCCAGGAACTTCTCATTTGATTAATTCGCCTCTTTGGTTTTATCAATATCCAATCATGTCCTTTTTCACATTTCATCTTTTTTCATCTCATTCTGAATCTACTCTCCCACTTCTATCCTTAGAATCCCATTCTTAAATTTACCCTTTTAACCATATTCTTTCGTCTTCATATTAACCATCCCATGGCACTACTTGGATTCTATCAAGATCCTACTCAAAGTCTTGGTTGGTCACTGAATACAATCTAAATCTGGGGCTGATTTCAAGGCTATTCACCATCTGAGCCTACCTCTCTATCCAGATTTCTCTTCCAGTTTTTCTAATAAGAAGATCATGTAGTGGAAAAGGCACGAGACATGGATTCAGAAAACTTAAATTTGAACGTAATTTATTATACGATCACTCTGTACCATTGGATAAGTCATCTAGTCTCTCTGAACTTTAGTTTCCACATACCAAACATTGACAGCTGGTGGTCTACAGGCCAGATGTGGACCCAGGTGTGTAGTTTGCTTGAGACAATTTATTTCGCCCTTTGGAATTATCTGTGTGGTTCCGTGGTCAGTGGCATGTGGGTCCATGCCTCATCTCCAAAAAAGGGGTATTGATGCCTATTACACCATAACACCATATTGCTGGTGGATTCAAGTAGGTAATATAAGGAGAAGTCCCAGGCTAGTGCTTGTTACAGGAGAGATTTTCAATAAAATTCAGTTCAATTTAAAACTGTTTCACTTGACTACATCCATCTTCTGATGTGAGTTGTATGGATAACTACAAATACATTCTGTCATTGTCTATTTCTGGGCTTTTGCTCTGATGTCCTCTAAAACCACTCTCCTTTCTCTGCCTAGAGAAATCTCAAGAACAGGCCTGAATGTCTTTCTCTCCATAAACCTTTTCTTGAGCCCCTGATGACTCAGTGACCTTCAGCATCAGTCTGAATGGCAGTAATAACGCTACTGGACTTAGAATCTTCTGGCCCAGTAGAAAACTTGAGATCTTGGAAACCAATCTTTTCACCTTCCAGATGAGGAAACCAAAGGTTAGAAAGTACATAGGACAAACCCAAGGCCACAGAACCAACAAGAGTCCAGGACTTACATCCAGCTGTCTGATCTCTCATGTCAGTTCTGTCTTTCTACTTCGCAGTTTACTATATGATTTTTTAAAATTTTCATTGTTTTATATACAGATATTCTCTTCCTTCACTCAATTACAAGACTCTGAAACACATGGATATTGTCTTAAACACATACTTGTATATCACACACAAACCAGTCCAATGCCTTGCAATATTCAATAATATTTTGAATAAAAAGAGAAAGAAAAGCAGGCAACTTTTTATGGTTGTGGTTTCCCACGCAAGCACCCAAGGGCTCAAGGTATAACTACTTCATCCCTGTTCTTACAGAGATTTCTATGTTTCAGATGCACAAAAAATAAACATTTTTTAATTTGTTAGTCTCTACTATGACCAGGTATTAGTATAAATGCTTTAAACTTCTTGTTTTGCTTAAAGTTCCCAACACTTTACAGTAATTACCAATATTGTCAACCATATTTTAAAATGAGAAAAATAAGCTGAAGAGGTTTAAGTACCTTGTTCTAAGCCACACAGCTACAGTGGATCAGGGCTCAAACAAGATCTGTCTCGGCTCACAGCCCTACTGCTTTTTGTAATGCCAATTTCCAAAGCCACCTTTGTTGCCCTGGTTGAGTTCATATTGCTCCATGTCACACTTGCACCTGTTGTCATCACCTAGGATAAGAACATACATTCAATAATATAAATCATCTTGTCCTACCAACCTTCTCCTTTCAAAATTTCCAGGTGCCTACAGAAGCCACCTTGGTATTGACTTGACCATCTTAGCCATTTTGATCTGCCCACCACCACAAGCCCTCAATCAACCTGCTGTGAGGTCACACAATACACAGCTTGTTCTATAGCATCTTCCGAACTTGACTTTAGGGCTCTTTTTGCTTTTACAGTTTCTTCAGCAAGCCCAGCATAGATATTCCTTCTTTGCTGTGCATCTTATGCCAAAGTCCTCATTTTGTTTTCTTCCTTCATTTAACCATTGCACCTTGTTGAGCATTGCCGTGTGACACAGTCTTGTTCTAGAGGGTGAGTTAGAGAACGGGAAGTAGGCGCAGAAACCAAGTGATGCAGTGAATCATTAAATGAGGTATGAGCAAACTTTCTGCGGGACATAAAGCTGTGAATACAAATGGGCAGTGGTCACTTGAATGGCTTATTGGAGAGAGGGTCAAGTGACCATTGGAGAAAGGGTCACTTGATGTGGGTGAGGAAACATTGGCAGGTTTTTCTCATCTTGACGTAGAAACAATTATATAGACTATCTCCCTCTGAAATGTTTTAGGCAAGGTGATCTCCACTGCCATAGTGCTACAGTAACCCTCTAATCACATTATTATTTGGATCCTGTCAAATTTAACTCCTTAGGTAAGAATCTCTGCACAATGAGTACAGAAATTAGGGCACTCACTAGAATAGAACAAAAACACCTAGAATTTAAGTTGTATGTTCAGTCTTTTTGTTTACTTTCCATGCATCTAATTATTATGCTTTTAGTATAAAAATCTTTAATAACATTTACATATATAATCCAATGTAAAGTTCATGATCTTTCATTTACACAAATTAAGAAACCATGTCTTTAAATTAGAAACTTAGAGATAAGGAGGTCAAACACAGGTAAGAAAAATGAGTCCTAATGCTGCCTGAGGGTTAGGGGAGCTGCTGACTCAGAAACTCAGGCCCCACAGTGTTACTAATCAGAAAATCAGGTAGCAAAGTGAGATTTAATAATAATTATACTTTGGATTTCTATAGTACAGTATGTTTATAGAGTACACACTTTCTCATACATATTTTCACCCTTGATTGTTATGATAACTTGCTAAGATCAGTTATCTTCTACTACTGCCATTGTACAAGTGCAAAAGGTGAAACTTAGATGGGTTCAGTGATTTTTTGAAGATCACATCACTAATAAGCAGCAAAGACAGAGCTAGAGAAATGACTGGCAGACTATCATTTCTACTTTTCTTCCACGATTGCAAACAGTTACCCATGTTTATGCAACAGACTCAAGGACATATATATAGGATTCAGTTCAGCAAACCCTTATGGAATCCTTGTATGGAAAATACTGGGTAGACCTCGGAGGATGAAGCAAAGCTAGGAAACAGACTTGCTTCCTATCCTTGTGAAGCTTACTAACTTTTGGGAAGCTCTGCAAAACAAAGAGTTTAGTTTCCATGAAAAAGGCTGCAAGGATACAACGATCCTTCAGTGGTCAGAACAATAGTTTCCACATAAAATAAAAGAATATTACAAATCTAATCCAATTATTCTAAACATGTAAAGTTGCAAGGCTAGAATAGCCCTACAGTGCTAAGACCAATCATTTCTACATAAAACAAAGAAGTTATTACAAATTTAAATCAATTAGTCCAAAAATTTCAGACCATTAGCTGCAAAACCTGAAACAACGGTACTCTCAAGAGAACAATTTGTTAGTGAGATGCCACCCACCATGAACCAAGATAATTATCCAAGCCCCTGGACTGGGAAAAAAGTGCTAGTGGGTGCCAAACTTATGAAACAACTCTCGTCAATGGTATTCCAGCTTTTGCATGCCTATATTCTACCCCAGGGATAGCAAGGCGTGGAAGAAATTCTCACTCACCATGCCAACTAGTGAAACCAGGAATTGAAGCCATAGCTGCACAGGGCTCTTCCTTCTTCCTTTTGTCCTGTCAATTCCATCTCAGTGCAACAGGTCAACGTTGAGGCCAGAGATTATCATAGAACTGAACTCCAAAGGATTTGTGTCTGCAATTATTTTGGACTCCAACTCATTAGCAAATGGAAATCTTACATTTCTAAAATTCGACAGAAACCACGACTTTGTCAATAGTAAATGATTTAAAAAATGGTTATGAAAATTTGTATTTTTATATGTCTCATACATGTAGATAATTGAGATTTAGTTAGAAAATTCAACTTTCATGGTGTTTCTTAGGTGCAGTACAATACCTGTACAGGATAACTTAAATACTATCTCACTATCTCTGACTTTGAAGACAGGGAGGGTGGGCAAGTTGTCAGACTGAAAACGTATCAACTGGTTTTCATTTGTTTCTAATCAAATTCTCTTCATTTTTTTCCCTTCAAAGGGCAAGTGTCCATTTAGGAGAGGAACTAGATCATCTGCTCAGGGTACGGCAAGCATCTCTTAAATAATTCATGGCAAAAATGAAAAATTTACCCTACTTTTGTGATATGAAAATGCCTCATTGCTTTTCTGGGTTTGTAAGTAGATTCATCCAGTTGACTGTTTTGGTTTCTTGGAATTCAGAAGTAGGAAAGCCTTCTGAAATTTGACTCATACTGCATATCCCTCCTGAGTAGTTAAGTGCACACCCACACACAACTTTTCCCATAAACACCACATGCCTAAGCACACAGTTAAATCTGTTTTTTTTTCCTACCAAGGGAGTGGGGGCGTAGAATATGATCCCCAGAGTGAAGCACTCCTTTCTGCAAGATGTAGTAAGAACATGAGGCTTCTTCAATAGGTGTACATAGCATGGGCCACCTTAACTGCATAATTCATTTTTCTTCGTTAATAGTTTTTCAGTCTTAATTTCTTGTGAAACCTAAATTCTCCATCTTACTTAGAAAATGTGGATTCTAAATTTTAATCTGATATTCAAATAATCCATCTCACTATATTTCTCTATATTTCTTTCTGGCATTGGATGGGTTTATTTTGGTAACTTTAGTGACCTTGAATGTCAATATGTGTGGTCTTCTGCTAGACTGGTTATATGGCTGGAAGAATATGGGAACTGAGTTTAACTCATTCAAAAATCTCTCTTCTATATAAATCAAAAAATTCAAAATTATCCAACATGCTACATCTCTATTTATTCAAATAAACTTTGACATGTGTTTCTGTAGTCTTGTAATGAGTATAGATCCTTTTTTGGCATTTTCTATATTTGCTTCTAAAGTGACTCAGCTTTTCAGGTCATAGGGCAATGACAGCCTTGGGGTTAAATGAATGGTCTTCAACAGCTTCTCTGTTCTTTCCAACAAGACAATGTAGTTGCTTCTGCCAAGGAGAAAAGGTATGTTAAAAGCTGATGATGAAACTGGGAGGGAGAATTTCAAGAGTTTTCCCCCAGATAAAGATTAGTAGAGAAAATTCACATAAGGTCACAGCATGTGAAGTATAACTTTCTGTGGAATCTTCACTATACCCTAAGGCAGATGTTTTTCATCAGCAAATCCTTTTCCTATTAGATTTGTGGGGCCAGTTAAGAACAGCTTTGGGAGTTTCTCTATAGGGGTGGGAGCTGCCAGTGCTCAAGTTTAAGTCAGTTAAACTGAGTTAGCCAAAGCCATTTTCTCCCCTCACTGCCAAATCTTGCCTCTGAATAAACAACCTTAACTTTGTTTGTGCAAAGCAGGGATAATATATAACTCTTTCAACAAACAACAACAACAACAAACAAAAACAAACAAAAAACCCATTGGCTTTTATTTAGATAATAAAAAAGATATAATTTATTCACTTCAATATCAGGCATGTGCCTTGAAATTAACTTTCCCTTAGTGTTTGAGAAGAGCAGTTCAGTGGAGTATGAGCAATGGTATGAATATTTGTATTAGTAGCTTAATTGCTAACTTGCAAACAATTTTGGAAAATAATAGGCTCTAAAAATATTCCATTTGGATTCTAACACCAAAATTAGCTCAAAGTTTATTTTGCATTATAAACCTTAAATATGAAGTTGTAATCAATTTTGATAGAATCTTCTGACTAAGAACGTACTTATGTATTCAGCAACCATTTATTGGGCATCATCTAGGTGGCAGGCACTAGTCCAGGTGCTGAGAATGCCTAGCTGCAGCCTTTGCTGTCTTGCTGTCTAGCACAGGAGACAGATAAGAAGACAACTAGCCCAGGGAAGTGGATCCAGATTGTAAAGGACCTTGTGTGTTGGGTTAAGAAGAGCTTGATCAATGAGAGCCATCAAATAACTTTCAAGAGGAGAGAATGTAATCAGAATATCTTTAGACACATCATTCCTATTACAGTGCAGGCAATGAATTTCCAGATGCCCAGGCTGGAGCAAGGAGGCCCATAGAAGGTGATGGCAGTCAGTGATCCAGGGATGAGGTTCAATTTAAGTTGTAGACAATGAGATGGAGTAGGAGAGAGAGATGTGAGATGAAGGCTTAACCATATGGTCAAAGATCTCTCTGAACGTCAACTAAAGTGGGAAGGATGGGCCTGAAATCATTCCTAGGCTTCACACTCTGGTTTGCTCATTCGGTGATATGTAGACTTACAATGTTTGGTAAGTCTACATATCACCGAATGAGCAAACCAGAGAATTTTGCTGTACACTTGCACCCAGGTTGCTATTACTTGCAATTTCTTTGGGAGAGAGTATCTCATCTAAAATGTTGCTTATGTGGAGGCAGAAGTTTGTTGGAGTCGCACACTTTCACCCAGTTTACTCCCACTCACAATTTCTTTGGGATCCTAATGAGGAGAGTATAGCAGGTTGAGGGAGTGGGAAGAAAGTCGGCCTCCTTCTAACTCTATAAACATGATTGGCCTCTGTATGCCTCAGTTTCCTCATCTGTAAACTTCCTATGGGGTGGTTTCCTATCAGGGCAATCATGAGCAGCAAATAAATAACACATATGGATGAGTATTAAATAAGATGACACATATAGAGAGTGGGCTCAAAATGAACACTCATTATTAGGACCACTTCTTTCCACTAACTAAAATTCCATGTGTCCATCAAAGCCTACATTGTGTGAAAATATGTTGTAATCTAGACATACTTAAGTAACTATTCTTGGACTGCAGACACAGGTTCAAAGAATTTTGGCCGATTTAAGCTTCCTTGGTTGAAAATTTCCCAGAGGTGTGGATGCCATTCAGCAAGTGGGAGTTCACTCAGCCATCTTCTTTCTCCCAATGGAGAGTTGTTTTTTGAAAAAGAAAGAAAACTCCTTTATTCTCTCTTTTCAGAAACAGCTGGAGTAGCCCCCCCAAATAATGCATGATTACAAATCTGGCACCAGGGAAGTATTGGCAAGACTTTGGTTAAATCTGCCTCTATTTATGTCAACAAATGTTGCCAGATAAGTGGCAAAGAAGGTTGGCACACTTGTGCCAAGGGATAGCAGGGAAAGCAGCTGCTATATTGAATATGTTGACTAAGAGGAAGCAGAGCTTTATTATGGGAAATGGATTGTTTCTAAAATAATGAAAGGTGCTTTGGTTGCTAAAGCAATTATACAAAACGTATTCCTTAAGAAAAATTGTTAACTTCTTTTAAAAAATGCCAGAAAGTTGGAGTTAGTAAAATAAAGAGAAGACAAAAAGATGGAACAAAGGCATTGAAAAGCAGGCAGTTGTTCACTAAGAAATCAAAATCCCTGTTCAGTGTCCAGAAGTAGAGGGATTTAATGGGTCCACATTGAAAATACTACCAAGTACATATCACACTGCTTCGTGATCTCCATTTCCAATGAGCTGGACCTAAAGAATTGGAGGTTTATAAAATGATTTTTCTTCGCAAAGAACATTCATTCAAAGGATGCCTATTTGACAGATACATGAGTGGCAAGTGTTTGACAGACGTGATCAGAGTCAGGTTACAGATAGTATGGTGTCCTTGTGTTTCAGGATCACAATTTACCAAGAAATATGGATCATGTAAATGGTCCTTAATTAAATAAAATTAAACATACATACATACACTTATATGGTTTATCTTGGTGTTTTACTCCACGCATGTAAAGACCAGACTCCTAACGAGAGTATATCTAATTTAGTCGTTTCCAAATATTTCATTTACTCCTATACAAAAAAAAGTATTGTAGGAGGCTTCGATAGTTCTTTTTCTACATTCTAAGGGTTGGCAAAAATTTTCTGTTAAAAAGCTAGATAGTGCATATTTTAGAATTTTCAGGCCATGTGATCTCTGTTGCAACTACTCAGTTTTCGGTGAATGCAGTCATAGACAATGCATAAACTTATAGGTCTGGCTGTATTCCTACAGCATTTTATTTACAAAAACAGGTAGAAGGCAGGAAAATTTAATCTTCTAGACATACTTTGCTGACCTTTGCTGTATAGGCAGGGACTCTCCTGAAATGTTCTCTGCTAAGATGGAAATTTCGACAAAACTGCATCTACTAGTTTTCTGTTCCAGTATTCATTGTTCACACTCTTCTATTTCATGGGCTTTTGGTGAGGAAGGAAAATGAGCAGTATGTTGCTTTCCTCTCATTCACTGCTCCAATGCACAAAAAAATTCATATTGGCATTTAAATTTTCACAAGGTCTAATGAAAATGCATCATGCATCTTACAACATACATTGACCTGCTGAATGGCTAACAGAATATTCCATCTGAAACTTTACTGCATAGCAGCACGATCAGTGATAGAAAGACAAAAGAAGGGACCCAAGCAAGCAAGCAAGCATGAAGAAGCCAAGGGGAAGAGAGAAAGACAAGCAAAGAAACAGCTTAGGTGAAAAATCATTCTGACCTCAAATGCTTACTGGAGAATAGATCTCATTTTGACCCTTGGTAAAATATAATAGTTGAGGGACCTTTCTTGGAATATGAGGTAGAGGAGCTCTGAGATGGCCTCACTGTTTAAAGATTTCTGGATATGGACAAGGTAACAAGAATGCATCCCCCATCTCACAATGCATCTTTCGCTGCTCTAGATTCTGAATCACTGCAAGCCTGAAGTTTGCTTGTTGCATATGGTGTAAATAAAGAGATGATGAAAACTTCATGAATCGTGTAGCTTACTGCCGAACAAAGGGATTTTTCTTCTAGGTTCACAATGCTTAATGAGGAGGAGAATAACACAAAGAAATCCTACAAGGAAAACACAGTAAATGAGGAACACCAACCACATAGTGAGGGAGTTCCAAAATTATTAAGGTCTAGTTGCTCAATTAGGAAGGCCACAGGCCTCTGTGGAAAGTGAATTCTAATTAAAGATTGAGGTGTACCTTTACAGGAGTGGTTCTCTGGAGAAGCTGGCCTGACCACCACAGCTGGGATCCCTAAAGTCTTCATGCCAGAGATCAGTGCCGGTGCTGGTAGACGAGGCTGCGGGGTCCCTAGGTCTGCCACAGCCTGAGTTCTGGGTGTTCTGAGAAGTGACTGGCCCACAGAGTGTAGCTCTGCCACGAACTAATCTCCCCAAGGGCCTGTCAAACTCTTAAATGTGTATGTGTTTTGAAATCCACTAGTTGAGGTCAGTAGCTCACATGTGGGGATGTCTGATAAGGTGACATTCCCAAGGGGAAGGGGAATTCACTCCAAATACTCATTATGGGGGTGTGATAAGACAATCACACTCTCAAAGGAAGTGGGGAGTACACTTTAAAACATCAGACAGCATTTTGTAAACAAATCAAAACTGCATAACAATGCCACAGTTTCTACACATTGCAGGACAGGGCTGGCATAATTAAAGGCTTATCATGACAGCCAGGGTAGAAAGCCTGGTGATGCAGCCCCAGAAGTCCACAAGGGCAAAGTTTGTCCCAAATGGTCTGAAAAACAGCCGCCGGTGGCTATGGAAGGGTGATCCCCACAAAGAGGTAGGGACAAATAAGGAAAACAAAATCATCATGATGTCCAGGGCCAGTCACTCAGTAGCAAAGGACTTTTACACAGATGAAGAAGGCAATCCTCACGTCGGCCACATTTGAGTGTTTTGGCTAAAAGTAAAAGCCAGGTTTTACCCATTTCATTAGAATAAAGATACATTTCCTCTTTTTCCTCTCTTACCCCAGTGTGCTATTTACAGGAAGGAAAACTGAATTCTACAAGTGGCCTTAGTTCAAAAGTATCAGAGAAAATGGCAATACTTTCAAAGCAGAGAAACACAGGTGAACCTGAAAACTGGAAGCTGTGCACACAGATTATTCAGACTCTTCCTGTATCAGGCCCACGGCTTTCAAAATGCCGGGAGAACAAAAGTGGGAGTCCAGTAACCCAGGATGTTTATTAATAAGAACTACCTTGAACTAATATGTCCTGACAGATCAACCCCACTCGTGTACCATTGGACTTGATGGCTCTTTGACCGGATCATATTTTATTAATGTGTCTCCCTCACCTGGCCAGCCCCGTTTCCCTAGTAGTTAAGAAACAGCCTTGCTTACAAGAAATATACTCTCTAAGAATATTTCACTTAATACTCAGATGTCTGCCAGGTGTGGTTCTTCATCAAATTGATTGTGTTATTGTTAATTGTAGTAAAGAATGGGGGGAGAGGACCAGGACAGGATTCCAAATAAGCCAAGTCATTTTAAAATCAATTTCCACAGCTGCAACTTTGAAACAATTCTCCAGTGAATAAACATTCAGTTTCATTGTGTCCAGGGCCAGCATTCTTTCCTTGTGGAATATCTTATTGTGAGTTTCTTTGTACTTCAAGGATAGAGCCTCTTAACTTTGAGAATTTGCACACACTTTAATTTTTCAACCTAATGAGAAAAGCAGAAGGCGACTCCATTTTGATAGGTGCACTATTGTAGGTTGCGTCTCACCCCATCCCATCCCCCACCCCAACTCCCAGCACAGCAAACCAGTGTGTGAAGATCAGTTTCTTGGATATCTCTGATATCTTTTTATTTGTATCTTATTTTGACAAAGAACACAAGGAAAATTGCATTTTCATTTTCAAATAATACTAGAAGGTTTCCGTGCATACCTCCAACGGGAGCCAATCACGGCCTGTTAACAACAAGAAAACCAGTGATCTGGGGATATTTAATGCCGCATTGGCCCTGGAAGAAGGAGGACTCTTTCATTTCGCATACTTTGTCTCCGCCATGGAGCTGGCTGACATAATGGACTTTTACAAGGAGCTCTGAAGCAATTGGCAATTAAGTGGTTTGAAGGGGTGCTTCTAGGCTGCTGTGAAAGGCTTCAGGTGTGAAACGCTTGTTTTCAAGAGCACTGAACAAAATGTATGGTTGCTTTCAGCTCCCCCCTTGTCCTTCCCGAGGAAGGGGGAGAGCCGGGGGAAGCAAGGACACTCAAGAGCAATTTGCTATTCAGCATCTGAATGCCGGGCGCTTTCTTCCCCCCCAATCCTTGTGCGGCTGGTGAGGGGGGCAGATTGAGATGGCACAAACAGCTCTCTGCACAATGGTAGATCAAGAGAGAGGCAGGGAAAATGAGGCCCGGGAGAATGGACTCCTGAATGCAGGGAAGACGGCTTGATTGTTAATTGTGGGTAAATGTGTTGCAAGAGTGAAAAGGGTTCATGGGCTACTTTAAAGCTATACCCAAGCAATAAGTATAGAGAGTGGGGAAATAAGGAGATGGTCCTGACCCTTTTAAGGGCTATAGTAGTACATCTGGCCCACTTGAAAAAGTAAATTGAGAACTGTTCAAAAAGGTAGCCAAATGCATATGTGTGTTCGAATCCCATTGCTTATAAAAAAAAAAAAAAAAATCTGGCAATTCCAATTCACATGCAATGTGCACTTTAAACTCTGTGCTATTCTTTTTGAGTATTAGTCAATAGGACAAGGATAATATGCAATAAGGATGCTGCCGAATAGATAAATATTTAAAATATGACTTTTCCTCAAGAATACAGCCTTCTATTCTAGGATAAAATATATTTGCACTGAAGCTAGCACAAGGGTAAAGGAAACTTCAAACAGTCTTCATGAAGGATATTGTTCCCTTAGTTCTGTTTCATGTCACTTTTCCTCGTCTGACCTTTACTTCCAACATATTGATTTTTTCCTAACCCAGCCTTGCTTTGCAGAAAAAAGGGGTATTGAGTCTTTGAGCTGCTTACATATCACTATTGTACATGCATCCTTAAAGGTGAAGGAGCCCCTTTCAGGAGATGACTATCTGACTGACAATGTGATTAGGATTGTCTGAGGACTTTTCATTTTAAATGTAGGAGGCCACATGTATCAATCTGGGAAAAGAGACAGAAGGGGACTCAAATCGAGTTGTCTTTTAAATGCTTCTCAAAGACTTCCAGTTTTGCTCTAAGCAAGAGCTTCTCAGATAAAGTGTATACTATATAAAACTTTTGTCAATCGAGATGGGAATTTTATAATTTTCTGATGATTTCTTTTCTGAATATATACTTTTTATCCAAAACATAATTAATACTAGAGTTCTCTGAGATAGAGCCTCTTTTTTTTTTTTTTTTTTTTTTTTTTTTTTTTTTTTAGCATTCTGATTTCCAGTAAGGACATTTGTAAAATATTATTTCACCAAATGCCATGCTATTGAGACCGAATTTCCAACACTAATGTAATCAATAATGCTAAAGTATAGTGAGTGGTTAAAAGCTGGATCTCCCCTAAAGCAGGCTATTAAAACAATTTGATATACTCCAGAATTCTGGAAATCACTTCATGCCTGTTACTCAGTCCTTTTCATGGCCAGATGAGAGCCATGAGAGGAGGAAGGAAGTGACTCATCTTTCATTCTTCCCATTCCATTCCAGAATGGTGTTATGACCATGTCAGTACTAGGCTCACCTTGTACAGTGGGCAGATTATAGATGATGCCCTTAGGGTTGTACAGTAAACATTTTCATCTGTGCCCTTGTAGGAAACCTAAATCAAGGTTTCAACACAGCATCCATTCATCCCACACACCATCCCGAACTTGTTGAATGAATTGTGTGTTTTATATAAAGTATCAAACACACTCTGCAGTTCACTTCTGCTACTATTGTACAGCCTGGCCCTTTCACACCAATTCCAATCTTCAGCACATGAGACGGCTCATTGAAAATTCTGTTAGCTTCTACCACTCCTTGGGTCCAATCTCTTTTGAGATTGTGAGGGTCTTATTTATCCCAACCTCCACCCCCTCAACAACATCATAGTTGAAACTGACACAAATAAACCTGACTTTAATGTTTCTTTCACAAGTAGAGAAGGGACCTTCTTCATCTTATCTGAAACACTTAAGGCATCAATTTTCTAAAGGTTCTCAATCTATTACCAAGATATTTCCTTCCATTTATTGCTTCACTGATTTAGTGATTCTCTATAGACTAAGCAAAATCTCTGGGATCAGTGTGTTTCCAGCCCCATTCATCCCTGTGACCATTTTTTTCAAGCACGAGTCGGTCTCGTAACAACTGAGCTAGCATCAGCTCTTACCCATGGAGATAAAGTGAAGTCTACACCAAGGTTCGAGTGGCACCCCACTGTATTGAAAGATCTACAAAGTGACTGAGTTAAAATCACAATCACACTCCTCAAAACTCCCTAATTTACCCCAAAGCCAGAGCTATAAGACCTGGTTCAAATTGTGGCACTCTCACAAACACGTTGTGTGGTCTTAGGCAAGTATTTCTACTCCTTAAGCCTCAGCTGCCTCTATAAAATGAAGACAATTGAACCTGCCCTACAAAAATAATAAAGATAATATGAGATAATCTGCATAAAGAACAATACTTCACACACAGTAATAGCTCAATAAGTATCACCTATTGAAGCAGGATATTTCCTTGACCCCTTCACGGGGCTCACAACAGGGGTGCCTGCAGCTCTCAACTCCTCGTGGGAGGGAGTATGCAAGTGAACAAGATGGGAACTGGAGATCCTACGTGCTGGAACCAGACAGCAGCTTTGGCACTGGCAGGAGTGAACTCCACTCACTCAGGCCCACTGTGCTCCACCCCCAGCAGAAGCAGCCCGCAGGTGAGCAGGTGCAGGAGCCAGGGCTAGTGCTTTGGGGTGCTGGCGGAAGCAAACTCCATGCATGCCCTGCAGCAGTATCTAGTGGGGGTGCCTGAAACCCCTGAAGCCCCAGAATGAGTGTTACAGTGCTCTTTTTGCTCTGCTGTCTGTGGACTGCTTAAGTGTTAACAACTCAGTGGGCCCTCTGCCTTTTCAGGTGAGACGGCTACCTCCTGCCAGTGAGGGCAAAAGGCCTTTTATATCCGCAGTCATAGCTCCCACGCTCTTGTCTGGCATCCGGGAAAAATGAGGTTGCATGAACGAATTGAAGGATCGTAAATGCAGGCGATTTACTGCCTATGAAAATGGCTCTTAGCAGGAAGGGGAGCTGAAAAGCGGATGGGACAGGAAGGTCATCTTCCCCTTAGATCCAGCTGTCTCTGGCCAGATTCCTCTCTGAAGCTAGACAGTCAAGCTGTCCCTCTGATGTCAAGCCACTTCTGTCCGATGTCCAACTGTGTCCGGAATTGGGGGGGTCTTGGTCTCTCTGACTTAAAAAATGAAGCCTCAGATCCTACGGTGAATGTTACAGTTCTTCAAGATGGTGTGTTCCGAGTTGCTCATTCTTCCTGGTGGGTTCATGGTCTCACCGACGGAAGTGAAACTGCAGACCTTGCCATAAGTGTTACAGCTGTTAAAGGCAGACTGGACCCAAAAACTGAGCAACAGCAAGATTTATTGCAAAGAGCGAAAGAACAAACCTTCCAGCTGGGTGCAAAAGCACTGGACTGCGTTGCCTCTGGCTAGCTGGGGCAGCCTGCTTTTATTCCCTTATCTGGCCCCACCCACATCCTGCTGATTGGTTCATTTTACAGAGAGCTGATTGGTCCATTTTGACAGAGTGCTGATTGGTGCATTTACAATCCTTGAAGCTGATTGGTCCATTTTGACAGAGTGCTGATTGGTGCATTTACAATCCTTGAGCTAGACACAGAGCGCTAGACAGAAAAGTTCTCCAAGTCCCCACTAGGTTAGCTAGATACAGAGTACCAATTGATGTATTTACAAACCTTGAGTTAGACACTGAGTACTGATTGGTGTATTTACAAACCCTGGGCTAGACACAGAGTGCTGATTGGTGTGTTTACAATCCTTGAGCTAGACACAGTGCTAGACAGAAAAGTTCTCCAAGTCCCCACTAGGTTAGCTAGATACACAGTGCCAATTGGTGTATTTACAAACCCTGAGCTAGACACAGAGTGCTGATTGGTGTATTTAACGATCCTCTGGCTAGACAGAAAAGTTCTCCAAGTGCCCACCAGATTAGCTAGATACAGAGTGCGGATTGGTGCACATACAATCCTCCAGCTAGATATAAAAGTTCTCCAAGTCACCATCCGGCTCAGGAGCCCAGCTGGCTTCACCTAGTGGATCCTGCACTGCGGCTGCAGGCGGATCTGCCTGCCAGTCCCAAGCCACGCCTGCACTCCTCAGCCCTTGGGTGGTTGATGGGACCCCGCGCCACGGAGCAGGGGGTGGCACCGATCAAGGAGGCTCGGGCTGTACAGGAGCTCACCACGGAAGGTGGGGCTTGAACATGACGGGCTGCAGGTCCCGAGCCCTGCCCTGCGGGGAGGCAGCTGAGGCTTGACAAGCACAGCACCCGCCGGCCGGCACTGCTAGGGGACCCAGTGCACCCTTTGCAGCTGCTGGCCCGGGTGCTAAGCCCCTCACTGCCCTGGGCCGGCTCCGCAGGCTGGCCGCTCAGTGTGCGGGCTGGCACTCGCACCCCGCCCACCAGAACTCGCACTGGCCCACTAGCACCACGTGCAGCCGCAATTCCCACCTGTGCCTCTCCCTCCACACCTCCCTGCAAGTACAGGGAGGCAGCTCCGGCCTCAGCCAGCCCAGAGAGGGGCTCCCACAGTGCCGTGGTGGGCTGAAGGGCTCCTCAAGTGCTGCCAGCGTGGACCCCGAGACCGAGGAGGCGCTGAGAGTGAGGGGTGCTAGCACATTGTCACCTCTCACAACCACAGTTGCTAACATCCAGCTGCTTCTCCCCTCTGCCAAGCTGAATCTGGGGTCCATATAAGCACAGGATAGGGGAGCAGGGCAGACTATGGGTTTAGGAAAAGGCAGCATTGAAGTGGAAAACAGGGATATACGTTCTCACTTTGGGCCACAGTCTCAGGGTTTTCGGCTTGAGGGTGTGGCTTCTCCAGGACCCATCTTTTTCTCCCTAGAATTTCTCTGTCCCCTGTTCATAGCACTATCGATATTACTACGATTATATCAGGCTATTAATACCTGTTTGACAGCCTCTTCCTAATTGTCTGCAGGAATACACAGCTGAAAGTTATCAACAGACTCTCCTACTTAGGCAGCTCAAGTCTCTTGATGCTTTGAGTGAATAGAAAGCCCAACATCAGGACTCCCAGTGTCCTCTCGCTGAGACACGGAGCTCCAGGCCAAGTTCTAAAGGTAGTGCTGTTTTCAGTCTCTACCAAACTGATGGATCCGGATCTCCGCTATGGATAGACTGGAATTTCTCAATCAGTTTCATCAGTGCTGTTGATTCAGAGTGAGTAGGACTTTGTGCCTCTTCATGATCTTTTCAGCCACATGAAGTTCTTAAAAGATTGAGAAATCTCTTCACATTCCAAGGTCATCAGCAGGGAAAATGCCATTTCAGAACTACTGTGTGATTTTGTAAGGAACATACCCTACATCTAAGTCCTAGTCTGCTTTTTGTTTATACCCCTTGTAGAATGTAACTTTGTGTTAGTTCATCTTACCTTCAATTACCTCTACACTAGCTAGGAAGAGTTGTCCATTTTCTCACACATACCATATACATTTGTTCAACTTGTTTCCCAGGCAGATGCTCTCTCAATTCGTCATTTCTTTTGTTTTAGAAGCTAATTCTTAACTTTTTTTTATTCCCCAGGACATGGCATAATGTGTGTTTCTGAAAAGCGTGTTCAGCAAGACTAGCTTTAATAGCTGATACAGGGGATACAAATTTATCCCATTGTCAAATAAATTTGGAAAATGGAAGCTAAACAGAATTAATAGTTTTTCCTCTCTTATACAACTTCTCAGAGTCTTTAGTATGCTAAAATGTGTTCTACCAGTATGTATTTGCAATACTTCTTAAACTTATTTCACCATGAAACCTTTTTTCCCTCACTGTCTCTAGGGTCTGATATTTCATTGAACACACTTTTGAAAATTCTGTTTTAGTATCATCCAATACATGGCATCAGCTTTTTCAGGCTTTTTCCTTCTTATTCTGGGAAATACCCATTCTTTCTCCATCCCAAGCACACATCATTGTATTACTCTTTAAATCCTTAATGCAGTTGTTCTTTTTGTGGACTGTATGGTAACATGACTTGTTAATACAAATGTATGAACATGTTCAGTCCAATATCTTTCACTCTAATGCTATCTTTTAAAAAGACTAAAATTTACATCAGTGATTTTTATCATTGATCAAAACATTGTAGAGATACACTCCTCTGTTAGAAAGTATTTCTAACTACTCTAAATCATTTTTACTATTACCAAGAAAATCAGATTTTCACAATTTGAGACACAATTTCAGATCCAGAGAAAAAACATAAAAATAATTTTAAATGCAAAAATGGTGAATATCCCAGGCAGTGCTAAATTTTAAAGACCCTCTAACCAGATGGCCTATGAATAGCTTTAGAAACTCCATGAATTATTTGCAATTGTGTGCAAAGTTGTGTGTGTGTGTGTATGTGTGTGTGAACCTTGTTCATTTTCCTAGGCAGTGTGGGTCCATACCTTTCACAAGAGTCCTAAAGACATCTGTGACTCCAAAAGTTTAATCACCAAATCAATTTTTTTTTTAAACAAATGAGGAACGTTAAGTCCAAAAATAACTTGCCTGAGGTCATAGCAAGAGTGTTTTAGAAGTGGAATTTGGGAATTTGGATCCATTTTTTTCCTTTGTTGCTTTGTCTTGTAAGTCAGTGAACTAATAAAACCAGGAAGAGCAAGAAGGCTGATGGCACAACGCACCTACCTGCCTCCAGATAGGAAAGTCCAAACACCTGAACACTTCAACTCCAAATTTGACCAAGAGGTCATGAGACCAACTTTTCCTTTTTTTCTTTTGATTTTTCTTCTATTTTTGCTCTGCCCAAAACTTTGGGCAGCAAGCTTCTAGTCAAGTCGAGTGCATAATAGAACTTGTAGAAGCTTCCTTAATGGGGCCTAGGTATCAGCAAGCTGTTGAGAGTGTATATGATCTAAAGAATGGACTGTAACATCTTCGGAAGCATTACAAGTGCTGTGAAAAGGATGGGGAAATTGCCTGTACCTCAAGCAAACCAAAACCAACGAAGAAATAATTAAAACATATATTTATTTATGAGAGAAAAATAAGTCTGTTTTGGTCACTGGTGTGACCCCAGTGCTCATCGTGGGGTTTTGCCCATAAGTAGGTGTTTTCTGAATAGTAGAAGATCAATGAATATACCTGTCTGCTGACAATTTCTGAATTGAACCTCCTCCCCACACATTCCTGTGAGGTCTCCATCACAATGTCTTTCACAAGAATAGGACTTGTGTGTGAATACTAAGCACCAGGGAGAAGAATGCAAGCACAAAGACATGGGCCTCAATCAGCTTTCACTAACCCACTCCACTGGTCTGTGCACCCTCATTTTAGATTGTCAATTTACAAGAAAATAAATAAAGTCTGAGAAACTGTCACAGCCAAGAGAAGCCTAAGGAAAGAGGATGGATAAACGGTATCCTAAGCGGGATCCTGAAACAGAAAAAGGACTTCAGAGAAAACTGAGAAAAAAACGGAGCAAAGTAGGGAATTAAGTTAAAGATTAATAAATAAACAAGTGAAACTTCAGGCAGAAAAGAAAAAAAGACTAAGGGAGTTTTAAAACATGATTTGAACACTGATTCGCCAGCCCTTGAAATCTGTAGCCAGAAAATTCTGGGAAAAAACAAAAAACAAAAAACAGGAAGCTTACAGGGAATACAAATAAAAAATAATTTTATTCAGAGTATTTTAGAAAAAGGCCATAAAGTAGTTTCTGGAAATCTGCATGATCCTGAGAAATGTGGACCTGTTAAAAACAACAACAAAACAAAACAAAAAGCCTGCCTTTCTCCAATATGTACTGTGATTTCATGAACACCTACATGCCGCCATGTCCCCAGGTAGAATGAATGACTCCTTTCTTTATGGTTCCACTTTATTTATTCACATCTGCCTCCTCATACTTCCCTTCTCACCGTCATTCAAACTCTAGTACCTTGCACAGGATTGGCATGTGATAAGGTCTTAATAAATAACCGCTGAAAGGATGAACTAGAAATGTTAGGACCCCAGTGAAACCTAGGTCCCTGCATTTTGTGGACTTTCCTTCAACCCAAAATACAGGCACAAATTCTTAGACTATATAGACGAAATCCAGCCAGTTTTTCATGGCCGTTCCATGATTCAGTCTTTTTTGAGTCAAACACGGAAGAGAAAAAAAGAAGGGGGCTTTTTTTTTTTTCTGTTTTCTTTATTTTTATGTGCCTCCTTCCACTCTAGACCCTAATTCTTTCCAGCTCACCCCAGGGGAAAGAAAACTTGTAAATCCACTCTAGCAATTCAATTTGTTTAGCAAAATTGCGCAAAAACACTAGAACCAAAATATTGCCCCAAGTAGAGGCAGAGTCTCTGCATAGAGAATTTGTCTAAGGATGTTAAAACACTTTCCAAATAGTTTCCTTATTTCAATGGCACACCTGCTTTTCTATCATAATATAGCTCATGTGTCTTTTGCTTGTCTTTGTTTAGGTAATTACTAGAGTTTACAAATACTCTGTAAAATATAATTACTGTAGATTTTCCAAGGAAGTTCCACAAGCTTTATGCAACAGTTTTTGAATTGTGTTGTATACACAGAACTATGTTCGTTTTAAATCATGATTACTTGCTCCCACTGGAGCTGTATAACAAAAGTGGAGAATTGTTGGAAATTATGTAATTTTTTTTCTAAATTTACAATGACTTTTTTTTCCACTTCCAACCGTCAACCAATCTTCTTTTTAATGCCTTCTTAAAGAAGAGGAAAAGCAACCATGGCCCATATTCGATACAGTAATGCAACTCAGACATTGCTACCCAGTTCATGGATTTCAGGGTCTATATCAAGTTACCATTACCCATCCTGCCTGTGACATTTCACTTCTGTTTCATTATTATTTTTGGAAGTTTTATGTCTTTGCTTCTTTTTTTATTTATTTTTTATTTTATTTTATTTTTTTTATGGATGGAGTCTTGCTCTTGTTGCCCAGGCTAGAGTACAATGGCATGATCTCTGCTCACCACAACCTCACCTCCTGGGTTCAAGCGATTCTCCTGCCACAGCTTTCCGAGTAGCTGGGATTATAGGCACCCGCCACCACACCTGGCTAATTTCGTATTTCTAGTAGAGACAGGGTTTCTCCATATTGGTCAGGCCGGTCTTGAACTCCCAACCTCAGGTGATCTGCCCACCTCGGCCTCCCAAAATGCTGGGATTACAGGCATGACCCACCAGGCCCGGTCATGTCTTTGCTTCTTATCAACACGTACTTATCAAATCACAGTCGACTGCTATCTACTACTGTGGCTAGCAAACACAAGGTAACACCTAGGGTAACATTGATCCAAGCATCAATGTTCTGGTGAATTCAACGGATATAAAAAGAGTGTCTGCTACATCAGATGCCTTTGTGGGTTGCAGGAGGTAATTCATAGAAAGCGCTTAGTATAAAAGTAGATGTTTGATACCTGTTAGTTATTTATATTATCACAGCCTAGTCCTAGTGGACAATTTCAACATTTCCTCAGCAGCCTTCAGGATTCAGCAAAAGCAAATTCTCCATTTTAATATTCATGTAAGCAGTGTTTTCCAGTTATATTCTGAATATGAGACTATAAAATGGAAAATCCATTCAGAAGAGTGCATTACCAGAACCAACATTTTTAAACACCAACTCAACTATCAAAGCACTTTCACACTTGAGTTTCAGTCAAAAGAAGGAAGATGCCACCACTCCCACAGGCCTTTGAGCTCCAGCATCATGACTTTGAAGCCCAGTACAAAGGCTCTGCAGAGGGCAGCCGCATATACCTTCACACGTGCGGCCACACAGGAACAGAGACTTTACATATCACACTTCCTGCTGCATATTCCTATCCCTCAAGGCAGCTAAATGTATCAGGGAATTCTTTTTTACCATCTTTTTTATTTAAATGCATAATCAGAATAGTTACCAGGGAAGAGCTAGAGAGAGAGAGGAAAAAAAAATAGTTCTAGAGAGTGGAGTCTTCTATTGATCTAAGAGCTGCTTTATAAGCTCTGAAAGTTTTATCCTCAGCACAAAAGTGCCTGGAGTCTATTATTTGTGAATTAATAAGCTGCATGAAGCAATACAGTGCTGAAAAATGTAGTCATGCAGTTTCAATCCTGGTATCAAATTTCAAGAATTTAATTCAAGCAGCTTAGATGGTAGAAAAGAACTTCAAAAACTTTCTTGACATTACATCCTTGACCCACAACCTTTCTTCTAACCTGTGTTGTCACCCTTGGCCACGACTCTAGTGTCTCTAACCTGATGCTTCCCCTGTCTATGCTTTATATCTCAACCTCTCTCCCAATCTCAGATCCATATTTTCAACTGCCTTACCTGTGGAGAACCTTCAAACACATGAATCTCAAAGTGCTACGGCACCTACAGCACCTGTCAGTATTTTTCTCCTCTTACATGTTCCTCGTGATCAAAATGTAGCCAATCTCCAATGCCAGAAAACTCATTTTTCTGGAGGTCCCCATTCTGCTTCTCTGTGTATCATACACTGACCCAACACTCACACTTCCTAGCAACCTTTCAAATAGGTGTAGTCATATGACACCATTTTTTTTTATTCCTAGGAAAAATGTTTGCATTCCACCTACAGGCACCTCCTCTCTTGATTGTCTAACAAAAAGAAATTTTTTTTGGAATTACTTAGGTTTCCCAGCAATTTTCCTTCAGTTTCCCACTTCTCTTTCTACAGTCTTTTGCAAAGACCACTTCCTCCACACTTTTAACTTACTGTCCTATTATCTTCTCTTGCTTTAATAAACCCTTTCGGACAACTCCATAGAAAAATTACCACAGGGTATTAATAGAAAATATCTAGAAAATAAGTAACTTGTACATGTATATTTTTTAAATGTTTAATCTCATTAATAATCAGGAAATGCAACTTGAAACTGTGAGCTCCCATTTCTTTTTGTCCACCAGATGGCCCAAAAATATTAAAGGTCCATAATATTCACTGTTTCTAGGGAGGCAGGGAAATAGACACTTGCACATATTAAAAAGAATGGATCAGGAGCCTGTAATCAGGCATTGGCACTTTGCAGCCCATTGCTCTTACGACAATATAACATGCTGGTCCTGGTCGTTGAAAATGCCACATGGACTTCTTCCTCTCTCTCTCACCCAACCTGTTTCCAATCACCCGAAGAGAACAGATAATCAGGACCCAATGGATGGGTAGGGATTGGAAGGAAGGAGAATGAGAGCTACAGCAAAGGCTGTAGCAGGCATGTGAGATGCTGGCCATAGCTTTGGGGAAGTATCTTAGAGGGCCCTGTTCTATCAGGCATGCGTCCTTTGGATTTAGATCATGGGGAGCTTTGGTGGTCTTGGAGGTACCAGGGTGGTAGGGGCAAGAGAAATCATTCATGGGGCTCAGTGAGTAGGTATATTGTACCAATAAACAAAATATAATACAAAATTATAACAACCAGTGCAGCTGTACTGTTGGCTAACAAGTAACGTAAATCCTGGTTTCCTCTCTTCTTTGGGTTCCTTTATTTGCCTGTCCTTCTTCAGAATATATTGAATGAATAAGTAAATAAAGAATCAAGGCAGCTAGTCAAGGGATAATGAAGTCAAATAAGTAGAAAACAAGAAAAATAATAATATTGTTGCCAATTGTTCATCATTACCACAACCCTCCCTGTCTCGTTAGAGAACATACCCTGCAAATTCTCTCATTAACCCACAGAGCCCCTGTGCCCAACTGTCCCAAGAGGAGCCAATCCTCAGAACAAGTTGAGCCAATCATATTTCTCAGTCAAGAATTAAAAGAGACACAGAGACACCTGAGTTGGATAAAAATGGGCACTTGGCCACTGATAGGCAGTCTTTGTAGAACACTTGCTACATGCCGGGTACCTTATAGAGATTATCTAATATAATCTCTATACTTCCCTACTACCTAGGAAGTAGGTACTGTTAATATCCCCCTCTTTCACAGGCAAGCAAACTGCGGCTTATAGACGTTAAGAACCTTTGCCCTAGGTCATATAACCATTACGTGAAAGAAACATGATTGGAATCTAGGCAAGCTGCCACCAGAGTCTGTGCTTTTAACCACGAAGCCAGACTGACAGCAGAGGCACTTGTGTTGGGGAAGTAGAAGCTCCATGCTGATGACTGTAATGAGGAAAAGAGGAGCCAGTTTCTAAGGCAAGTGTGGGAATGGAGCAGACACTGGAAGATGCTGAACCCTCGTAGGAGAGAAGCCAGGGACCCAGTGTTCCACTGCAGTCTCGATGAACCAGAAATGGAATTAGATTCCATCCTTTGGATAGTACAGAGATAATATAAGGAAATGTTGCCATCAACTTCCTCTGCATGATTGGGTGTGTTTTTGAAGATGGTGCTAGCTCCAGGAGTGACCAACTTTTGAAAATGGATTGGAACCCAGACCTGTAGAACTCTACTTCTAAAGGATTTCAACAGAAGCCCCAACATAGCTCTCTGTCTTCCTAGGAAATCTCAAGACTTCAGATGCTTCCGGAATGCTATCAGAGCGCCATCTTCAGCAGATGGATTGAAACAACATGAAAGAAAAGAAGGAAGGGGGAGGAGAGGGGAGAGGGAGGAAGGGAGGGGAGAAATGGGAAAGGAAGAAAAGAAAGAAAGAAGGAAGGTAGGCAATTATTAGAAGTACTTCGTTTCTCCTAAATACAGAATATGAAACGAAAACAAAAAGCCACACAACAGAAGCACATTTCCAGCTCTTAGAGCCTTCTGCTGCAAGTTCCTGGGGAGGCCACAAGCTGCTGCTTGACAGTGGTGTCCGTCTCTTAATTAGCATTTTTGGATCCACCACAAATCAGCTGGATGGCCATTTCCTCACAATTGATAGTCGCCTGGAAATGGCTGTCACAGCTGGGCCACAGATCCCTCACCCAGGGAGCCTGTAATTGAGCTGCTTAGCAGCCTTGTTCAGGCATAATTAATATTTCTGGAACCACTGCTCAGAGGCTTCTGTAACTGTGCTGCACCAGCGGGGAGCCAGTTGGAAGTGGATTTACTGTTGGACGATGGGTGACCCAGCTGTGCAGACCCCAGGCCAAGGTGACAAGAGAGCTTGCAGACAGTCACCCTTCACCACCTGTAATGTGAGAGTGATGGAGAAGGGAACGAGCAAAAAGGAGAGTGAGACATGGTCGTGGCTTCAACTCCTGGCTCTGATGATCATGGTCTAAGGCTGCGGAGGGGATAAAGGTAAGACGACCACTGGCGTTTTTGGCTGGCCTTCCCCTTTCCTCCCTGGCCATATGTACATGTCAACTATCAGCCTTTCTTCTTGCAAGCTGGAGCTTCCATAGCTAGCAGGGAATAGTGTACAACTGGAAGGAATTTGCAACAGATTTTGTTTAACACCCTTGAATTATAGTGAGACTGAAGGAGGCCCAGATAAGTTAACTGGCTGGAGCTCAGGTCGATGAGTGGCTGCTTAGACATACTGGAAGTAGGAAGACCTCTCAAGTTTTAGTCTGTCCCTTTTTCTGCCACTACAAGCTTGAAGGTGGGGAGGAGATGCATGTAACTGAGCTTTGCAGTGACATGGGCCTTAGTTGATACCCCTTCTGTATCACCTGGGGTTGTGAGACCTTTAGGGCTGTGGGGAAGCTAACTAACTCATGAATCATCAGTTTCCTCAAGGAGAAAGACACACACTCACACACACACACTCCAATATATCGATGATATGCAACTGGTAGCTCTCATAAATCATTTGCTGGTATTCTTATGTGGTCATTACTGTTACCACCAATTCCTGTGAGCTGTGAGCTTGGTTGAATCACAGAAACTCTTTGAACTTCACTTCCACATCTACAAAATCAATACAAGAGAGGCGCCATCTTCCAAAAGCTATTGTGAAAAGTCTATAGCTTACTCTATGTGATGCTCTTGTAACAGTGCCTGGCATGCAGTGAGATCTCACTAGATATCTGCTACTTTGTTATCTTCCTTAATATCATTTTAATGGCAAAGTTCCCTATAGCTCTGACCTTATTGGCCCCCTTATAGCCCCCTGACCTTCAGACTCAAGTCTCAAATTCTTAACTGGACACTGTGGATCCTCAAGACCTGAGTGCCGCATCTCTGTGCAACTAATAATTTGGCAGCCCTTTGAGGGATCTCACTTTGTCACCCACGTCCTGCCCTCTGATCAGTCTCTGCTTCACCTTTCTTCTCTCTGCTTCACCTTTGTGCCTTAAATACGTAGCTTTCTCTTTCTGAAATTCCTTTCTTCTCCTTCTTTCTTTTTCTTTTCTTTCTTTCTTTTTTTTTTTTTTTTGAGAGAGAGAGAGATAGGATCTTGCTCTGTTGCCCTGTTGCCCTGTTGCCCAGGCTGGAATGTGGAATGCACTGGTAAGATCATAGGTCCCTGCAGTCTGAAACTCCTGGTCTCAAGCCATTCTCCTGCCTCAGCGCCCTGGCTAGCTGGGAGTACAGGTGCACACCACCTCGTCTAGCAATTTTTTAATATTTTTTTTGGTAAAGATGGGATCTTGCTATGTTGCCCAGGATGGTCTTGAACTCCTCGCTTCAAGTGATCCTCCTGCCTTCTTTCTTCAATTAACAATTACTTGCTCATCAAGGCTTAGTTTATTTGTCATAGACTTCAGACTTTTTTATGCTCCCACAACCCTTCCAGGCTGTGCCCCTAGGATATGGCTCTGTCATAGCACTTACAATTCAATGGAAACCCTAGCTTATCTGACTATCACATGCCTACAGTGGGTCCTTTGAAGACATGAACTTGACATTTATCTTTGTTTCCCCAATTCCTAACATATATTAGGGCCCAATGAATGTATGCAGTCGAAATAACTCAAATCTAATGAGAAGAATATAGTGTATGCATTTAGCATAAAGCTTGTCACATTTTTAAATACTTGACAAACATTTATTAAATGAGTAAAGAAATAAGTGAATAATCTGAAGATTGTTATAATCTTTATAACAATGCAACATTCTCATCTTCTATAGGATTTCAAATAAAAAGAAAAGTACTTGACTGCAAAATTACAGAAGTGTTCATCTTTTTAAAATATTCAACTCTTAGCTCAGCATTGTCAAAAGTAAAAGTTTGGTGAATCCCTAAGCTACCAAATAATGTTTGAGATAGTTTAGGAAGGAAACCAAATTATTTGGTATCTTATAAGAAGTATAAGGTGTACTATTTACTTATAGGAAGTAAATAATAGGAAATTTTTACCTTTATAACTTCTTTGGGTTCTTTTAGTGGCAGTTACACTCTTTTTTTTTTTTTTTTTTTTTTGAGATGGACTCTCGCTCTGTTGCCTAGCCTGGAGTGCAGTAGCACGATCTCAGCTCACTGCAATCTCTACCTCCTGGGTTCACTCCATCTCCTGCCTCAGCCTCCCAAGTAGCTGGGACTACAGGCACCCACCACCACGCCTGGCTAATTTTTTTTTGTATTTTTAGTAGAGATGGGTTTTCACCATGTTAGCCAGGATGAGCTCAATCTCCTGACCTCGTGATCCACCCACCTTGGCCTCCCAAAGTGCTGGGATTACAGGCCGTGAGCCACCTCCCCTGGCCAAGTATACTCATTTTAAGATAAAGTAGAAACTGTATGACAAAGGATTACTAACAGCTGGTTTCCTCTTCCTGGACATACAACTTAAACTTCTTTTCCCAGATTCCCTTGGGTTTAGGTTGGAACCATGTGATAGAGTTCTAGTCACTGACATTAGACTGAAAGTGATGTTAACATCCTGATGTCAACCCACCTGGGAGCCTCCATCATGAATTTTCCTTTTCCACGCAGGCCTTGACAGCAATTAGTTTGACAACAGCAGAATTACAAGATAGAAGCAGCTTAGAGTCTCGAATAACTACCTGGAGAAAATATCCTCTTCACTACTGATCATATTAGACAGTAATATAAGCAAGTAATCAGCATTTACTCTTTGAATTTACTGAATTTTCAGATTTTGTATACAGTAGTCCTGCTTATCAGTGGGGGATACATTTCAAGACCACTAGTGAATACCTGAAACCACAGATAGTAAAGAACCTTCTATGTTGTTTTTTTTTCTATAATGCAAACCTATGATAAAGTTTAATTTATAAATTAGGGACAGTAAGAGATGAACAAATGGCCGGGCGCGGTGGCTCAAACCTGTAATCCCAGCACTTTGGGAGGCCGAGACAGGCGGATCACGAGGTCAGGAGATCGAGACCATCCTGGCTAACACGGTGAAACCCCGTCTCTACTAAAATACAAAAAAACTAGCTCAGCGAGGTGGCGGGCGCCTGTAGTCCCAGCTACTCGGGAGGCTGAGGCAGGAGAATGGCATGAACCTGGGAGGTGGAGTTTGCCGTGAGCCGAGATCCGGCCACTGCACTTCAGCCCGGGTGACAGAGCGAGACTCCGTCTCAAAAAAAAAAAAAAAAAAAAGAGATGAACAAATAAAATTGTTCTAACAAAATAAAATTGTTCTAATAAAAATAAAATGAAATAAAAATAAAAATAAAATAAAAATAATTTTTTTCTTATAAAATAAAACAATTATAACAATATACTGTAATAAAAGCTATGTGAATGTGGTCTCTCTCACTTTCAAAATAACTTGTTGTACTGCACTCACCCTTCTTCTTGTGATAACATGGGATGATAAAAGTCTACGTGAAGAGATGAAGTGAGGTAAATGACATAGGCATTGTGGATAGTGTTAGGCTACTATTGACCTTCTGCTGATAGATGAGAAAGAAGACCATCTGCTTCAGGTGATCTTGGATCATCAAGCCATGACGATGTTGATGGTAGGATATCAGGATCAGACAATGTTGAAGACTAAGGGGCAGTAAGTATATATGGCCTATATATGCTGGATGATTCATGTCCTAGGTGGGATGGAGTGGGATGACATGAGAGTTCATGGAGTGGGATGGCGTGAGTGTTCATCACACTACTCAAAATGGCATGCAGTTTAAAACTTAAGAGTTGTTTATTTCTAGAATTTTCCATTTAATAGTTTTGTACCATAGTTGACTGTGGGTAATCAAAATCTCAGAAAGCAAAACCATGGATAAGGGGGAACTACTATAGCCCTCCTTAGTATAGAATATAACAGTTTGAACTTGAGAGCTGTCAAAACATTTCAATTTTATCACATTGTCTTAGGAGTAAGTTGGTAAAGAAAGAGATATGATTGACTGGAAATCCATGTCAGGTAGTAGCAAAATACTCTGTAAAACCACTACCTGCTATAACTTGGAAGGTAAATCACATGCTTACTGAGCTTGTTACACTAGGGAAAGATATTGGAAAGCAAAATGTGATGCACTTTGTTGGTTGTTACTGGCTGCATTTGGCAAGATAATTGATGAAAGAGCTGAACTCATTGATGGCTTTATAAGCAGAAATGATTAGAATACAGTTCAAATATATGAAGACTTGCAGGAAAACACAACTATTTCTACACCATGAAGAATAAACTGTGGAATTATGACAGTCTTACTGGGATAAAGACCAGGTGATATTTCCCGGTTGAACAGTTGTTTCAGCCTTGAAAGACAGATCAGATGAAGAGTGTGGTCTTCCCACTCAAGGAACCCATCAGTAAATTAAGAGAAACTTTTAAGAACTATGACAAAAACATAAAACGTAAATGGCACAAAATCCAGAAAGAGCTTTGGGTGTGGCTACTGACGCACATAACTAAATGAGAAACAAATACATCAGAGTCCCACGGAGTTTCTAAATGAATTTTGTTGCCAAAGAAATCACAAAACTAGCCTAAGAGATTGGAGTTATTTGACAGAGCCCTAGAACAACCCTGGGGTTGAAAGTAGACTATAAAAACAGGGCTGCCCTCAAAGAAGCAAACTTCCTCAACATCCTGATGTGACCTAGGAGGAGAATAGGAGGTTTCCATAGGTTGGAGCAGGACTCATGAGATCAATTCCTGAGGCCAAGGAGCTACTCCCAGACAGCAGAACCTAAACAAAGAAGTCATTTGCCCAAGCTTAAGGAATCCTCACATTGTTTTTCCAATGTGTGGGATTTCAGGGATGTTATGGACTCGTGATTGCTGTGCCCTGCTTTTCCTTTTCTGTGTTTTAGGATGAGCATATAGGGGAGGGGATCAGGTTGCTTTTCTTTTTAATTCATATATCACTAGTCCATGGAAGTTATTTCCAGACCTAATAGAGAAGAATGTGCATCTTGGACATATTGGATGCAGGATGCAAAACTGGATGAGACTATGGGTTGTGTCTCTTGGTATGAGGCTGAGTGTGATCTTTGTAGCGAAGAAGAATAAAACTTATTGACAAGGGAATAGATTTTGGCAGAGACAGGCTAGAGGCTTACCAAAAATATAGAGAGAAAAACAGTAAGTTGGAGAGAAAAGTATCAGGTCTTCTAGAGTTAACATCCCATCCCTAAGGATTTTGGGGATTTCTCAGCAATCCACAAGTTAGGGTGGCCAAATTGAAGAGAACCAACATGATCTTTATGATCTATCGCAGAAGCATTTGAGGAATCCATGAAAACCCATCAGAGAGACCTGTGCAGGAAGAACTCTCATATATTACCTATTTTAATTCTTTCCTTTTATGCTCCTTCATTCTTTTGTTTGAAAAAATATTTATTGAACACCTCCTGTGCACAATAGCCAGAGGTAGCTACTGGTATACAAGTATCAATCAGACTCAGTTACTACTGTCCACTCTAAGCACTCCTCTAAAACAATGGGAGCTGTGGTAACCATGTCTATACACCACAAGGCCATAAAAACCAAACTGTCTCTTTCCTTCTGAGTGTCCTGGAAAGACTCAGAGGTCAATTGCCTGACCAAAGTCCTAGAAGTAGCAGAGGTCAAATCTAAGGTATTAGAAGACAATAATTGATTCATGTGACATTTAGGTAATATAATAAATTACCATAGCATTTTCACTTTCTGTGCAAATTTCTCATTTCTGTCTCTAACAGTGTGGCCAGTATAAACTTGTAGGCTAGCCTGCTAAAGATTCATGTCTATATTCTGCTACATTCATATTTCTTTAATACCTATTTGTTTTACTAGGTATACAAAAATGCAAATGTCATAATCCCTAAACTCAGAATGGCCACAACTTAGTGCTACTCTCTTTCAGATGTAGCACTTTATGCCTCGATTTCTTCTTTAGAAAACTAGGAATAATCAATCAAGGGAATTTAAATAAATCAACAATGCTTGTTCTTTAAACTCACGGGAGCACCCTATACCTCAATCCCTCCTGTTACCTCAATCCATTACTGTTCGGCTCTTCCTCTTTCCCAGCCAAGCTTGGATCCCATGATGGCCATTTAACTCACTCTTTCACCAGCCCCTTTTATTCTCCTGTAGCCACAACTTTCAACTCAAGTGAGCCAGCCAAATGCCGAGCCGAAGCCATGCTATATTCTGCCCTCTTTGCTTCTATAGCTGCATGCCTGAGCTCCTTGGACAACCACTCAACCACTCAGCATTGCTCACCAACTCTTTAACTTGTTTTTGATCAGTTACTACTCCTTTGCTCCTATTGTCCAATGCATACCTTCCCTAGTATCATCAAGCCCTATCACCTCACAGGGGACAATCTTACTTCCTTTGTCAACAATCTTCTGTGCTGGCTACAAACACACATTTATAACTACATCCACCCTAGCTCCCTTAACTCAGAGTCAGCCATTGGGACCTGCCTGTTCAAAATCAAACCTCCAACTTGGGCCTTAGACTTTGATCTTTTTTTTTTTTTTTTTTTTACTTTTTACCTACAGGGGCTAAGTCCGTTAGAAGTCACCTCCTGGCTCTTACCTTTTGTCTTAAAGACTTTCTTAGGCCTCTGCCTTATTAAAAATAAATATATTTTTAAAAATCTCCCTTGACTCGGCTGGACGCGATGGCTCACGCCTGTAATCCCAGCACTTTGGGACGCCAGGGCGGGCAGATCACAAGGTCAGGAGATGGAGACCATCCTGGCTAACAGGGTGAAATCCCGTCCCTACTAAAAATACAAAAACAAAAAATTAGCTGGGAGTGATGGCGGGCGCCTGTAGTCCCAGCTACTTGGGAGGCTGAGGCAGGAGAATGGTGTGAACCCGGTAGGTGAGGCTTGCAGTGAGCCGAGATAGCGCCACTGCACTCCAGCCTGGGCGACAGAGTGAGACTCTGTCTCAAAAAAAAAAAAAAAAAATCTCCCTGATGCTGTGCTTCTTTCTAGATGCTATCAGTCTCTTCTCTGCCCTTCTCAACTCAACTTCTTTCAAGTTCTCTGCTTGCCCACTTCCGGTGACTCATGAATGTTCTGTGATCTGCGTTCCAATACTTAATGATCTCCTTCTTGCCAAAGCCAACAGATCCAACTTAGCTGTCATCTGGCCAGAGCTCTCAGCTGCGAGGGACACTATTAGTCAGCCTCTCCCAGGCTGTGGCTCTTGACCTCTCCTCCCCTTGGGCAATGCTCCCACCTATCCCAGAGCTTCATGAGCCTTCAATGTATGACTGACTCTGGTATTGCCATTGCCAGCTCAAGACCGGCCCTCAATCTGCCGAGTGAAATAACCAGCCACCAACTGACTCTGCCAAACTGGCTGTCCACAAGCAATTCAAATTCAGCAAAAACTGAAAGCCCCATATTTTCCCCTAAGCCTGCTTCCACTTACCTGATCACAAACTCAGTCTCTCAAAACAGACAGCCTGTTGTGGATTCCCATAGCCAATCCATGGCTAGTTTCTGCTGACTTCACTTTGTGGCTATGTCTTGAATCTGGAGCTTCTTTCCAATTCCCTGTCCTTTCTGACATGAACTGTTACCATCCTCTATATATCGTCACCAGAATGATAGATCTTAAATACAAATCTGATCACATATCTCCATTTATAACCTGACAATGCTTTCTCCTAAGGTACAGAATAAAGGGTAAAATCCTTAACATAGCACTCAGAACTTCCCAAAAGGAAGCCTCTCCTAATTTCTACCTCTGTTTTCTGTCATTCCCTTTACACTCCATGCTGGTTCCCTACTTGCATGTCTCTGCCTAAGCTGTGCCCCTACCTGGAATATCTCTCCTTCCCTCTCTAATTTTGTCCCACCTGCAAGCCCCCAACTCCCTCCCCAGGTCTACAGAGTAATGTGCAAGGAATTCTTCAAATGGATCTTTTACCCCTTGGATTAGGCATACCCTACACTAGAAAAGCCATCATCACTGGCCATCAGAGAAATGCAAATCAAAACCACAATGAGACACCATCTCACACCAGTTAGAATGGCAATCATTAAAAAGTCAGGAAACAACAAGTGCTGGAGAGGATGTGGAGAAATAGGAACACTTTTACACTGTTGGTGGGATTGTAAACTGGTTCAACCATTGTGGAAAACAGTATGGTGAGTCCTCAAGGATCTAGAACTAAAAATACCGTGTGACCCAGCCATCCCATTACTGGGTATATACCCAAAGGATTATAAATCATGCTGCTATAAAGACACATGCACATGTATGTTTATTGAGGCACTATTCACAATAGCAAAGACTTGGAATCAAGCCGAATGTCCATCAGTGACAGACTGGATTAAGAAAATGTGGCACATATATACCATGGAATACTATGCAGCCATAAAAAAGGATGAGTTCGTGTCCTTTGTAGGGACATGGATGCAGCTGGAAACCATCATTCTCAGCAAACTATCACAAGAACAGAAAACCAAACACCGCATGTTCTCACTCATAGGTGGGAACTGAACAATGAAATCACTTGGACTCTGGAAGGGGAACATCACACACCGGGGCCTATTATGGAGAGGGGGGAGTGGGGAGGGATGGCATTGGGAGTTATACCTGATATAAATGATGAGTTGATGGGTGCTGACGAGTTGATGGGTGCAGCACACCATCATGGCACAAGTATACATATGTAACAAACCTGCACATTGTGCACATGTACCCTAGAACTTAAAGTATAATAAAAAAAAAAGAAAAGAAAACCAAACCCTTGACCTCTTCCCATCTTCTTATACTCCACCTCCAGAAAGTTTGGTTCCCTCTTCTCTGGTACCATTATGCCTTGTGTATTGCTTTATCATTTTAAATAGAATTTTGTTTTGGTCTTCCCTCAATTGGACTGTAGCCACTTGAAAGCAGGGACTGTTCTGCTTGTCTCCAAACCCCTGCCACCTAGTATAGTGTCTGCTCAATAAAAGTAAGAACATCTTACTCTCCTAGTTTTTATGACAAAAAAAAAGATGATGTGAAAGAACTTACATGATCTACCTAATCTCCTCCATTAAGATTTTCTGTATGATGGGGTCATTCCTAGGGTTTTAAATCAAATCCACATCCTTCATCCTTGATATAGTTTGGATCTGCGTCCCCATCCAAATCTCAGGTTGAGCTATAATCATTCATATTGGAGGTGGTGCCTGCTGGGAGTTGACTGGATCACGGGGATTGATTTCTCATGAGTGGTTTAGTGCCATCCCCATGGCGCTGTCCTCTTGATAGTGAGTGACTTTGGATAAGATCCGGCTGTTTAAAATACATGGCATCTCCCTTCTTCTGTCCTGCTTTCTCCACGTGATGTGCCTGCTCCCTCTTTGCCTTCTGTCATGATTGGAAGCTCCCTGAGGCCTCCCGAGAAACAGAGGCTGCTATGCTCCCTGTACAGCCAGAGGAACCAGAAGCCAATTAAACCTCTTTTTGATAAATTACCCAGCCTCAGGTATTTCTTTATAGCACTGCAAGAATGACCTAATGCAATCCTCTATGAGATCACATCTAAATTTGAATCAGCTACATTTCAAATCTTCAGTAGCCACACGTCTAGTGACTACTATTTTGGAAAACACTGCTCCTAAACACAGAAATTATAGTGCTTGGAGCTATTATCAAAACTATGTGGAACAATATACAGGAAATATCTACCATAGGCAGTGACATACAAAGATGCACACAAAAGTTCAATTATTTCTCCCTGCCCATGATACTAACATTAAAAGATAATGCCACCCATAACATCATTTTCCTCTTGGGGAATATATGGAGGAAGAAGTTTTTGAATTTTTTGTAACTAGAGACAGATAAAATACACAGTTAAAATGTTTATCTGTGGGATATTTGTCATCTCTATGAACTCAACCAACAAGAATAGAATAAAAGGAAAAGCAGATAACCATTATCCCCTCTAAACTCCTGGCATTGGTAGAGAAGAATAGCAAGGGAGAATGGGAGTGATGCTCAGGACACCGTCAGGCTCACATCGTGTTTATGATCCAGCTTTCAGACTTGATGTGTTTGGCTGCATGGATGTCTTCCAAGACTCACTTCCTTTTATGCCAAAGGCATAGGAACGTAAAAGCCTCTGAGTAAAATTTAAGCCACATAACAAATGTTTTCTTCCCACAAATCTTGTTTTCCTTGTAGTGAGGAAACAAGGGCTTTAACTGTAACCACAAATTATAACCCAAGGTGGGGAAAATGTCCATGAAGAAAAGTGGAAGATCACAAATAGGTTGGAACAAAGAGGGACTCGGAGGGGTGGGTGGAGATTAATCTTATTAGGATCGTATATCATGAGGGTGTCAGGTGTGAAAGCAAACGAATGGCCTGTGTTTATCTGAGCTAAACCGTGTGGTTCACCCAAACATTCACTCCCCAGAGCGTTTTTTTTACTGGTAATAAATTGGCCAAGTCGTCGTAGGGCGTTGATAATGAAGAATGCTAGGTGCAGTTAGAGATTTCTGGCCGAGTTTTAGATGCAACCACCCTCTCCTACTCTCTTTTTCTCTCCTTCTCCCTCTCCCTCTCCTTTTTATCACAGCTGATTCGAAAAGCCCTTTGGAAAGATGAAGTAGGTAGAAATCAAAATAAATGGATTCTATTAAAACCGGCAATGCATCAACTGCTTGATAAAGTGATTAATAAACAGCTTAGGATGGTGATTGATTAAACTCTTTAATCAAAGTGCTAAACTGACTTAATATGGAGAGTTTCAACATGTTCAAAGTGTACATTTTGCCTGCCTAAGGTTCACAGTTGTTTATGTAACTTTTCTGAAGTGTATCCCTTAGGTCTAACCTTCAGAGAGCTGGGGCTATGGAATGTGTAAGGATTATAAAGTATCACAAACTGCATTAGGTGCTGAAATGTGCTCATGAATTATAGGACCTTTCTACACAGCAACAAGTCATTTTTCAGAATTCTGAACCTCTTCACCAAGCAGGTTCTTCTCTTGCATCACTTCATATCTCTTTAAGTCTTAATGTGTAAAGCAACACAGTGCGTTTTAAAAAGTCCCTATCACTCACATTTCATTCCCTCCTTGAAGCACTTATTGTTTTATTGCATAAGGTCAAGATTTTAATGGTGAGGAAGAAGGTTTATTTATACCGTGAAAGTAATTTCATGTTCATTAGAATCCGGTGTATTTCATTCAATATGTGTAATTCTCAATATCAGGCATCATTTTTGACACAAGTAATCACCTGCACACCAATTTAGTAAACCATTTGACTCCTAAAAGTTTATGAAACCAAAATAATGTCTTGCAAATCATGTTCCTCAGAGGCTACATAATGACTTTTTTTAATTTTTAATTTTCACGGGTACATAGTAGGTATATATATTTGTGGGATACACGAGATATTTTGATACAGGAATACAATGCTTAATCATCACATTGATACATGAATATGATGCTTAATAATCACATCAGGATAAATGAGGTGTCCATTGTCTAAGGCATTTATCTACTCTTTGTGTTACAAATACTCCAATTATACTCATTTGGTTATTTTAAAATGTACAATAAATTATTGTTTACTATAGTTACCCTGTTATGCTACCAAGTACTAGTTCTTATTGCTTCTATCTACATTTTTGTACCTGTTAACCATTCCTACTCCCTGTCCCCTACCCCACTACCCTTCCCAGCCTCTGGTAACCATCTTTCTACTCTCTGTCTCGACGAATTTAGTTGCTTTAATTTTTAGCTCCCACAAATGAGTGAGAGCATGCAAAGTCTATCTTTCTGTGTCTGGCTTATTTCACTTAACATAATGACCTCCAGTTTCATCCATGTTGTTGAAAATGACAGGATCTCATTCTGTTTAACGATTGAATAGTACTCCATTGTGTATATGTAGCACATTTTCTTTATCCATTCATCTGTTGATGGACACAGATTGTTTCCATATCTTGGCTATTGTGAATAGTGTTGCAATAAACATGGAAGATATGTCTTTATAAAAATGTGTTTGAAGTTGGCATTGGGGAGAAGAGGGGAGAGTACTATAGCCCAATGCATTAATGGAACAGCATTTGTGACCCACACTGCATCTACGTGATGGATGAAATTCAAGGAATTCATTTAATGCCAGACATAGTTCTCTGTGTAATGAAGAACCATGCTGGGCCTTGTTTGCAAAAAAAAAAAAATAACTCTGCCCCCATTCCAGGGATCTTAGTACATAGTGAGGGAGATCCTGCAAGATGGAAAAGCTGCTTGTTTTAATAATTTAGAATCATTTATTAAAATTTAATAATTTTAAAAGGGCTTGACTAAGGCAAAGAATGGAAGAGAAAATTGGGAAAGCATCTAAGATACCATTGCAGTTGGTTTGACTTGGAAAGATAAATAGAATTTAGATAGGGAGACATATGCTGAGGAGTGGGTCTTAGAATGTGAAAAGATCATTACTCAAAAGCAGTGAGGCATCTTTAGGGACCCCTGAGTAGCCCACTCTGTCTAGACTGCGGTGTTCACTTAAAAAGGTAGGGGGGGGGTGCGAAATTGTGGGCAGGAATCCTTGTACAAAGATTCCTGAAGTCTCCACTTAATATGTTGGGGAATGGGCAGCTATTGAAGGATTTTGAATGAATCACCAGAACATAGGTGGGCTGATTTATGACTGGTGCATGATGCTAGAACCACAACACATAGGCTTAAATCTTAACCCTGACACTTAGAAATTGCATGACCTTGGGCCAGTACTGAAACTAAATGTGGTTTCCTCATTTTTAATTGCAGATAATAACATTACAATCTCCTTGATGGGGTTGTTGCATTTGACCATTTAAATCATGCAAAGATCTTAGAATTGTGCCAAGCAGTAAGGATTCAATAATGTTAGCAAGGATTCTCATTGCTATTTCCAAAGAAAGTCTTCCTAAAAGTAGAACTGCACTATAGGAAACTTAAACTAGAAGGAGTTTTTAAAGACCATTTGGGGAGAAAAGCTACAGGAAGCAGGCAAATCTGTCCAGGGCCTATCTCAGGAGCCTCAGAGCTATCATATGAAACATCCAACAAGGAACTAATATCCAGAATCTACAAGGAACTCAAACAAATTAGCAAGAAAAAAAAAAATCCCATTAAAAAAAAGGGCTAAGAATGTGAATAGATTAATTCTCAAAACAAGATATACAAATGGCCAAAAAACATGAAAAAATGCTCAACATCATGAACTATCAGGGAAATTCAAATCAAAACCACAATGCGATACCACCTTACTCCTGCAAGAATGGCCATAATAAAAAAATAAAAAATAATGGATGTTGGCAGGGATGTGGTGAAAATGGAGCACTTTTACACTCCTGGTGGGAATGTGAGCTTGTACAACCACTATGAAAAACAGTGTGGAGATTCCTTACAGAACTAAAAGTAGAACTACAATTTGATCCAGCAATTCCACCCTGGCTATCTACCCGGAGGAAAAGAAGTCATTTACAAAAAAGATACTTGCTTATGCATGTTTATAGCGGCACAATTTGCAATTGCAAAAACATGAAACCAGCCTAAATGCCCATCAATCAATGAGTGGATAAAGAAATTGTGTTATACATGTACCATGTAATACTATTCAGTCATAAAAAGGAACAAAATAGTGGCATTTGCAACAACCTGGATGAAATCAGAGATCCATATTCTAAGTGAAGTAACTGAGGAATGGAAAACCAAACATCATATGTTCTCACTAAGCTATGAAGATGCAAAGGCATAAGAATGATACAATGGACTTTGGGGCCTTGGGGGAAAGGGTGGGAGTGGGGAGAGGAATAAAAGACTACACATTGGGTACAGTGTACACTGCTTCAGTGGTGGGAGCACCAAAATCTCAGAAATCACCACTAAAGAACTTACTCATGTAATGAAATGCCACCTGTTCCCCCAAAAGCCTACGGAAATAAAAAATAAAAATTAAAAAATAAAAAAATAAAAAATAAAGAACTTTTCTTTAGGTATCACCAGGAACCAGCAAGACAGAGACAGATGTGAGACAAGTTAGAGAACACAGGCAAAGAAGGATAAAGGCAAGTCAAAGAGGCCCCTAAGCTGTTGTTCCTATGTTCTGTTTTATATTTTTTGCTGTGGTGCCATGAGGAGAAGCTAGTGGCTATATGAAACTTCACACCATACAGGACATCCAGCAGAAACATTCTGGGCCTCAGTAGACACGCTGGAACTTGCCACACAAATGGGGGGGGCCACACACCTATTTAAAGTTAGTGTTTCATAGCCTGAGGGAAGGGGAACAGAAGGGTCTGAGGAGAAGCTTCTGGAGAATGCCTGTATTTAAGATGTGGATGGAGAATTAGTGGTCAGATAGAAAAATCTGAGGAGAGGTAAAGTTTTGAGACTGAGGGACAAGGAGTATTGAATGCCAATGAGGATTCTAAAATGGATAATTGATGGGCCCTCATTCATTCATTGTGTTTTCAATAGTAACCCAATTCTACGTCTAGCCAGGATTGCTCTAATTAGGCGATGTGACTCTTTCAAGGGATCATCAAGTCCAAGTTCCATGCCTACTCAATGGTGCCAGGTTTGGTGAGGAATACAAGAGCTTCTTTCCCTTGGTAAACTGAAACTATGATCAAATGAAAGAGGACATGAAATTGACCGCCACTATGTGCTAACACCAGAAGTCCTATCAGATTCCAACAATGCATTCACTGAGTGATGTATTCATTTGGTAAATATACAATAAGTATGTATCAAAGGCCTGCTATGTATCAGGCTCTGGAGCAGGCAAGGAGAACACAATGCTAAAGATGGACATTCCTGGCACTTGGGAAGCTTAGAGTGCTATAGGGAAGACAGTCATTAAACAAATAAGAAAGCAATTATCTATCAATTACAATTCTCGTGAATTTCATGAAGAAGCAGTGCAAGGTGCTATCAGCGTATTGGACAGGGATCTGGGTCTTTCTGGAGAGTCCAGGACATTTTCCTGAGAAAGAGATATTTAAGCTGATATTTGGGAGATGCATTATAGCAAAATTATAGGAAGAAGAGGCAAAAGGAAAAGGGCCTAGAGACAAGAAGGACTGTTTCTTCTTTGAAAAATAGAAAAAAGATCAATAGGATGAAGCACAGAAAGAGGGAGGGGACAGAAGAAACTGAAGGGACGGTGAGGTGGTCAGGGTGATAGGCCCCGGCAAGAATGCCAGCTTCAGTCTAGTCAACTTCAGCAGTGGAGAGCCATTGAGAGGTTTTAAACACAATCACATTTTGCTGCAGAATGAACAGTGAGAGAGAAGGTTATTACAACTGGGCTATTATAATATCTGAGGCAAGAGATCATGGTTGCTGGAAATACACAAATGTGAGTGGTATTGAATGAGTCACGTAAACCTGAATTGTGACTGAATGTAAGAAGATCAGAAAGTGAAGATGGCGATGACGATCGTCGGGTTTCTAGTAAAAAGTCAGGAGTTTCTCCCCTCCCCTCCACCTCAACTGCCTTCCAATATACACAGAATAAAATATAAAATTCTTAACGTGGACCTTCAACTCCCTCTATTTGCTGGCTCCAGACTCCTTCTCCAACTTGATTTTTTCCCTACCTTATCCACATCTCTGCACATCGACTGCTGTGGCCTACATGCTGTTCCTGAAGCACATGAGAAACACAAGACACCAGGGCGACTGCAGATTCAGTTCCAGGCCACCACAATAAAGCATATATTGTAACAGCAAGTCACAGAAATTTTTTGGTTTCCCAGTACACACAAAAGTTTTGTATGTAGTATAATTATATACATACTTAAGTATATACTTACATGTGCAATGACAGTGTGTCTAAAAAAAGTACATGAGATTAAATTAATTTAAAAATTAATTAATGCTGGACACAGTGGCTCACACCTGTAATCCCAGCATTTTGGAAGGCCAAGGCAGGCGGATAACTTGAGGTCAGGAGTTTGAGACCAGCCTGGCCAATATGGTGAAACCCCTTCTCCACTAAAAGTAAAAAATTAGCCGGAAGCGGTGGCACACGCCTGTGGTCCCAGCTACTTGGGGGAGGCTGAGGCAGGAGAATTGCTGGAACCTGGGAGATGGAGGCTGCAGTGAGCTAAGACTCTGTCCCCCTCAAAAAACTAAAAACAAAAATAAATTAATTAAAAGTTCATTTTTGCTTAAAAAATGCTAGTCATCTGAGACTTCAGGAGGTAGTAATCTTTTACCCAGTCATAATCTTCTTTTCCAGAAATCATCATCGCTTGCCTGGAATATTATAATAGCCCAATTGTAATAACCTTGTCTTGATGGTTGTGGCTACTGATAGACCAGTGTTATTGTTGTTGCTGGAGGCTAGAGTGGCTATGGCTATATCTTAAAAAAAAAAAAATGAACTTTGCCTCATCATAAAAATATTTCTCTGTAGCATATGATGCTGTTGGATAGCTTGTTACCTCATAGTAGAACTTCTTTCAAAATTGGAGTCAATCCTCACAAACCACACACTGCTTAATCAACTACATTTATGTAATATCCTAAATTCTTGGTTGTCATTTGAACAATGCTCATAGGATCTTCACCAGGAGTAGATTCCATCTCAGGAAAACATGTTCTTTGCTCATCCATTAGAAGCAAAGTTTTTTTTTTGTTTTTTTGTTTTGTTTATTGTTTGTTTGTTTTTGAGACAGAGTCTTGCTCTTGTTGGCCGGTCTGGAGTGTAACAGTGTGATCTCAGCTCACCGTAAACTCCACATCCCGGGTTTAAGCAATTCTCCTGCCTCAGCCTCCCGAGTAGCTGGGATTACTGACTTGTGCCACCACACCCGACTAAGTTTGTATTTTTAGTAGAGACAGGGTTTCTCCATGTTGGTCAGGCTGGTCTTGAACTCCTGACCTCAGGTGATCCACCCGTCTCGGCCTCCCAAGGTGCTGGGATTACAGGCGTGAACCACTGCACCCGGCCAGAAGCAACTTCTTATGCACTCAAGTTTGATCATGCAATTGCAACAATTCAGTCCCATCTTCAGGCTCCACTTCTAAGTGTAATTCTTTTACTATTTCTACCACATCTACAGTTACTTCCTCCACAGACGGCTTAAACTCCTCAAAGCCATCCATGAGAGTAGGAATAAATTTCTTTCAAACCCTTGTTAATGTGGATATTTTCAGCTTTTCCCATGAATCATAAATGCTTCTAATGGCATATAGAATGGTGAATCCTTTCTAGAATGTTTTCCGTTTACTTTGCCCAGATGCATCAGAGGAATCACTGTTTATGATAGTAATAGCTTCACAAAATGTACTTATTTAAATTATAAGACTTGAAAGTCAATATCACCACTTAATCCATGGGCTACAGAATAGATGTTTTAGCAGGCATGGCAACAACATTAATCTTCTTCTACATCTCCATCAGAGCTCTTGGGTGATCAGATGCATTGTCAATGAGTAGTAATATTTTGAAAACCTGTTTGGAAGTTCAAGCAGGGGAGTGCAGCTAATCTTATACCTATGACTGGAGACCGGTCCTCGTCAACTGGGGATGGTCGATCTCTTCATCTGAGTGTACAGCTTCAGGAGGAATACACATAGAGTGGTAAGGGGGGAAGGCAAAATCCTTTTAGCCAGCCAGATCAGCAGAATCAACCTTGGCAATCAATGGGGTGAGAGATGTTGCAGCCAGATTGCCCTCACATCCAATAAGCAGTAATATTTTGAAAGAACCCTTTTTTTTCCTGAGCAGTAGGTCTCAACAGTGGGCTTAAAATATTCAGTAAACCATGCTATAAATGATATACTGTCATCCATCCTTTATTGTTCCACTTACAAAGCATAAGTAAAGAAGATTTAGTATAACTTTTAAGGGCCCCAGTATCTTCTGAATGGTAAATACACATTGACTTCAACTTAAAGTCACCAGCTTCATTAACCCTTATCAAGAGAGTCAGCCTGCCCCTTAAAGTTTTAAAGCCAGGCATTGACTTATCCTCTCTAACTATAAAAGTCCTAGATGGTGTATTCTTCCAACAGAAGGCTGTTTTGTCTCTACTGAAAATCTGTTGTTTAGTGAAGCCACCTTCCTCCATGATCTCAGCTAGATCTTCTGAATATCTTGCTGCAGCTTCTACATGAGCACTTGTTGCTTCACCTTGTGTTTTCGTGGTATGGAGACAGATTCTTTCCTCAAACCTCATTAACCAACCTCTCCAAGCTTCAGACTTTTCCCTTGTGATTTCCTCACCTCTCTCGGCCTCCACAGAGTTAATGACAATCAGTGCCATGCTCTGGGTTAGGCTTTGTCTTAAGAGAATTTTATGGCTGGTTTGATCTCCTATCCAGACCACAATAACTTTCTTCACATTATTAACAAGGCTATCTTGTTTCCTTAACATTCTTATGTTCACCAGTAGCACTTTTAATTTCCTTCAAAATCTTTTTATTTGCATTCACAACTTAGCAATTTGGTGCAAGAGGCCAACTTTCAGCCCACTGTGCTTGCTATCTCAGCTTTGAGCATATCTTTTTCACTAAGTTTAATTATTTCTAGATTTTGACTTAAAGTGAGAGACATTGGACTCTTCCTTCCACATGAACACTTAGGGGCCATTGTAGGTTATTAACTGACCTAATTTCAATATGTTGCATTGCAGGGTATCAGGAGACCCAAGGAGAAAAAGAGAGACGGGGGAATGGCTGTTCAGTGCAGCAATAAGAACCTACACATTATTCAATTAAGTGTGCCATCTTATATAGGCATGGCTTATGGTGCCCCAGAACAATTACAAAGTCACATCAAAGAACACTGATCACAATGCTATAACAGATATAATAATAGTAAAGTTTGAGATATTTGTGACACAGGGGCGTGAAGTGAACACATACTGTGGGAAAAATGGTGCTGACAGACTTGCTTTGAGCAGGGTTACCACAAACCTTCAATTTGTAAAATAAATAAATAAATAAAAGTAAAATGCAATATCTGTGAAGCATAATAAAACAGCGTTTACCTGTATTTTTAACTTATGGGACTTTGCTCCATACCTGCCTGGTTTCCAGCAACATTTTCTTCCCGTTAGTTCTCCTCCCATCACATTTCAAAACATAAATCTGATAATGTCATTTCCCTGCTTAAAACCTATCATTGGTACCAAATTGACATGGGATAAAGTCCAAGTCCCCTAACAGGGTTTCTCAAAACTGTCCACTAATAAAAACTAATAGTGGACAGGATTAAATGAGAGACGCCACAGGCTTTGAGGGAACAGGGAGTGATGCCTGGTAAAATTTCTTTATATTCTCAAGTTTTATGTTAAAAACTCAAGCAAAGTTGGCATTGTATTATATAATATAGCTATATTTACTTAAACATGAAGATACTTTTTTAATTGTGGTAAAATGCATATAACATATAATTTACCATCATAAACATTTCTAAGCATACCGTTTAGTAATGTTGAGTGCATTTCCAGTATTGTGCTACTATCACTACCATTCATCTCCAGAACCTTTCTTCATCTTGCATAACTGAAACGCGATATCCATTAAACACTGATTTCTCATTTCTCCCTTCCCCCACCCCAGGAAACCACCATTCTACTTTCTGTCTCTATGAATTTGACTATTCTAGGTACCTCAAGTACGTATAATCGTACAGTATTTATCTTTTTGTTTCTGGCTTATTTCACTTAGCATAATATCCTTTAGGTCTATCCATGTTGTAGCATGCATCAGGAATTTTTTTCTTTTTTAAGAAAAAAATATGCATAATATTCTACTGTATGTATGTATCACATTTTGTTTATCCATTCACCTATCCATGGACAATTGAGTGACTTCCACATTTTGGTTATTGTGATTAATACTGCTCTGAATATTGGTGTACAAATATCTCTCAAGTTACTGCTTTCATGCCTTTTGCATATATACTCAGAAGTGGAATTGCTGAATCATATGGTAAATCTATGGGCAATTTTTTAGAAACTGCCATACTGTTTTCTGTAGCAACTGCATCATTTTACATTAACAACAATAGTACATGAGGGTTCCAATTTCTACACATCCTCACTGACATACATGTTTTTTGTTTTTGGATTTTTATTTTAATAGTAGCCAATCTAATGGATGTGAGGTGATATCTCATTGTGATTTTGATTTGAATTTCCTGAATGATCAGTGATGTGGAGCACCTTTTCACGTGTGTGGACACTTTTACAGCCTCTGTTGAATTGATGCTCTCAGAATCTCCAGCTCCCACATAAGTGCCCCACGTTGAGATCTGAGCAGACATTCAGAGCCCTGCAGCTTGAGTGCTCACCTACCTTTTCACCTTGAGGTCTGCTCCTTCACAGGAATTATCTTAGAAAATCTTTCATAGTAGCACAACAACAGTCAAAACAGAAGACTTCTGTGACCCCAAAATATCTGGAGATTTCTTCTCACCAGCAGGCAAGCAGTCAATTCTGCAGGGGATGTGAACTAGGCATTGTCCAATTCACTTCCCACACTGTCTACCTGGAGATAGCATCAGATCCCACAGGTTGAGGGCTCAGCCCCCAAGACTGCACCTGACTTCAGACACCAGTCACAAGTCCAGACCTCAAGAACTTCTGACTGATCAGCTTCAAGTTATGGTTCCCATGACCCTAACTAGGTTTGCTGGAGCAGCTCACAGAACTCAGGGAAACATTTCCTTATGCTTACTGGTTTAATACAAAGGATATTACAAAGAATACAGATTAAGAGATGCATAGGACAAGGTACAGGGAAAAGGGCCCTGAGCTTCCATGTCCTCCTTGGGTATGCCATCATCCAGGAACCTCCACATGTTCAGGTATCCAGAAGCTCTCTGAATCCTGTCCTCTTGGGTTTTTATGGAGGCCCAATTACATAAACATGATTGATTAAACCCTTGGTTTAATGGCTATCAGTGATGAACTTGACCTTTAACCCCTCTCCCCACCGAGGACACTGAGGGCAGGTTGGGCTGAAAGCTCCAATCCTCCAACCATGCCTCTGTCTTTCTTGTGACAAGCCTCATCCTGAAGCTATCAGTCAACATTAGCACACAACAAGACAGTACTTTGGTGATTCCAAGGATTTTATGAGTTGCATGGCAGCAAATGGGATGAAGACCAAGTCTATATTTCACAAAATAACAGGTATCATATACTCTGGGGGTTTCCAGTGCTGTGCTTTTTATGCTACACGCCCTACTCTCTTTCACCTCTTGCACTTTGTATGTGGTTTCCTCTGATTGGAGGCCTTTCTTTCTTTCCCACTTACTCATCTTTCAGGGCTAAATATAATTTTTCCCTACCACCATATTGGTCCTGGTTCAACATTTTTAGAGAGATTAAATACTTTCACTTCTAATTCCCATAATAGCTTTTTCCCATTTTTTCCATTCAGCCAGTATCGTGATTGTGTCATTTTCCTCATGAGACTGGCTTTATTATCTTTGCAATCTCAGCTGGCAGCCCAGGGCCTGACTCATGGCTGAAGCTCCAAGAAATGTCTGCTTAGTGAATAGATGGAGAGGGCTTTGCAAATGGGAAAAGCATAAGCCAAGTTATGGAGTGATGAGCAGGATTCAATTTCAGAAAAGTTAGTGCCTGCAGGATTTACATCTACATAAAAGTATGGGGATTTGCAAAGTTTAAGACATTGTAGATAGCTGGACATTTGAATTCTTCAGAGGCTAGAGATCTTACCGATGTGACCTGGCCTCACATAAGAAACATTCAATAGCTCAATCAAAGCCAAGGAGTGAGGAGCAGAGGGACCAATGGCTTACAGAAAGAGCTTACGGCTTGCCTAGCAAGAGTCAATAAAACTTTAAAATCAATATGCTGATGAAGTGCCAGCTAGAAAACATCACGGAATAGGTTGATGTGGCCATAAGGGATCTAAGAATAATCTTGTACTGCAGTATTCCAGTCTCGTCCCTCATCACTGTCCCCAGGTATCTGAATACTACAAAATCTTTGTAAGCTCAGTGGTTCCTTATAGAAAAGACAATAAAAGTTCTATTTTCGCAGATTTTATTCAACAATAAAAGTGATGGATAATTATGGGGAAAATTTAGAAAACATAAATAAAGCTAAAAAAAATCAGAAACTGTCTAGAGGTTACCACAATTAATAATTACATGAGATCCCTTCCTTCCTTGCTTCCGTCCTTCCTTCTGTCCTCCCTTCCTTCCTTCCTCCCTCCCTTCCTTCCTTCTTTTCTTCTTCTTTTTTTTTTTGTAGAGACGGAGTCCTGTTCTGTCGCCCAGGCTGGAGTGCAGTGGCACCATATCAGCTCACTGCATCCTCCACCTCCCAGGTTCAAGCAATTCTCCTACCTCAGCCCCCGTCCTGTCCCAAGTATCTGGGACTACAGGCACATGCCGACACACCCGGCTAATTTATTTTGTATTTTAGTAGAGACAGGGTTTCACCATGTTGCCCAAGCTGGTCTCGAACTCCTGAGCTCAGGCAACCCCCGTCCTCGACCTCCCAAAATGCTAGGATTACAGATATGAGCCTCCACGCCCGACCGAGATCCCTTTGTTTCTTAAACACATGTGTTGGCATGACTGAGACAATTCTCGACATGTATTTGATATATTTATTTTGTAATGAAACAACAGCATTGACTTATGCTGCAGAAAACGCTTTGCAAGCATTATTTTTAAGAGCTATGTAAGTCCCTCATTAAAGCATAATTTATTAAATATTGTTCTATTTTTGGACACTTAGATTATTTCCAATATTAAACAATATTTACGTTCATGCAACTTTTAGAAATGTTTTGTGTTAGTTCCTTAAATAATGTGAAATAAAGATGCTTAATACTCACCTACCAGTGCTATTTTGAGGGTTATGAGACATTAACCCACCTACTATACACGTTTATGCATCCTGAAATCTGAGGATAAGTAATATAATTTTGATTTAACCTTGATAGAATAAGAGAAAAATTAGCAATAACAGAGTTGAAATCAGGGAACCAAAATTCATTCTAGCCAGTAAAATATAAACAAATAGTCATAAAACTTGTCTCAGTGAAGTACATTCCTTACCACAAACATTTTTTATGCCCTCATCTTTCTAGAATACAGTAGGAATATTATCATTCTAATCATATGCATATATGTAGATGTGCACACATACACATTGTTGTCTACAGAAAACCATATTGCCACTCTTTCAGTTTAAATACTGTTAAACCATTCTACATACCACAAAATAATAAATAGCATATTATGATTCATCTGAAAGAACCAACCCAAATTACACTCAGCCAAAGTGCATTCGAGCACAGAAGCGATCTTAAATAATTTAAATACAGCCTTTAGTTAAATTAAACATGCTTATCAAAAAGGTTTCAATAACTCAATTTTAATAAATTTAATAAATTATCTCTAAATCATTATTTTTACAAATAATTTGATTTTATAAAATAACCTTTATCAAACCTCCCTCTGAATTGCATGTATCTGAAAATACAGTGTTTTTAGAAGAAATTTTAACCTTGTTTTTCATGGTTTAGAGAGCCTATATTTTTTAGTTCTTCGGCTCTTGAGTCTATTAGTCTTATCGTGTTCTTCTATGGCACACCATGGATGCCATCTATGAGGCAGCTATCATGACATTGATAGAAAATTTCTAGTAGAAAGGAACAGTGCCTGTTTAATTGAAATTTAACAGCAGCTAAAAATGTGCAACATCCAAGTAGACCCTTAAAATCCACTGTGATCCCCAAGACTCAGAGGTGAGGTGCACTTCTGAAAATAAAAAGCCATTCAGAAATTGCTTAGCTGGAGAAAGTGGCTTAAGAGGCTTCTGCTTTTAGGCTGAGCTTATCAGAATGGGAATTACCTTTACTGTAAATAAATCACATTGTTTTCTTCACAGGTGGCTCAATTTAGCTGTTTAATCTGAGAGAAATGATAGACTTAAGAGCAGAGGAAAAAATTCTTGGTTCATCAGGTTTGGAGGAGTATGAAAAATACTTTATCTCCGTTTCAATATTTCTATCTGATAATCAGTTGTGTAGACTGTAATTTCAGAGTAATTTGAAGCATAGAAAATAGAAAGTCTTACATATAAGTATGTCTTGGAGTGTCATATAGATGGCAGCGGGCTAAGGTATTTGTTTAGAAATAATATTTTGTTTTTACTGTCATGTTTAATAACTTGCCCAAAATATATGTGTACATGTTTTCTCAGGCAGTTTTCCAAAGGAAAAGGTCATTCAATTTTGATGACTGGCCGAGTAATGTACTCTATGTGGTCAAGACAGGAAACTGGCTGAGGTAGGAAAAAGATAGTTTAGAAAACCATGCATGCTTTAAACTAAGAATAACTGAAAGTAATGCAAATCTAAATCTTTATTAGGCTAAACTCTATTACAATTATGTAAACTGCAAATGTAAATGTGATATACACAATTCAAAAGGAAATGTAAGGAAAATATATTAAATTCAATACAGAAATAATCATAAAGTTTAATAGAGAACAAGGAGTCCATGCCTACTTTTAGAAAATATAACACATTAGAAAACACATATAATGCAAAAGAAATTGTTAACACTTCCTCATAATAACATATTTTGCATGCAATACCATAAGTTGAACTAGTGAAATAACAAAAAGTATATGGTTTTAGTTGATTTCTCTAATTCTGTAACATAAAGCCTAGGAACCGACCTAAGGGAAAATCCTAACAGGGTAAAATGCAGTTTGAAGAGACTGGAAAGCTGGGACACGTCCTGAGAAAATGCTATACCTAAGAAACAAGTGTTTTAAAATAAAAGACAAAAATAAATAAAGTTTTAAAAGTGATCCATTAACAATACTTTTAATCTGTAATGTTATGATAAATCGGCATTCTAATTAATTATGAATTAGAACTTCAGGCTGAATGTGCTCAAGAGCTTTTTGACTTGAATGTTCCATTTCCGTGTACCATATTTACTGTGGGGGGTGGGTAGAAATAATGACCATGTTGGGGCCCTAGTCCATTTGCAGTGCCTCTCTCTCTGTTTCTAGACTCCTTGAAAGAAGAGACTTATGCTTGTGGGTGTGTATCTGCTCTTCCACCTCAGGGCTCCACAGCATTTTGGTAAAAAGGCATTCAACAGACATTTATGCAAGGCATGGTTGATCGTTGACAGAAGCAGAAAGCTACTGACACCTCTCCACAGGGTCTGGAGTAAATTGGAAATGTCTAATGCTTTCTGAGCTACCTGAGGTAGCTATGAGGAAGACAGGACAAGATGGTAAGGATGGAGCTGAAGAGGAATACACCCTAAAGGGAAAGGATCAGCTACTCCCCCCATTTCACACCCCTACAGAAAAATGCTGTGTTGTGTCCAACACTGCTCCAGGAACTTGGGGATATAGCAGAAAACAAAACCAAAATGGCCCGGCGTGGTGGCTCACACCTGTAATCCCAGCACTTTGGTAGGCCAAGGCACGCAGTTCACGAGATCTGGAGATTGAGACCATCCTCTCTAACACGGTGAAACCCCCTCTCTACTAAAAATACAAAAAATTGGCCAGGCATGTGATTGGCGCCTGTAGTCCCAGCTACGTGGGAGGTTGAGGCAGGAGAATGACGTGAACCCAGGAGGCGGAGCTTGCAGTGAGCGGAGTTCGCGCCACTGCACTCCAGCCTGGGCCACAGAGTGAGACTCCATCTCAAAAAAAAAAAAAAAAAAAATGTTGGCAAGGAGCTCACCTAAACTTTTAATCCAATGGAGACAGACAGATGATAAATGCAGTAAATACGTAAATTATGAGTTCATCAGAAGGATAAAATTGCTTTAAAAATAAGAAGGATGGGGCATGCATTGGTTAGCTTGTAATTTAGTTACCAAGGGAAGGAAGGTCCAGGTATTGAGGACAGCAAACACAAAAAGCCTTGATGCAAGGGTGGGTCGGGCGGAGTTCATGGAATAGTAGACTGATTTTTCCCTTTAAGTAGGTAAGAAAGAGTAATAGTCCTTTGTGGGTTTCTGGCTATTTCTTGACAAAAGCAACTCTTATTGATGCATTTGCTTTAAAGACATCTGAATTATTCTACCAGATGAAAAACAAGAAGGGCCTACAATCTGCCCCGTACACAGATGACACTAGAAAGGAGTCAGGCCTGCTGCAGGATGAGGGTGGGAATTTTTCATGGCAGAGATGAAAAGTCTGAACAAATCATAAAGGCTTAACTCCAAGATAGAAGGCCACAAAGGAACTGTCTTAAAAGAATGACAGAGGCACAGCTAAAGGAGAAATGTGAACGTACCCAAGTAAAGACAAGAAGCTCATAAATCAACAAACTTTGCATTTGGTAAAGGCAAATGGCACTGTAAGAATTTGAGAGATAACCTGTCTGTCTCCTAATGCATGATTTCCTTATTCTAAATTATTCCATGTTACAGAAAAATGGAACTAAGGAAAGGAACTAATGAGTACTATATAGGCAGAAGCCCCATTTCTTATGCAATTCCTGTTTTAATCGCTTTTCACCTCTTCCTCCAAATATAGATGTAGTTTCCATTTAACATTATTGGGAAAGTAGTTGAAAGTGTCAAAAATCAAGAGAAAGGTGAGATGAGCTGAGGGTGCTTCTCTGAGAAACATCTCCACAAGCTGCCATTTTGATGAGGAGACTGGTGACTCATTAGAACGTCTCTTCTATATGATGGCAGACATGCTGGTTTGCTGACTAGAGAGATTAAACACAAATCACAACATTTCACCAAGTTAATAGATAATAGAGTCACATGGGCTAAGGGCAGATCTGTTCATTTCAATGCAGAAAAAGATTACACACACAAACAAACAAAAAGTAAGACAGGCAAACTCCTTGGCAGGTAATATAGCTCTGGGTTATTCAGTGTAATGTTTTGGGGAGTGCAAATGCTGTGACTTCTTAATCCATGCATGGATTTTTATACATGGATGTATGTTCATGTAAATATACAGTATTAAGCAGGAGAAGATCATGTTTCCCACAATCCCTCTCCTCTTCCTTCTTCTGCAATAGTGGATAAAATTAGATTATTTGAGAAAAAGATATTAGCACTCATCCAAAATATGAGTACGGAAATGTAAATAATAATGTATGCGACCAGAATTTGTAACCTTGAAACACTACAGGTTTTGGTTGAGAAGATAATGCAGCCTACTGCCTTAAAACTTACACCCCTTTGCCCCAGGAAAGTTGATTCAAAAAGATTTTGAGTTTTTTTGAGTCAAGTGGGTAAAGTCAGAGATATCTGTAAAGCTCCCTGTCCTGAAATCCTTAGCACGGTGAGAATCAGACCTCCAAGGACCCGGGGTAACCTGTCACATACTACCTGTCAAAAGGTAATACTTTCTTGATCGCTGAATATGTCTAAGTGAATTTTTTTTTTTTTTTTTTTTTCAGATGGAGTCTCCCTCTTCTGTCACCCAGGCTGGAGTGCTGGATTGCAGTGGCACGATTTCGGCTCTCTGAAACCTCTGCCTCCCTGGCTCAAGTGACTCTCCTGCTTAGGCCTCCAAAGTAGCTGGGACTACAGGTGTGTACCACCATGCCAGACTAATTTTTGTCACAATTTAAAGACATTAGAAATTTATTTATTTCACCTGAGAACTAGCTTTTTTTGCCTGCAGATATGTTAGCTTGCTCAACTCCTAGATTTCCAGAATAAACTCTTAATTTCCTCTTTAGCTAAATGATAGTGTAGTTCAGAAGGTATGTTAGATGACCAATGAATGCTTTTTGCATCTTAGCACTATTTAGCCACTGCCTTGCCAACCACAACCCAAACTCCAGATTCAGGCCTACAGTCTTTTCTTGACGCTCTTCTAGAGAGAGAAGAAAATGTTATTGATCCACAACTTTGGGGGAAGATAAGCAGGAGGCAGAGTCAGCTTGGAATTGAGTGAGTCCTGTGAAGATTTTCCATCTCAGATGTCTAACAGGGCCTTCGCACATGAAAATTATTAAGCTTCACAATTATGTGTTAGTTTAAGCAAATACCTGGAAGGCAACTGACAAGCGTATTTAAGCCTCTTTGTAAGAGGAATTGCTATGCACAGGGATTTAAAAAACATCAGCTTTACTGGGCTAGTTTCTTGTGTAATGATTGTAATGTATTACATTTACATATATTTTAAAGCCAGCAAAACTCTTTCACAAATGGCTTGTCATTGCCAAGCATGTGTTAGAAATGATTGAAAACTCTACAAAGTGAATTAAAAGTGTAAAAATGCTACATATTTTTATCATGAAAAATGAAACCAAATGTTTTAAAAGCTGAACATTTTAGGACAATATATGGCAATAATCAATCAATGGTTTCAGCCTTAGTTTTGCCACTGGTCTACTTTGGGCTTAAAGTTGATGCCTTATTGCATTGCAAATTATCTGATAAGAGAAAATAAAATAAAATAAATTTTACCAACATGAAAGGGTACCAATAACAAGAAAATTGTGGCCAGGCGCGGTGACTCATCCCTGAATCCTAGCACTTTGGGAGGCTGAGGCAGGTGTATTGCCTGAGCTCAGGAGATCGAGAGCAGTCTGGGCAACACAGTGAAACCCCATCTCTACTAAAATACAAAAAAATTAGCTGGGTGTGGTGGCAGGCACCTGTAATCCCAGCTACTCTGGAGGCTGAGACAGGAGAATCGCTTGAACTCAGGAGGCGGAGATCAAAGTGAGCCGAGATCACGCCATTGTACTTCAGCCTAGGCAACGGAGCAAGACTCAGTCTCAAAAAAAAAAAAGAAAGAAAAGAAAAGAAAAGAAAAGAAAATTGTAAGGAGTTTTCTCAATTAATAACCCACATAAGATAATTCTTTCCATGTATCAGTCACGATACTAAGCACTTTACATTCATTTATGTTATGTAATCATTATAGCATGCATGCAAGGTAATGAGTATTATTTTCCTCATTTTATAAAAGAGGAAACTGATGTTTGAGGCTAATTTGCTTAAGACCACAGAATTAGCAAAGGAAAAGATAAGTGAATGTATCCCTGATCCCCTTTAACACTTCATACACAGCCTCCCCATAATGTCCAGTATTAACTTCATAAATGAGCCATACCACCAATATGAGAAAATAAGTCCACATGTGCCAATTATTCACATATGATCTCTTAACTCCTTCTATACTCTGCCCTGTAATGTAGGCATTGAGACATTGTGAACTGCCTTTCCAAGATTCCTTTCTTAGCTGTCTTTCTGATGGATTCTGTCAATATGAGGCACTACAGGAAAATTGGAATGAGAAAGAAGATAGAAGGGACTTCTGACAGCTGCCATTGTAGTATCAGTTGAGCTTCCTGGCAGCAATTATTTCCAGCCTCCAGCTTCTTCAGGCAGTCTCAGAACCAGTCTTATCAAACCTTCTCCAAAATACCAACACCAACTAGTCCTGCTCAGTGGGGCTCCTCATCCAAGCTCCTGTGTTCTTGAAGTTCAACAATTCTCTTTGTTCAAGCAGCCCTGGAAGTGACTGATGGCTCCATTCGTTATCTTGGTTTCTTCGGTGTTCTTTTCTTCTCTTTTTTCCTTTCTTTTGCCTCCTTCTACTACAAAACCTATACAGCCAATTTCAATAAGCTCTATTGAAATATTTGGTTTGGTTTCTCTTTTCCTCGTAAGGCCCTGAAAAAAACAGTACTTGGTACCATGAATAAAACATTCAAAGGAGATATTCTAGGATTTATTTTGTTATGCCTTTGCCCATGAGCACAGCTGATGAAAAATGGGATACTGCTGATCTCTGTTATGTAGTGACAGTGGGAAAAATTAAATTATCATCTTTGTTTGCTTAGAGTGAAGCACCTTTTGAAACAAGTGCTTTGGAAGACCAAGTAGCTGATGCGCTTACTGTTATTATAGTAATAATGACCACAAGAATTACGTAGTGGGTTGGCTGCTTTCAAATGCATCGAAGAGTTTACAGGAAAAAAAATCAAAGCCCTGTGTTGTAAAGCAACAGCTCAAGTAAGGGCCAGACTATCAGTAAAGTTATTACAATAAAAATACCCAAGAGAGGTTGGAATTTCTTTTTTCCTCATGATGGTAAAGCAAAACTATTACCATTCAGGGAATTATAGGAATCACTGTCATTAAGAAAGACTTGAAAGATGCAGATAGATTCCTACCTCTATTTAGATTCTTTAATAGAGACAGGAAATAGAGATTCATATCTCTATTTAACTCTGTCATTGGACCAGATCAAAAGGATATTGGAGAATAATGGTGGATTTTAATTAATTGTATAAGGTTAACTAATTATAACAGTTGCTCCAGATATTAATTATTTACCAGGGCAAGTCTATACATCTCCCAACACCTGACACCTTTTTTTTTCTCTATACCAATTTGTAAGGATCACCAGAAGCAGTTTGCTTTCACTTGTCAGGAGCAACAGTATACCTTTACTGTCTTGCCTCAAGGCTATGTCAAATATCTTACTCTTTCACATAATCTAGTTCACAGAGGTTTCAATCACAAGCATATCCCACAGAACATCATGCTGTTCCTCTTCATTGATGGCAACATGCTGATTGGATCTCATGAGCAGGAAGTAGCAAGTACCCTAAACAATGTATTAAGACACATGTATGTCAGAGAGTAAGAATGAAATACCAAAAAAATTCACAGGCCTGCCACCTTGGTGAATTTCAGGACATCCAGTGATTTGGAATATGATGGAATATCCCTTTAAGTGAAAGATAGTTGCTACACTTCACGCTGCATGGTAGGCTCTTTGGATTTTAGGGACAATGTAGGCCCATTTGAGTGTGCTAATACAACCCATTTATTAATTTAACTATAAAGTGACCAGGGCTTAGTGAGATCAAGGGGAAAAGGTAGCATTTCACCATCGAGTCCGCAACTCTGTTCGTTCATCCTTGTGACTCAGAAGATGCTTGGGTACGCCTTGTATCTGACAAACAGGCATGTTGTGTTGAGCATCTTACAAGCTACAATAGAGAGATCACAGTGCAGATCCACAGAGATGCAGTTAAAAAAAAATATGATACCCTCTTTGGCAGACATCTATTCTCCTTTGGAGAAGCAGCTTTTATATTTTCTGGGCTCTTATAGAGCCTGTTGAAAGCCTAATCACGAGACATCAAATGATGATGTAGCCTGAGATTGCTGTCATAAAACTGGTGTTCTAAAAACTGGTGTCTTTGGCCAGGTGTGGTGGCTCAAACCCAGCACTTTGGGAGGCCGAGGTGGGTGGATCACCTGAGGTCAGGAGTTTGAGACCAGCCTGGCCAACATGGTGAAACCCTGTTTCTACT
>NW_012109919.1:3341039-3344257 GCF_000951045.1 Mandrillus leucophaeus
ACAGTGTGGCGATTCCTCAAGGATCTAGAACTAGAAATACCATTTGACCCAGCCATCCCATTACTGGGTATATACCGAAAGGATTATAAATCATGCTGCTATAAAGACACATGCACACATATATTTATTGCAGCACTATTCACAATAGGAAAGACTTGGAACCAACCCAAATATCCATCAATGACAGACTTGATTAAGAAAATGTGGCACATATACACCATGGAATACTATGCAGCTATAAAAAAGGATGAGTTCATGTCCTTTGTAGGGACATAAATGCAGCTGGAAACCATCATTCTCAGCAAACTATCGCAAGGACAGAAAACCAAACACCACATGTTCTCACTCATAGGTGGGAATTAAACAATGAGAACACTTGGACCTGTCTCTTATACACATCTAGATGTGTATAAGAGACAGGTGAGACTCTGTCTCAAATAACAATAATAATAATAATAAAACAAAACCTGGTGTTACTATAAAGCTGCATGTACACAACAGCAATTCCACCATTATTCCACCATCAAATGAGAACCACAGATAAAATATCTACCTTGAGCAGATCTGAAAGTTACATTTTAGGATCTCGGGCTCGTAGCTCACCTCTACCTACTTCCTTGCCTCCTCTTACTCAATCCCTCAATCCACACCTCTGACCTCATGTCAAAGTGTTACTGGGGAGGAAAAAATCTTGGACCTGACTTACAAATGTTACTGCACAACACATTTGTACCTACCAGAAGTGGTTTTAGTACTGCAGGTACAAATGGGAAGTTCCTGAAAGAAAATCCTCCCAGTGGAGAGAACTTTAAACTGTGCATTTGGTGATCCATTTCATCTGAACTGAAAAATGGTCAAGGATGTAGGTATATATTAAGTCACGGGCATCAGATTAGCTAAATGACCAGAAATTTGCAAGGGAAAAGATTGATAGTAAGGAAGTCTGGGGAGAGGCTTATAGATGAAGCTCTTAGAATGGACACAGAGTTTAGAGATTGTTTTGTCTTGTATGAATTTCTGCCACAAGGCATTCTTTGCAGAATAAGATCCCAATCATCAAATAGAAAAAAAAAATAAAGATTTTGTGGACAAGGGCCAACCCCCTTCACCAGGAATACCTAATTAACTATCATGGTATTCCACCTAACATTGCTTCTAACCAAGAGACACATTTGTCAACAACAACAAAAAAAGCCATAGTGGTCTCATGGACACAGAATGAGCTAATATTCTCCATCACTCAGAAGCAACTGGCCTGATAAAATGGTGGAGTATCCTACAGAAATCTCAGTTGGGAGACAACACCCTGAGAAAATGTATAGAATTTATAGAAGGTTTAATTCATAGGATGCAATATACTTTTCTGCATAGTAACCAATATAAGATGCAGTTTTTCCCATAGCCCAGATACAGGAATTGCAGAATCAAGCAGTGAAAATAGAAATGATTTCTCCATTACTTCTAAAAAATAAATCCATTTACAAAAACTTTGCTGCCTTTTAAACTTTGCTGAACTAAAGGTATTTGTCCCTAAATGAGGTATGTTCCCAGTAAGCAACACAACAGTTTTATTGAATTGGAATTTGAGACTGTAACTGGGCCAATTTGGGTTTTAATGTCAATGAAACAGGCAAGGATGAAGCCATTTCTACTGACTGACGTGATTCCCTGATTGTCAAGAAGAAGTTGGATTGCTACAATACAATAAGGGAAGAAAGGGTGTCTGAAAGTCATGAAATACTCTGACATGCTTCTTAGTACTTCAATGTCCAGTAGTAAAAGTTAATTGAAAATTATAACAAGTGAATAAATTCAGTACCACCACTGAAGCTGCCTGCGGGGAAAGGCGACATGAAATGGGTAGTACAAGAATGATATTATAAAGACTAATGACCACTTTGTGACCAATTACAGTGAAAGAACTGTAGCTGCTTGGCGAGTTGTTTCTATACAATTTTATATTCATGTTATATATTCATATGAATCAACTAATTCTACCTTCCACATCTTCTCTTATTATTTTATGAGTTTTTGTCTGCAAGTTACAAATCAGGTAGGAAGTTAAGACTGCCCTGGGGCCGGGCATGGTGTCTCATGCCTGTAATCCCAACACTTTAGAAGACCGAGGCGAGTGGATTACTTGAAGTCAGGGGTTTGAGACCAGCCTGGCCAGCATGGTGAAGCCCCATCTCTACCAAAAATACAAAAAGTAGCCAGGCGTGGTGGCAGGCACCTGTAATCCCAGCTACTTGGGAGGCTGAGGTAGGAGAATCACTTGAACCAAGAAGGCATAGATTGATTACAGTTAGCCAAGATTGTGCCACTGCACTCCTGCCTGGGCAATACAGCAAGACTCAGTCTCAAAAACAAACAAACAAACAAAATACATTGGAGAGGATCTGCACCAAGATGGCCAAACAGGAACAGCTCCAGCCTACAGCTCCCAGTGTGAGCGACACAGAAGACAGGTGATTTCTGCACTTCCAACAGAGGGACCAGGTTCATCTCACTGAGGCGTGTCAGACAGTGGGGGCAGGACAGTGGGTGCAGCCCAATGAGCAAGAGCCAATGCAGGGTGAGGCATCACCTCACCTAGGAAGCGCAAGGGGGAAGGGAATTTCCTTTCCTAGCCAAGTGAAACCGTGACTCACAACACCTGGAAAATCAGGTCACTCCCACCCGAATATTGCATTTTACCAAGGGTCTTAGCAAACGGCACACCAGCAGATTATATCCCGTGCCTCGCTCAGAGTGTCCCATGCCCACGGAGCCTCCCTCATTGCTATCACAGCAGTCTGAGATCTAACTGCAAGGTGGCAGTGAGACTGGGGGAGGGGCGCCCACCATTGCTGAGGCTTAAGTAGGTAAACAAAGTGAACAGGAAGCTCGAACTGGGTGGAGCCCACCGCAGCTCAAGGAGACCTGCCTGCCTCTGTAGACTCTACCTCTGGGGACAGGGCATAGCCAAACAAAAGGCAGCAGAAACCTCTGCAGATGTAAACGTCCCTGTGTGACAGCTTGGAAGAGAGTAGTGGTTTTCCCAGCACGGAGTTTGAGATCTGAGAACAGACAGATTGTCTGCTCAAGTGGGTCCCTGACTCCTGAGTAGCCTAACTGGGAGACATCCCCCATTAGGGGCAGACTGACACCTCACACCTCACACGGCCGAGTACACCTCTGAGACGAAGCTTCCAGAGGAACGATCAGACAGCAACATT
>NW_012109919.1:3351543-3353816 GCF_000951045.1 Mandrillus leucophaeus
GCCCAGGCTGGAGTGCAGTGGCACGATCTCAGCTCACCCCAACCTCCACCTTCCAGGTTCAAGCAATTCTCCTGCCTCAGTCTCCCAAGTAGCTGGGATTACAGGTGCCAGCCACCACGCCCAGCTAATTTTTGTATTTTTAGTGGAGACGAGGTTTCACCATGTTGGCCAGGCTGGTCTCGAACTCCTGACCTCAGATGATCCACCTGCCTCCGCCTCCCAAAATGCTGGGATTACAGGTCTGAGCCACCCTGCCCAGCCTGTAATTATCTTTTTTAGTAGGCTGAAATACTGTCTTTTTGTTCTTTTGGCCCTCAAATATTTCCCTATATTAAACAATTCATTTATATCTTTAACTTATATCTTTTAAAATACCTCAGGTAGTTTTTCTCTTTCTGATTTGATCATGACTCACAAATGACAGGTAAAACATGCTGCTATTTGGGTTCTTTTGGTGTATATATGGCAACATTTAGTGGTATTGAAGAATTACCTTTAGAAGTCCCTTCTTTGTTCTAGTGAATCTCTCATGTTAATGATTAGGTCAAAGTCAGAGACCCAAATTGAATAGGTGAAAAATTTTGGAACACTCAAAGTAGGGAGATTTCCTTCATCCATTAGGAAAGACTGGAAAGACACAAATGGAGTGAGTATTTTATGACATGTGCTTGGAGATGTCAATGGTTTACAAGATGCGGTTTGCAAACTCCTGATGGTTTCCAAGACATCTTCAGGGGATTTGTGAGTTCACACCTACTCTCATAATAATACCAAGACATTATTTCCACTTTCACCGTGTTATCATTTGCGTTCATTTTGCAAAATCAATGGAGCGTAAAACTGCTGATGCTATTGCTTGAAACAAGGCCATGGCACCAGCCTCAGCTTGCCTATATTCTTCACCATCACACACTCCTTGATAAAAAAAGAAAGGACAATTTTACTTAAGAAGGTCCTTGAAAGAGCAGTAAACATGATTACTTTTATAGAAGTTTGGCCCACACATAGAGATTTATTTATTTTTTAATTTCTGCTCAACAGAATGGGCAGTATGTACCAAGCACTCGTGATGTCTGTCAAATGGTTGTCACTAGAAAACGCACTGGCATTTGAGTTGCAGTTCATAAAACATTATTTTTACCTAAAATAATTACTGACAGACAAAATATTGTTATTTTGTCTTAGATATTTGGGAAACCATTTTTTTAGAAATTAACTGTGTGATCCTATCCCTTCAAGAAAAGCCATTGACAGTTTTTGTTGCCAAGAAAAGTTGAGCTATCAAGCAAATATGAGAAGTTTGAAAAATTTGGGTCCACTTCCACAAGCATGATAGCTTCTCAAAACTTAAAGACTTTGCTAATGTCAATGGTAATGTTAATGAATGTAGGTTTTTAAATATTATATAATAAAATATGTCAACATTTATGGTAGCTACATAACTTAGTGAGCTAATATTTTACGAATAGTCAATGCATAATGATATAAAATTATATATGGATAAAACATCCATTCAAAGTGCAAGATTCATTCAAATAATTTTAATATAACCAGAGCTTATTAATGTTTATTAATATCATTTATGATTCTATTTTGCAATTAATCTTTTAAACTACCATTTGTTGAGTTTTGGTGTAATATCAAAGAAGAGCATCCATACTATTTGGAAGAATTATTAAAATGCTTCTCCCTCATCCAGCTAAATGTATGTGTAATGCTAAGTGTTCTTCATATAGTTCAACAAAAGAATGTACCACAATAGATTGATTTTAAAGGCAGATATGAAATCCCAGTTGCCTTCTACTAAGCCAGACGTTAAGGAGATGTGTAAAAATTACCAACATGCCACTTTTGTTATTATTTTTGTTTTTCTATTATAAGTGTTGTGTATGTTAACATGTAATGGGTTTCATATTATTATTTTAAAGTTACTTTTAAACATGTAAAGTAATTATGAGTTTTGACTTCTAATCTGGTAAATACACACACACACACACACACACACACATACACACACAGCCACACACACAGATATAACTGTAACAAACAAAAGCTTTCTGGAATTTTCAATAACTTTTAAGAGTGGAAAAAAGATCCTGAGACCAAAAGTTTGAGAACTGCTGAGCTATTTGATTGTTTTTTTCATGACAATATAAATATAAATACTTACTTAAACTGGGCAGTAGTACTATCCGTCAATCAATAGGAATTGCTTTTCTTTTCTTTTTTTTTTTTTTTTTGAGACAAAGTTTCCCTTTTGTTGCCCAGGCTGG
>NW_012109919.1:3358421-3359828 GCF_000951045.1 Mandrillus leucophaeus
CCAAGATGGCCAAACAGGAACAGCTCCAGCCTACAGCTCCCAGTGTGAGCGACACAGAAGACAGGTGATTTCTGCACTTCCAACAGAGGGACCAGGTTCATCTCACTGAGGCGAGTCAGACAGTGGGGCAGGACAGTGGGTGCAGCCCAATGAGCAAGAGTCAAAGCAGGGTGAGGCATCACCTCACCCAGGAAGCACAAGGGGGAAGGGAATTCCCTTTCCTAGCCAAGTGAAACCGTGACTCACAACACCTGGAAAATCAGGTCACTCCCACCCTAATATTGCATTTTACCAAGGGTCTTAGCAAACGGCACACCAGCAGATTATATCCCGTGCCTGGCTCAGAGTGTCCCATGCCCACGGAGCCTCCCTCGTTGCTATCACAGCAGTCTGAGATCTAACTGCAAGGTGGCAGTGAGGCTGGGGGAGGGGCGCCCACCATTGCTGAGGCTTAAGTACGTAAACAAAGTGACTGGGAAGCTCGAACTGAGTGGAGCCCACCACAACTCAAGGAGGCCTGACTGCCTCTGCAGACTCCACCTCTGGGGACAGGGCATAGCCAAACAAAAGGCAGCAGAAACCTCTGCAGATGTAAACGTCCCTGTGTGACAGCTTTGAAGAGAGTAGTGGTTTTCCCAGCACGGAGTTTGAGATCTGAGAACAGACGGATTGTCTGCTCAAGTGGGTCCCTGACTCCTGAGTTGCCTAACTGGGAGACATCCCCAATTAGGGGCAGAGTGACACCTCACACCTCACACGGCCGAGTACACCTCTGAGACGAAGCTTCCAGAGGAATGATCAGACAGCAACATTCGCTGTTCAGCAATATTCACTCTTCTGCAGCCTCCGCTGCTGATCCCCAGGCAAAACAGGGTCTGGAATGGACCTCAAGCAAATGCCAACAGACCTGCAGCTGAGGGTCCTGACTGTTAGAAGGAAAAATCACAAACAGAAAGGACAGTCACACCAAAACCCCATGTGTACATCGCCATCATCAAAGATCAAAGGTAGATAAAGCCACAAAGATGGGGAAAAAGCAGTACAGAAAAGCTGAAAATTCTAAAAATCAGAGCATCTCTCCCCCTCCAAAGGAATGCAGCTCCTCGCCAGCAACGGAACAAAGCTGGGCAGAGAATGACTTTGACAAGTTGAGAGAAGAAGACTTCAGCCAAACTTCTCTGAGCTAAAGGAGGAATTATGAACCCAGCACAAAGAAACTAAAAACCTTGAAAAAAGATTTGACGAATGGCTAACTAGAATAACCAGTGCAGAGAAGTCCATAAACGAACTGATAAAGATGAAAAACATGACGCGAGAACTACATGACAAATGCAAAAGCTTCAGTAACCGACTCGATCAACTGGAAGAAAGGGTATCAGTGATTGAAGATCAAGTGAATGAAATGAA
>NW_012109919.1:3359878-3360989 GCF_000951045.1 Mandrillus leucophaeus
GACTCGATCAACTGGAAGAAAGGGTATCAGTGATTGAAGATCAAGTGAATGAAATGAAACAAGAGGAAAAGTTTAGAGAAAAAAGGAAAAAGAAATGAACAAAGCCTCCAAAGAATATGGGACTATGTGAAAAGACCAAATCTACGTCTGATTGGTGTACCTGAAAGTGACGGGGAGAATGGAACCAAGTTGGATAACACTCTGCAGGATATTATCCAGGAGAACTTCCCCAACCTAGCAAGGGAGGCCAACATTCAAATTCAGGAAATACAGAGAATGCCATAAAGATACTCCTCGAGAACAGCAACTCCAAGACACGTAATTGTCAGATTCACCAAAGTTGAAATGAAGAAAAAAATGTTAAGGGCAGCCAGAGAGAAAGGTCGGGTTACCCACGAAGGGAAGCCCATCAGACTAACAGCGGATCTCTCAGCAGAAATGCTACAAGCCAGAAGCAAGTGGGGGCCAATATTCAACATTCTTAAAGAAAAGAATTTTCAAGCCAGAATTTCATATCCAGCCAAACTCAGTTTCATAAGTGAAGGAGAAATAAACTCCTTTACAGATAAGCAAATGCTGAGAGATTTTGTCACCACAAGGCCTGCCCTACAAGATCTCCTGAAGGAAGCATTAAATATAGAAAGGAACAACTGATACCATCCACTGCAAAAACATGCCAAAATGTAAAGATCATTGATGCTAGGAAGACACTGCATCAACTAGTGAGCAAAATAAGCAGCTAACATCATAATAACAGGATCAAGTTCATACATAACAATATTAACCTTAAATGTAAATGGGCTAAATGCTCCAGTTAAAAGACGCAGGCTGGCAAATTGGATAAAGAGTCAAGACCCATCAATTTGCTGTATCCAGGAGACCCATCTCACGTGCAGGGACACACATAGGCTCAAAATAAAGGGATGAAGGAAGATCTACCAAGCAAATGGAAAACAAAAAAAGGCAGGAGTTGCAATCCTAGTCCCTGATAAAACAAATTTAAAACCAACAAAGATCAAAAGAGACAAAGAAGGTCATTACATAATGGTAAAGGGATCAATTCAACAAGAAGAGAGAACTATCCTAAATATATATGCACCCAACACAGGAG
>NW_012109919.1:3368754-3450479 GCF_000951045.1 Mandrillus leucophaeus
CCCGGCTAATTTTTGTATTTTTAGTAGAGATGGGGTTTCACAGGAATCATTTTTCATTAATCCCTGGACAAATTTGGACGTTAATATCCAACTTGAAGATGAAATGCTGCGACACTCAAGCTAAGTTTATAAATTGCAAGAATCCTGAAGTTGTCTGATAAGATTTTGTTATTCATCGGTATGCATTTTTATACACAGCGGTCTGCTTTCAAAGATCTCTTTAGAGCAGAGGCTTTTGTTTTATCACCATAGCTTTTTTGGTTCACATATGCATATGATTTCATTTGTACTGGTTCCGGAGTCTCTGGTTTGTCTTCTGAGTTATTTAAAAATCAGGCTGATCGCATTATAGACATATTGCAATCCACTGTTTAAAAGAGATCAGCACAAAAGGAAATTTCCTTTCCAGTATTATGAAGTCACTCTACAGCCAGGAGTTCAAATAAGTACTCTGTCTATCTTTAAAGAAGTTCCACTAATTATTGCAATCCAACCAAACTGTGAATTCACCTCTAAAAATAGCCTTTTGGGTGGCTATATTAGTTAAGATAAAGCAATCCTTGCACATGTATATGTTCAAGGCTAACGAGAAGTGCCATCTGTAGAACTGGGATATTTTCACACTCCTCTCTATTATACAAAACAATAAACCCTCTCCAGCTGATTTCTCTCATTGTGAAATGCAAATTGCCTATAAAAGTCCTCAGGGTGTGAGAAGACACTTATCAAACAGACATTACACATGCATTCATAGAAACTATGCAGCCTCAGACTCTATTTTAGATGCATTAAGAACCAGAAAACATAGGTGCGAACCTGTTCACCGTAGCTATAATAATTATGGCCTGAAGTAGCTATGCTGGTTAAGATATGTAGATTACTCTACTGCTCCCACTAACTTTTGATCTACTACATACCTGCCTCCTACCAAGAGAAGTAAAATCTTTAGCACCAAAGAAAATGAAATAAAACACATTATATGTGAGATTTAAAAGACTCCTTTAAATGATTAATCTGGCTTTTACCAGTCAGCTAAATTTTAAATGTGACGTATTCAATATTATTCCTGCTTGGCTTATTCCTTATTGGAGATTTGTGCGTTTTCTTGTGTGATAAATTTACTGTTGGTAACAGGTAATGCAAGTTCTATGGGATTATTAAACTTGAAGAATCCATGTAAACTTTCGTTCAGAAATTGCCTGGTGCCCATGGTATATAAATAACCAAACAGAAAAAGAAAATAAGCAGAAGCAGAAGAAGAAAGAATCGTATTTTACAGAAAAGTATTCAGTCCTGAGTTTGTAAAGGAAGAGGAAAAAAGTCTTCAAAGGAATTGGAATAGAATTTCAATTGAAAAATACAATTAAAATATTTAAGTTTTAAAAATGTAAAATTACCTGAGGATGTTCTAAGAGAAGAAATCGTGGAAATCAACAGCTTAACTTGTGATGCCTTTTTCTATTTCTCATGATGCCTAGGTCTTAGATATTACAGGCGAATACCAAAATACCAAATTATATTTTTATTTCCTAAAATAAATGAATGAACATCTTAATGTAAATGAATGAATATCTTTAAACAATAAAAATAGAGACACTTTATGAGCATAAACTGAAAAAAAAAAATCTTAATTACATAAAACATCTGAATTCTGCTTTCTGAGGGAAATATTATGCACAATTATTCCCCATTATGGGATTTCATTTGTTTTCAAAGGACCAATTCTAAAATTTGAATTTGCATACCAGCAAGCTAAATTTTTTTACAAACCTCACCCTGAAATTCAAGTCCCTTGTTCTACCAGGGAAGCAATTAAGGTCCAATCATTTTTAATGCATCATAAATAATCTTCACACTTGCTGTTAGTTAATTAATATAATCAGTACAACCAAATGCATCAAAATGAAGCTTATTTTGCAAACATGCAAAACGTTCTGCCTCATTGCCCAACTACCAAGATTAAATGACATTTTGCTAACAACTTTTTCCAAGTTGAGTCCAAATTTCATCTTTTAAAAGGGTTCACCAGAAATAATGCAACTATGTCGATATATATTCAGAATGATTAGCCAGTGGAAGTGTTGGTGATAGTGTCTAGTCCACCCCATTACACCTAAGTGCACTGAGATTCATCCAAGTTAGAGGACTTGATTTTTTCAAATACATTATAAACAACAACATCATTAAACCACTATAATATGTCTTCATTTGTACCTCATTTTTTTCTGCTAAGGATTTGAGACTGCTTACAAACACTCATTTAGTGAGATAGATACAGATGTTCTTTGACTCATGATAAACCCATTGTAAGTTGCGAATATACTAAGAAATGGAAAGCATTTAATATAACTAACCTACCAAACACCATAGCTTAGCGTAGCCTTCCTTAAACATGCTCAGAACACTTATATTAGCCTACAAGTGGGCAAAATAATTTAATACAAAGCCTATTTTATAATGAATTGTTGGGTATATCATGTAATTTATTGAAGACTGTACTGAAATTTAAAACCACAATGGTTACATGGGTATTTGAAGTATGGTTTCTACTGAACACAAATTGCTTTTAAACCATCTTAAAGTTAAAAATTTCTAAGTCCAACCATCTTAAGTCAGGGACCATCTGTATAAGCAAGTCAGAAAATAAGAACAAAAGGGGTATAATCCCCGCCACAACCAGACTTACTAAACAAACTAGCAGACTAGATCTGCAGAACAGACTAACACACTAGAATTTTGAGCCTTAATGCTACATCTGCCAACCTGGTGGCATTTGTACCCACCTATCAGTCTTCCTAATCATTGTGACCTCCAGTCTAATTCACATTTTAGTATTTACCAAGCTGGAAGTTCTTTCACAGGGAGATGAACAACCTGGAACATTTAGATCTCAGAAGGCATCCCCATCTTATCCATAAAAGTGCCTACCCCTTCATTATCCTCAGATTTCCTTTCTGATGACCCAGAACCACATATGGCCCCAACTTGTGTCAACTCCATCCTCATCCACTGTAAACCATTATAATTTCCTTGATATTGAGTCTTTCCCCAGGATATAACCTATTGAGGTAACCTCACCAGAGAAGTCAATAAATTACTTTATTCTTCAGTTTTATCTGCCCATTTGTGTGGCATCTGCAAATTAGTAATCAAGAAACCATTTTACAATAATCGCCAAGTGGTTCCATTTCCTCCAACTCTCAGACATGTTGAAACATGCCCTCCAACAAGATAAATTTCCTTTCCATGGAGTAGAGGCAGAGACAGAATTTCTAAGAAGAGATAGCAACATGGGAAAGAATGACGGCCTTTCTCTCCTTCTGATGCCTACATAGTAATAATAATAATGATTTTGTAGTTACCAAAAGCAACTATATCAGGAAAGGAAAATGTACTCCTATCAAAAACTCAAAAGGTGAAGTGATGAGAAGAGGTAGAAGTTCCTAGTGCAATTTGAGAAAGATGGGTGTGGTGCCTATCAATCTGTCTCCACGAAATGCAACCAAAATATAGTATTTTATACTTTTGCAATTTTGTACTTTAACTAAAACCGAAGAGACCGTAGACTGTAGGTATGTCTTTCCCTGCCGATTTCATTTACATGAAAGAGCGAAACAGTTCCTTGGAAGGGATGAAACAGGAAACAGTTCCCTGGAGTGAAATTAAGCAAGTAAACAACTGGGACCAACTCTGACAAACCCATAGGTTCAGAGCGCCACACTTCCCTGAGGAAGTGATTTGAATTATATCCAATTATATCCCAGTCCCCCTTGCTAGCTGCAAAAACCCTGGTACCAGAAAGTCAAAAAAATTCAGAAAGGAATACAGAGCCTAATTCTGAAAACAAAGCCCCAGCTTTCAGCTTTACTTAAGGGACGTGGCTTTTCCTTCTGCCTGAACCTAACATCGATTAGTCTGTGGAAAACTTAGCACAGAGAAAATAAACATGAATCAGAGAAGATTAGAAGTGAGTCAAGGGGTATTCACCTACGCTATATCAGAGCAAGTAGAAATCTAGAGAGAGACCCATTCTACCAACATGATAAAAATAAATGACAAGGAAATATGCACGCAATCTACTGAAAAAAAGAGAGAGAAATACATGGAAAATTCCACGTAGGAGGCAAATGTAGAACCCAGTCTATGAAACAGTTGACAAAATGCACAGTAGACAATCTTCTATTAGTGCTTGATGCAATAGAGAAACAACAATAGTATAAATTCAATTAAACTAGAGCTCAACACTTAATAAAATAACAATGAGATGTAAGGAGAGCTTTCAAGTAAAATTAACTGAAGACTAAAATTACACCATTTATAAATTAATGAATGAATTTTCAAAATGAAAGAAGAGAATGAACACTGATGAATGGCCAACGTAAAGGAAAGGTTGAGGATACAGCAATAAAGACAGAAAATACTAAGATTTTAACAATAAGAAGATAATAATTATGGAAGACAAAAAATATATAGTCTAATGTAAGTGGATCACCCTCCCTAACATGGAAAAAAACAATAAAAATAGAACAGAAAAATTGTACGAGTTATAAGCCAAGAATCACTAACTGGGAAAAAATATTTTTGACCTGTGCATTTTTTCTTTTTAAAAAATTACATCTAAGAGTTTTACTATACAGAATTCTTGATCTGATTCACCATGGGCACCATCACTCCCTCTTGAAGTAACCCAGCCTACTTTACATATTTCTGTTATCCATACAGCCCTGTAAACCTTTAACGGTAAGACCTCTGACATAAAATAAGTCTTTCTTGAACTTGAGGAAAAGGTAATTGCCTATTTTAAGGTTCATTTTCTCCCAACTTCAAAATTATTAAATTAAAGGTAGAGCATAATTAAATATTAAACTTTAAGGACATTCAAACATTGAGGCAAAGAAAGCAAATTACTTATTAAATAAAAAGAATTGCCTCATACATTTTGTACATATGCATACGTAGACGTATATATGAATATAGATGTAGTCACATAGACAATGAATATATGTCTATGTATGTATATACATATATGTATGTGTCTATATGCACATGTGTATATGTACTTTGCAGGGGAGGCAAGGTTTTATCTCAGAGTTTGTTAGCTGGGACTGAGAGATAAATTAACATATGATAGATCAACAGATGAAGAGTATTCAGATTTATTGAATACAAGTTTTTTGTAACAAAGGAGGCTTCATAAGAAAATGAAGACCCAAAGACACAGTTCAAGATGAGCATGTTTGTACTGAATTAGGTGAAGCGTAGTAAACTATAAAAATATAACAGGGCAGGCTCACGCCTGTAATCCCAGCACTTTGGGAGGCCGAGGCAGGCCGATTACGAGGTCAAGAGATCAAGACCATGCTGGACAACGTGGTGAAACCCTGTCTCTACTAAAAAAATACAAAAATTAACTGGGCGTGGTGGCACGCACCTGTAGTCCCAGCTACTCGAGAGGCTGAGGCAGAAGAATCTCTTGAATCCAGGAGGCGGAGGTTGCAGTGAGCCGAGATTGCACAATCGCACTCCAGCCTGGCAACAGAGCAATACTTCGTCTTAAATAAATAAATAAATAAACAAATAAAATTTTTAAAAATTGAAATAACAAGGCAAAGGGGCTTGGGCAAGAGTAGTTAATGGAATGGAGAAGTGGCTAGCAGGATAAGGATTCATCTAACAAGGTTTGTTTCCTAGGCCTAGGCTTCCTATCCTTGGTGATAAGAATGTTCCTTTTCTGCTGTTATATGGAGGGCATCTTTCACATGCAAGTTTCATCTCCAGCTTTTTAACAAGCAGAAGGAAAACCAGTGTGATCTTTTTTGCACTTGGTGTTTTTCAAGTGCCTTTAACTCAAAATAATCAATATGCCAAAAGGGCATACTTTTAACTCCTTCAGCAGATATATAGATATAGATTCAATATCAGAAGATAATGCAGCAATACATATGAAGTCTTAAGAGAAACAGAAGGTGAGTCATAATCGTGCTACTACACTCCAGCCTGCTGACAGAGTGAGACCTTGACTCTAAAAGCAAAACAAAACAAAAAAAGAAATGGAGAATTTGCCTTTCAAATATAAAATACAAATATAACTGCCTTTCAAATATCAAAGCAACAATCAGGTTGAACTAGCTACAGAAGTTATCACCCCATTAATTCTTCAAAACATTACTTGACACTGGAAACCAGAGTTAGTTTAAAAGCACTAAATTTTGTGATAAAAGGACAGATGGCAATTCTTAGGACAGGAAATAGTAGAGCAAGGCCTAAAATCATCTTGATGGAAAAAAAAACATCTTCAAAAAGTATATCCAGGTAAATTGCCCTTTAAATGTAGCATTTGCAATTATGTAAAACCTCCAGTTAGCAGCCCCCATGAGACTTTAACAACAGCAAAAATAACACCTACCTGAAGATGAGGTCCAGTCAAGCATGATATGAATCCATGATCGAGTAAGCCTTGGCCAGGCACGGTGGCTCACGCCTGTAATCCCAGCACTTTGGGAGGCCGAAGCGGGTACATCACCTGAGGTTGGGAGTTTGAGACCAGCCTGACCAACATGGAGAAATCCCATCTCTACTAAAAATACAAAATTATCCAGGCATGGTGGCACAAGCCTGTAATCCCAATTACTCAGGAGGCTGAGGCAGGAGAATCACTTGAACCCAGGAGGCTCAGGTTGTGGTGAGCAGAGATCATGCCACTGCACTCCATCACGGGCAATAAAGGTGATATTCTGTCCCACCAACCCCCGCCCCCCCTACAAAAAAGTAAGCCTTGAACCCATTTATTTTTGTATAGAATTATATTTAAAGAACTGTGAATATTATATTTAATATTATATATTAATATTATGTTGAATGTTAACTTTAAACAAATATGAATATAGAAGAGAATCCAAATGTTAAAAGTCCTGACAACAAAAAAGTTATTTTATAACTAATAAAAGTCAGAGATGAGGAAAGAGAACTTTTTTTAAAAAAAGTTATAGTACCATTTTTCCCTCTTTCAGAGCAAGTAATCAATCAAAATTATCCAACGTTGAAATGTGCTATGAAAAAATGTCTTCAACCTCTTCATGTTTCCTTCCTTTTCTCTTTGTTTCCTTTCTCTCCTTAGAGATTTCCTACAGGATGTATGAAGAATATATATAAAGTCCAGCAATTTCTTTAGTTTCTTTTTTTATGTTAAAGTCGAGAAAAATGAACTTCAACAATTTTTATTTTAATGCTGTGCAAGTAATATGCAATCATTTCTTATAAGATTATTTGCCTATATATTATTGTATCTGAACATTAACATATAAATACAATGTATTTGGCATGATATTTACCTAATAGAATCATGGCAATTTTTAAAAGACGATATTTACAGGGTTTTTTTTTTTGTTTTTTTTTGTTTTTTTTTACTTTTTTATGCTTTGAAATATGACAAAATCATTGAAAGAAACTTGAGGTACTTTTTAAAAACACAATAAAATAACTTTAAAAAGTAAAAAGAATTCAGACAAAAGATTGGGATTTTGCTTTATGCCTTTATGCTCTAGGGATTTAAAAATATTTTTTAAAACCTGAATTTCAGATAAGGTATACCTATATATCCAACATATGATGCCCTTTTTATACAGTCTCAAAGTAATACAATTTGTTAGAGGCAAAATTTTCAGGCAGCAGCCACTGTTTTCCCAAACAGACATGGTAGAATGCACATACAAAAAGGCAGATTTTAGCTGTCAAAACAAGCGACTACAATTACTTACTGATGGTTTGATTCTCCCTTGTATTATACCCCCTACACACACCTCCTTGGTTTCTGGCATCTTAATATCAATTGGCAACTTCCATCCTCTCAACCATTATTCTGTCAGCTAATCCCTCTGGTTGTTCTCCTGTAACTTCATATCTAGTGATTCCTACTTATGCCCTTCTTAGCTAAGTGTCTCACGACACAGTTCTGCTCACCAACTAAACCATGCCTTTTGCTCCAGGCATTGGTTCTTCCTACATCTTCCTGTTGCAAAAATGAGGCTACAAAACCTACCAATGCTCCCTGCAAGGCAGTCATATCCCTTACGGTGCTGGGCAAGCTAACCCATTGGCAGCAAATGCTGAGCCAATGTGTGTATTTTGCAAAGAAGATACACATAAAATGAATATTGTCAGCCCTCAGATCCATGAGTTCAACCAACAAGAGATAGAAAATATTTGGGGAAAAAAGTTCTACAAAGTTTCAAAAACCAAAACTGAATTTAAGCACATGAAGTGATGTATATGCTTTGTATTTAATATTATAAGTAATTTAGAGATGATTTGAGGTATACAGCCACTTTATGTTAGGGACTTGAGCATTCTTGAATTTTGGTGTGCTTGGATTTTGGCACCTGTGGAGATCCTGGAACCAAACCCCCAGGGACATTGAGAGACAACTATACACATTTCTCAGAGGAAAGTTTCTAACCTATTAGTCACTGAAAAATGTATGTATTCTAAACATAAACAGAATTGTTATATATATGTGTGAGTATATATGTATGTATGTATGTATACATATATAGAGAGAGAGAGAGAGCACATGCCATTGTGGTCTTACGGAGAAACGTTTCCTACTTAGCACTTAAATCTTCAAGTGACACTCGTGTGACAAAAATCTGATGTCAAAATATCTAAAATAAGAGAAGAATACATTGGAGAAGTGTGTCACATAGTAAATTATCAGACTGATCTGGGTTTGATTTTGGGCCTTGTCAATTACTAAAACCTAGAGTCTTGGGAAAATCCTTTTAATGTCCCTGAGCTTCAGTTTGTCCATGTGTAAAATGGAGACTATAGCACCCATCTCGAAGAAACATTACTAGTGCTCCCAAGTACTTGACCTTTCTTTCATATGTGAGCTTCCTATTGTCCTCTTACTTCCTCACCGTGAGACAGCCATTTGACTGGCTCTGCCTGAGGGGCGTATGTTGCTACTGCATTGAGGCAGAGGAAAACTCCTTTGCAAACTTCCACCTCTCTGTGATGAAAAGAACTGGGGCCTTTGTTAATAGAACAGAGCCACAAGATTGAAGAAGCTGGCTTCTCAGATGTTCAACATGGAGATTCGCCTAAACTACTGGACATTTTAATGGGCGAAACATAAGTTTCATACCTTAAACTTTCACTGAAGGTTTGAAACTGTCACCACAGCAGAAACCTGGACAGTTAGGAAATTATGTCAAATGCTGGAAAGTGAAGGTGGTGAGGAAACTGATTTGAAATGACTACACATACTACACGGTAGCATAAAACATGGTACACCTTTGAATACTTGGAAAGCAGACTACTTGCCTAGGAAACTTGTAGCTTTAGGGGAAGAAATGGAAGACACACCTCAGTTCTTAGTGTCAGCAGTGAATAGCTACATTTGGTAGGGTATTAGGAGAAATTGGTGAGCTTAGAAAAACTGGCAGATTTGCAAGGAGTTATTTGATTAGCAAGATCCCAGAAATTTCGGGTTTTTCAATGTTAAAAAGTCATTTGCATTTAGACACCACATAGTAAGAGATAAAATTTTAAAAGTTTCTGAGGGACAAAGGCAGATTAAAAAGGCAGATTAAAAATAGCAACAAAATTATGTGGGATGATGTATATGTTAATTTTCTTAACCATAGTAACTATTTCACTATCTATATGTGTATCAAAACATCCTCTTGGACACCTTAAATATGTACAATAACAATTTGAAAACAATAACAAAAATGTCCTAAAGATACTGTCAGAACCTCTCAGTTTATTAAAATAATGCTTGATACAGATAAGATTAAGGATGTGATTTTCCCACAGAAGTCTGACTGGCTTAATGCAATAGCCCTACATAACATGAACACCAGAAGTAATAGGATCTAGCAAACCGAGAGGGGCTCTGTGATGGGAACATTCCTACCCATGTCTAGATAATAAGGAGGTACGTTGTCAATAAAGAATTTTAAAACAATAACAAAACCTACCAAAAATTAGCCTGACTTTTTATCATTTCCATGTGCTGGCAATTCGATGGCATGCCAGTGATAAAAACCTCATTCCTCCTGGGATAGACCAATCCTGCCCTTCTTGTTATACCATAGTATGAGAGTAAGGGCAAGGAAACAAATTAATATTTCAAGCTTCACGACCCTGCCTGTAATCAAAGAAACAAAAGCTACTGAGGTTTTGAGTCAGGTTGCTCGAGAAACTATGAACCTGGGCTGTTACCACTGGAGACTTACTCCTCAGTCCCCTAGTATTCAACAGCCAGGAATTGGACTTAGAAATTTCCTTAGCCAGCAAGAAAAGCACACTTTTCAATATCTTGTTTAGAGGTGGCCAAGGGAAGTAACAGAAAATGAAGAACCTCCCAAGGGGCAAAACATCTGCTACACAAAGGGAGATATGCCTGTTTTAGCAACAGGAGAAATATGGGGCCATATCATGTTCCATGTACACTTGAAAATGATAAGGCTTTAGCTTTAATGTTTTATGTAGTCGTTGGATTCTATCTTAATCTGTTTGTGCTACTATAACAGAATACCTGAGACTGGGTAATTTGTATGAACAGAAATTTATTTTCTCATAGATGTGGAGGCTGGGAAGTCCAAGATCAAGGTACTGGCAGGTTAGGTTGTCTGGTGAGGGCTGCACCCCTTGACAAGGAGGACTGCAGTGTTCTCTCGTGATGGAAGGTGGAAGGGCATCTCACCAAACGCTGCATGAAGCATTTTTTATAAGGGTCTTAATCCCTTTCAGGAGGGAGAAGGCCTATTGGCCTAATCACATCTTAAAGATCCTACTGCTTAATACTATCACATCGGCAAACACCCGAACTTTGGAAAGGACACATCCAAACCATAGCAAATGCAGTAATATTGCACATGTAAAATTACGTGTTAAATGTATCAGTTGGTCAGATGTGTTAATGGTCTTGATAGTCTATGAACTTGCCAATTTTTTATCTGCTAGTTCTATCAGATATAATGTGTTGAATTCTAGTACTCTCGTGGATTTGTCCATTTCTCATAATTATGCCAGTTTTGTTTTATATATTTTGAAGTTATGTTATTGTACATATACATGTTTAAAGTTATTATACGTATCTAGTAAATTGAGCACTTTTCATCACAAAATTTTTCCTCTTTGTTTCTAGTAATGCTTCCTGCTTTAGAATCTAGTTTGTCCAATAGTAGTATTAGTACATTTATATTTTGGTTAGTGTACATATGTAATATCTTTTTCAATTCTTGTATTTTCAAACTTTCTGCATCCTTCTATTTTAGGTGTTTCTCTTAAAAGTTGTTTCTAGGTGGGTTTTTGTTTTTATTTCTTTCAATTGACTACATACTTTAGAGATTATGTACTCAGTTTACATTTAACATAATTACGGTCATATTTGGGTTTATATCTGTTATCTATTATCTTACCATGCTAATACTTACTATACTAATACTTCTTTTCTATTTAACCCACTTATTTTTCTTTCTCCTTTTCTTTTTGCCTTCTTTGGGATTAATGTTTATTAATATTATTATCTCACTCTTGATCTTCTCTTATCTTGTTAATCATACATTATTTTACTTCTCTTTTAGTGGTTACCTGGAGGTTATCATATAAGTTTCTGAATTATTTGAATCAAATTCAAATTATTACTTTTTCTACTCTCCTTGTGAATTTAGAACCTTAAAATACTTTTAACCGGGACCCTAGAACAAACTTCTAGACTCATTGGGATTGGCTCAGGAGCTTTGCGAGAAAGAAATTGACCATTCTAGCACAGTTGAGAAGTGATGAAAAAGGAGAAACAGGCATTTTCTTCTGCAATGCGGTGCTGATTGCATCCTCCTATACTCAAAGCAAAAATAACTTGCGTGTATCCCCCTCCAAGGCCACAGTAGTGCCTCAGTACACATAGGGACATTGTCTTGGCAGTGTGCAGCATTTTAACCCACTGCAGAACAGCTACAACCCTCTAAAAAAATCAGGACTATTAGGAATTTTATTACAAACTTTGACAATATAAGCCAATTCTCTTCATGCGTTAGTGTCTATTTGACTACTGCAATATTGAGCTCTCTCTACGAAGGATTATTGTTTGTTGAATGTAACAACTGCCAAATAAATTGCTAGGAGAAAAAACAAATTAAAGTAAAAGGTTGCAAATAGTATTGTCAAAATTGGATTCTTAGTGTAAAATTATCTTTGAGGAAAACTATAGTAAAAAGGATCAAATTTTCAGTGTTTTCTCCTTTAAGACATCTCAGTAAAAACTGTTTCATTTTGTTTGTTTGTTTGTTTGTTTTTTGAGACAAGATCTTGCTCTGTCACCCAGACTGGAGTGCAGTGGCTTGAGCATGGCTCACTGGCTCACTGGAGCTTCAACTTCCTGGGCTCAGATGATCTTCCTGTCTTAGCCTCCCAAGCAGGTGGGATTACAGGTATGTTCCATAATGCCCATCTAACTTGTTTTTCTTTGTTTTTTTCTTTTGTAGAGACAGGTAATTGTTGCCCACACTGGTCTTGAAATCCTGGCCTCAAGCAGTCCTCCTGCCTTGGCTTCCCAAAGTGCTAGGCTTACAGGCATGAGCACCTGTTCCTGACCTATTTAAAATATTTTAACAGTCACAACTCAGTTCCAAACAAAGCTATTATTTAAAAATACAGGGGAGGCCGGGCGCGGTGGCTCAAGCCTGTAATCCCAGCACTTTGGGAGGCCGAGACGGGCGGATCACGAGGTCAGGAGATGGAGACCATCCTGGCTAATATGGTGAAACCCCGTCTGTACTAAAAAATACAAAAAAAAAACTAACCGAGCGAGGTGGCAGGCGCCTGTAGTCCCAGGTACTCGGCAGGCTGAGGCAGGAGAATGGCGTAAACCCGGGAGGCGGAGCTTGCAGTGAGCTGAGATCCGGCCGCTGCACTCCAGCCCGAGCGACAAAGGGAGACTCCGTCTCAAAAAAAAAAAAAAAAAAAAGGCCAGGCGCGGTGGCTCACGCCTGTAATCCCAGCACTTTGGGAGGCCGAGACGGGCGGATCACAAGGTCAGGAGATCGAGACCATCCTGGCTGACACGGTGAAACCCCGTCTCTACTAAAAGTACAAAAAACCAGCCGGGCGAGGTGGCGGGCGCCTATAGTCCCAGCTACTCAGGAGGCTGAGGCAGGAGAATGGCATAAACCCAGGAGGCGGAGCTTGTAGTGAGCCGAGTTGGCGCCACTGCACTCCAGCCTGGGCGACAGAGCAAAGACTCCGTCTCAAAAAAAAAAAAAAAACAAAACAGGGGAATTCAATGCCACACCATTTTTAACCTAATACTATCTGGCCTATTAGTTATTGGCTCTAAAATAGCAATACCGACTGAAGAAGACAATTCCATCGTCTGAGTTACCTAACCTGTAACTAGTTAGAGCTTCTGAAAAGCTGTAATATAACATTTGTAGATGTGGCCAGTAAAATCTGCCCAAAACTCTTTAGTAAATTGTGAGGACATAACAACTCTCTGACATAGGGCAATATAATTTAGATGGCTGAGATAATTTAGAATTTCTCTAGTCCTGAACTCTCAACTTTTTCTGCAAAGAGCCTGTTAGTAAATGTACTATCTGCAAGCATTCAACTATGCAGTTGCAGCACCAAAGCAACCTTAGAAAGTACATGAATAAGTATGGGTATAATCTAATAAAACTTTATTAGCAAAGCCTAAAGTTGACCAATATATGCAATGAGTTTCATTGTTTGCCAGTCTCCAATCTAGTTCAGATTCCTCACTGAATGTATGATGAAGCTGGGTCACAAAACTGTTGTCCAAGAACACGAGGGTCACCAAGATGTCCTAATAATAATTCCTCAAGAGAGGGATTTCTCTATACTTAAAAACATAGAATTTATTTCATAAATGTTCTCTAAGCCTCAGTTTCCTTATGATAAATGGGAATAATGATAATGATAGAATATACCTTTCCTTTCACACAATGTCTGTCTACAGTGGAAGTTCTCAGTTAATATATAGCAAGTTATTTTGGTAGGAAGTGCTGATGTGGCGCTTGAGTAGGGATGAAGCGTACACAGGTCTAGTTCTGCACCAGAAGCCTGAGTGTTTACACAAGAATGTGACTGTTACGGAAACCTGGGTCAGTGGTACATGTATCCAACAATGTCTTATTTATGTTTCCTACACCAGACTTCAGCAAAGAGATCCTGGAAGAGTATTTTTGTATTTTGTTGACAACTAACAACTCCCTTGACTTTACATATTCTGGCCACAAAAAAACAAACTGAAGTTTTACTGGGATAAAAAGAATACAAACAATAGAAGGATCATTCAACAGACATATGCATTGCATTCAAGTTTTTCAAGTGGATTTGTTGACAAACCCCATGTCTCCTGGGTGGAAACCTTTGGCATGATGTCTCCATCCATGACGGTCTAAGTTTCTACAGCCCTGTTGTGTGCCTGCAGCCCTGCTGTGTGTCAAGCACTGTTGTAAGCACTTCTCTTGCAGGGAGCTTATTTAAGGCTCACCACCACCATCACACTTGAAGGTCTTTATTCATGTGGTAAGCACTCTTCTATGCACTGCAGTGCAGTAGGGAACAAAAATGACAAGGTCCCAATTCTCCTGCAGTGTATTCTTGTACAACTACCTGTAATTTCAGGTAGTGGTAAGTGTTATTAAGAAAAGTAAAGCAAGGTAAGAAGATAAAGAGTGATGGTGGGGGTTCTTTTAGAGATGATGGCCAGGGAAGTCATCTCCTTTTAAGCAGGGCCTGAATGAAGTAAGAGAGGGAGCCAGGGACACTCTGGAGAAGGCTTTTCAGGCAGTGGGAGAAATATGTGTGGAACCTAGGTTAGCAGTGTGCCTGGCATGAGGAACAGCAGGGTAACCAGGGGCAGGGCAGTGAATGCCATACTCTGACCTGTGCCCATGCTGGAAAATTGCGGTGTCCCCTGTCTGAGCTGCACTTGGGATGACCTCCCAAGCTCCTGCAGCAGCCTGTCAGGCAGGAATCTCCACAGTGTTCTCCCCACCAATGGCTTATCCATGACATCAGGGATTTCCCCTAAAGAGTATGGTATTCCTGGATTCTCACAGAGCATGCTTTCTTGTCCTCAGAACTTCCTGCTTCTCTAGATACTCGTGCATACGGACATCTTCCCTTGCATCAGGAAGGACCTGTATTAGTCAGCTAAGGCAGTGTATTAGTCTGTTCTCATGCTGCTAATAAAGACATACCTGAGGCTGGGTAATTTACAAAGGAAAGAGGCTGAATTGACTCACAGTTCCACGTGGCTGAGGAGGCCTCACAATCATGGCAGAAGAGCAAGGGACGTCTTACATGGTGGCAGGCAGGAAGAATGAGAACCAAGTGAAAGGGGAAACACCTTATAAAACAATCAGATCTCATGAGACTTATTCATCACCACGAGAACAATATGGGGGAAACCACCCCCATTATTCAATTATCTCCCACCGGGTCCCTCCTACAACCTGTGGGAATTATGGCAGCTACAGTTCAAGATGAGATCTGAGTGGGGACACAGACTTACCATATCAGGCAACCATCACAAAGGATCACAGAGTGGGTAGCTTAAACAAGGGAATTTATTGTCTCACAGTTCTGAAAGCAAGAAGTCCAAGATCAAGGTATCTGCAAGGTTGTTTCTTTCCGAGGCCTCTCTCTCCCTGGCCTGCAGATGTCCACCCTTCCTGCTGGCTCTTCACATAGTCCTTTCTCTGTGCATATGTGGCCCTGGTGTCCCATCCTCTTCTTATAAGGACACAAGTCATATTGGATTAAAGCCCACCTATCTGATCTCATTTTAACCTAATGACGTCTGTAAAGGTCCTATCTCCAAATAAATTCACATTCTGAGGCATTGAGGTTTGGGGCTTCAAAATATGAATATTAGGGGAACACAGTTCAGCCTATAACAGGGCTTAGTGGTCCATTATCCAAACTTTCTGTAGAAGGGTTTCTGTGGTCTTTCCGATGACTGGATACACCCTTATTGTGGAGAGTGACTGATTTTCCACACTCTGGGCATAGGCATAGCCAGCTCCTTCCAAGGAAAATAAATCAGCCTAAGCTTTCCCCCAAGGGACAGGATCTAAGGGATCTGCTGGACAGAGAGGCCTACTGGACTCTAAGCTCCAAGAGGAGCTTGTCTTAGTCTGGCTCTACCTCTGGGACCTACTATTCTACCCAGCTTCCAGCATGCCCTCAATGCATGCCTGTCAAATGGATGCAAGCTCTCAATTCTACTCTGAGAGAAAACTGGGAAAGTCACTGCTCACAGTTTCTGCTTCAGCAACCTGGACTCACATGCCCAAATGTTAACACAGCGAAATATGTAAAGATTATCAGAATAGCTTCGACAACTTCCATTATGATGAGAGAATTGTCAAATAACAGGACTTTCGTATTTTATGATATTGTCCGTATGTACAATTTTTGATAGTTAACTCTTGAATTTACTATATTGTGGGCTTCAGCATCCATGATGCCCTTCATTGTGATGTTTGAATTAAACCCTTAGATTCATGGGTACAAATTTGAAGGCATAGTTAAGGTTGGATCAATGAATGTGCTTTGACCTCCACTGCTACCTGAAAAATCATTTATGTTCTGAGACTGACTTTCATCAATTAAAAATGGGATGATAATGATTTGCCAGGTTGAAGGAAGAAAGTGAAGCCGCTTATGTTTTGGGGTATATTCTTCTTGAGTATGCATTCTCAGGTCTACGGTTTGAACACAAACTGGTGTATCCTTTAAAAAAATTCAGACCCAAGTGGACCCTCTGGTTGTACTTTTATTCCTCATGAGGACAGCCATGGTTATTGGAGCAGAAAATAGCAAATTAATGCAAAGCAAAATAAAAAATAATATTTTGGAGAGAAATGTTTAATGAAAGCACAATGTCCATTTTACAGAATTTAATTCAAACAACAGGCAATGCATCTCCCAACTGAAACGCTATTTCTGTTCCCTGCCTACTTTATCATAACATCTTTATTATGCCTTATCCTAAGGTTGCTCCCACCACATCAGAAACAATTTACCCCTAGCCAGGTTTTAAATCAAGGATATCCATCAATGCACACTGGTTTGAAGTGACGATGTTATTTTAAATACAGGGGACTGAAAATAAATGAGTTGAAAATATTAAATGCAGTTGAAGTTCTTGTCACAGCACAAGGAAAGCATATTCCAAACCAAATTAATTTAGGAAGTAAGACAATCAGAAGCATCCTCCAATCAACTCCAGTTTGACATATTCTGATTGTGCTGATGAATAATGCAGTAGGATGTGAACTTCTCCAGCATATTCTCTAGTGAACATGAAAAAGAAAAGATAATGTTCTAACACTACAGCTCCTCAGGCTTTTCCAAAGGGGACGGTGTTTGCAACAAGGTTCTGAAGGAGCAGCAGATCTCTGAGACCTGGAGAGAGGATCTCGCTGGTAGTTGGATGTGCAATGTTGGATCGACTCCTCCTGTCCCCTGGCTGGAATTCTTCTGTACTTCAGTTTTCCTTTTGTTTCGATGGCACTTCTCCCAACAGTGCTTGACAATGAGTGATGCTCTAAAACCCTGCTCTTTCACACCCTGTGGGTGACCTATAACTTTTCATGGGTAACCTTTGACCTGAGAACTGACAGTTTGATTTATTGTCCGGTGTTATGATTTATGAGTATCTTCTCAGAATAATTAACAGACAACAGGTGGCGGCATAATAATTTTGATTACCCAGCGGTTCATGAAACCACGACAAAGGTGACTTCATTTTCTGAATAAGAGGAGGACAACAATTAGAAATTAAACAAAGAAAAGCTTTTATGCCACAGTTTTCGGTCTTTTGTCTGTCACACAGAAGACTTATTTTGGAGGCCTGCATTCTCCTTAGACACCAGGAAAAAATAAGGAACTTCTACTCTGTGAATGTAAGAAGACACCCTTCATCAATGTATTGGTAGAACTATTTTTCTTTCTTTGGCGAAGTCTTGATTAATTGAGTTATGTCAAACCTGTCAAGCAGATCATCTTTTAACATCCCATTTTTGACAGTGGCCATTGCCGAGGGAAGATTTGATGATCAAAGAAAGTTTGGGAAAGCATTTAACTTTTAGTGTGGCATGTGGACATAATTCCACCAACTGTACTTCTAAATATTTCTTCCTAAGCATGAAGGTCGAAAAATTTAAAAATAAGCACCTCCCCACACATCCTGCACAAAATTTACTTTTCTTCTAAAGCCTACAGATAGGAAGCTGTGTTTTTGAAAGCATTATATTATTATAGTTAGCAATAGTTTTAATTTCCTCCTCTGTTTTACCATTGTGTGATTTTTTCTCCAACAGACACTGCATTACTTTTAATTCAAGACAATGGTGGCAGCCTTCCTACAGACTTTATTATAGACACCTTACGCTCCTAGGGATTGACATTTATTTTCAAATGAATCTGTGACGCATTTAGGTAAGCACCTACCTTTAGGAATGCCTAATGCTGTTTTTGTAATACTAAATAAAAATCAAGTCGGGTAAGATTTATCCTCCGTAGCTCTCCACTTAATCTCTGCCAAAAATGGACCTAAGTGTTACTAATGAAATTGAAGTACACAGGCCTCTGAATATGTAACAGACCTGCTTCACACCCAAATGCTAGGTAGTTGAGGACCTCCTGTGCATATGAAATGAATTTTTGCACAGCACCACAATAGTGATATTACAGGCTTATCATTTTAATTGACTTTTTGACATATAAAAATATTCCTACAATCCTGCTTTACATTATAGTTTAATAACAGCTTAACACACATCTATGAAATATTCATTCCTGTTACATTCAAATTTTTAAATATCTGATGGAGAGCCTGCTTAATAGATAAAGGAGAGTCCCTGGAATATTAAAGAGACCTTAGGTGCAGGTAGGGTCCTCCACTGAAAAAGCACAATTACCATGAGGATCACAGATTTTTTAAAATAAATTCGTAAAGATTCCCTTGAACCAAAACATGGTGAATATAAGAATAAATTTGTTGCGGGTAATCTTCCTTCACCTATTACAGCTGCAGGCAGAGCTGTTTCTGCACCGTGAGGCTCAGTCAGCACAATTGTATTTCTGGGGGGAAAAAAAAAAAAGAAATAAGAAACAGCAATACCAAATTTATATATTTATGTCTAAAGGATTATGATGGGAAAACTAGCATACTCAGTGACGATCTCTGCAAATTAAGTGCCACATATATTCTGTATTTAGTTAACATGGCTCTCAGGTCTCCACACACCCTCAGCTTTGAACAGCAACTTGGAGGGACAGTTTATCTTGAAAACACGATATGTGTTCGAATCATGAGGTAATTTTGGTACTTTGTTCCCCATCAATTTTTAAATTAATTATCTGGAAGCAAGCAGCGGTTAATTTTGGCCATAGACTTTTTGATTAGAAGCTTTGACCCCTTTTGCCTTTTGGCATCTCCTATACAATCCTGATGACACACAGGGTAACCCTTGACACCTGATTCAACACAAAGTCACAGCCCAGTCCGTCTTCCATATTCAGCAATCCTTTTGTTGCAATGGGACACTCACTCACTTCAACCCTCCTCTAAGAACCACTGCCATTCCTTTAGGCCAACCCCGAGTCAGCACAAAACTTGTTTCCCAGGGAAAAGAAAAAAAAAAATCCTCCACTCCCCACCACCACCACTTTGTGCATTACTTCTGTTTTACAAACTTTACACTACAGCATCGTCCCATATGTTTGTGCAGCGCACAAGGAGGTTTCTTTAGAAAGCGCTGATGCTAATTATAAATTTAATTTGCATTTTAATTAGAATGGTAGCAAATTAAAAGCGTGGCAGCTGGAGAATTTTGAACGCTTTGCAGAGATTTGGTGTCAGTATCTCCCCGTTTCTGACTTTGCAGCCTTTTCATTTTTCTGCCTCACTATCTTTCATTCACACCAGCATACTGGCAATTTTTTCTCCCTTCTTCCCTCATTCCTCAGGCTCGCTCTCTCTCCTTTTTCTCTCCTTCCACTCTTTTATATATAATTTTATCCCTCCTTTCTTTCCCCCAAGGACGAAGTTATGAATTATTTCTCGCTTGTGCTGATGATTGGAATGTACCAGCACATGGTGAGCAGTAGTGACAGAGTGGCCATTTACAGAGCATTCCCTAGCTTCGTTTTGCCGTCCATGTCTGTTGTACAGTTACAGGTAGGGACCCCTATTTCCCCTCCTTGAAAAAAGGGGCTATTTGTACTTGTGTGGCCTGCATTTAGTCCAAATTTTGGTCTGAATAACAATGTCTTTAAACCACTTGAAAGCTTGGCCACAGGTATTTAGCACATTAATAAAATATTCATCCCATCCAGCATGACACCTCTCCCCTCCACGTCTGAGAAAAGGCATTGTTCAGGGTATACCTCTGGGCAAAAGCCCTGTGCTGTCAGCTTCTGAGGCTTTAGAGTGGCAGAGACTCCACTCGCTGTGTTTCTCAGAGCTGTCTCTCACTTGGGATGTGAGCATGTCTGTTTTTAGCACTCACGTGAGCACAGTTAGTCAGTTCTGTCGTTTTCCCTATGTTGTGTCTCCATGGTCATTTTCCTTCCTTCTGTTCACTTCCCCCACAGTGTCCTTGCTCAATAATTTTCATTAATTGATTGACAGCTCTGATAGACCCAACTAACCTCCATCTCACTCTCATGTCTGTTTTTAAATAAGTACTTGTACGTCCAATGACCTTGTCGCCTCATCAGCTATCAGAAAATGAGCATGCAGATATGGAAAGAGCTGATTAGCAAAATAAGCAATAGATCTCATTTCTGGCTGAAGTCCACAGCGAGCAGCGACAATGAAACTTTGCCATTTTACATTTCTACGAGAATTTAAAAATGAAGAATAAGCAATAAACGGGTGATGCTGAATTTTAGCAGCATCCATTCCAATGTCCTAGGAAACAATCCCTGGCCCATTGCTTCTTCACCTTGAAGGGGGAGGAATAGGGAGGTGTGGGGTGCGTCCCTCAACAGCCCCGGAAACAGAGATTCTTCCTCATCACCCACATCATCGGCTTCATTAAGCCTGAAAGGAAACAGTTAAGTTTGGGGGAATTTCTCATCTTAATGGAAAGACATGAGCAGCCTGTTTCTATTTAATCCTGTGTATTTTTACCTTTATCGTGTGTGTTATTGATTTTGACGTATGCTAAATGTTTCCGCCCTTCTGAGACGTAATTTTCCCACGTAACTAGCTCTACAATTCTCATCCACAAATTAGTAGGCAGCAAAATGCACTCCAGCCTCATCTGAATTCTAACGTTTTTTTATCTATATCCAAACTAGGATAAAGGGAAGGAAATAAATCCTGTCTGATACGATAAAACGTGTGTTTTGTTCTGTTTTAAATCTGCTGATTTTTACCTGAATTCATAGTCATATCTATGAAACAGAATGAACTGAGAATTTACTAATTGTGGGTAATGACAAATCACATTTTTCACACTACTAAAAAATGTCAAACCAATCCCACAAATGATAAAATTCATATTTTCATTCTGAATTATTTTTAGTTGATAAAATGACTCATTTACCTTCATTTAATGCATACTTATTGTATACCTTCCATTTCAAGGCCCTTGAACATAATTTTTAAATGACTTACATCAGGGAAGCTGATAAATGTGGATGTTTCTGAAGAAGACAATAATGTGGAAATATAATACCTTCTATACTTTACACCAAGTTTTTTATGCTGGGAAGATTTAAATAAACAAATAAACTATTTTATTCATTTGTACACTTAATTAAAATCAATCAGAAATAAGAAAACCCTTCCGCAAAAGTAGCTCCTTTGAAAATTTGCATCTCAAGAGAGAGGAGAAAGACAACCACATTGGCCCTCTTTTTAAGTCAAAGGAAGAATTGATAAGGTGTGCCAAAAGTATCGTCTTGATGATGGCAAAGGTGTCTAGGATTTTCACAGTTTGGTTTTCCGATAATGTAAACTTTGTGTTAACAATGTATTGTATCTCTAAGCTAAACAGCTTTGATTAAAAATAAATTTGCCCCTTCAATGTGTAATTCTCATTTGTCGGAGAATTAAATCTCAAACTTTAAAAAGCAGGAATATCTGTGTGATACTGGCACTTGAAAAATGTTAATACTCACACTGTCTTCAAAGAGTAATTGGTTAAAATAGTGGATAATGATATGCAAAACATTGGCCATGACTTACCCTAATTAAGTAACACCATTACAAGACAAAATAGTGAAAATAAAAGTTCTCATTTTCGTGTCATCATAACATCCACCACTTGCTTTCTTCTAAGCCAAAATGAATGCGTTGTGGTCAGAATCCTAGACGTCAATTCCATGGCTTTAAAAGGAAACACACATTTTCGGTGGCATTTTGAAATGGACAGCATAGTTTTCTGAGATAAATCTTTTTCATCACCACTTTGGAAAGGTTGAGTTTTTCTTCATGTAATTTTTTGCAGCTGCACAAAACACTTTCATTAACCCAAGAATGGATTATTTGGAGTGCTAATTAATTGATTCTTCAAAATGCCAATTGACACACTCCCAGGGAAAACCTGATCTAAGCAACTATGTTAATCAAGCTATTGTACTTATGGTTCTGTCTGAATATCAGACCATCTGAAATGAGGAGAACTTTGCCATTACTCGCCTGGCCCTCTCGTGGGCAGCTAATTAATATGAGCGGAATATGACAGTTGTACTTGTACGTTCACCGCGCTGCCTGACAATAACTCCATAAAATTACATTTCAGCTAAAGAATGGAAACAGTGTTAAATACCATTATTTGCCTTCCTTTGATGTCTCAGAGTCATTATGAAAGCAATTACAGCAGTTTCTCTGTCTGTATGTCTACGGGGTATTTATTATCTGTATCTGTCTGAATCCTTTGCCAGGTGGAGAATATATGGCATATTAAAGACAAGGGAATTCAGCCACAATTATCAGGATGGGAACAGAAGAAGAAACAAAATCAGAGTTTTGCAGATGATCCTGCTGGAAAACAGTAATTTAATATTAAAGCCTGGTGATCTGGGGAAAACTTGAAGGCTCTTTTCATTTATTTAAATTTTTAAAAAAATCTCCAAGTTTACAAAGCTCATGAATCTAGGGCAAAATTAATTAAAATCAACAGGGAAACGAGAAAACACAAAAACAAAGCAAAAAAAAAAAACCCACAAAACTCATGTCAGCAGCAGAAAACATATTTTGCTTCTTAACTTTAAGTGACTATTCTTTCAACCAGCCCTTTCCTAACCAAATGATGTAATCTACAAGATAGATACTTTGTTATCCCCGATAAAATCACCCATGGTGTTTTTTCATACATGAAAGGATGGATACCGAGAAGGGTTCCGTTTTCAGGCCAGCTCCAGGACTTTTTCCCAGCACTACTGGAATCTGGCACAATGCAGACACATTCCCATGTTCCAGCTGAGTTTGGGCTCCTCGGTATCAAAGATGCCTCTGGACTTCAAAGGACACTCCTGATTGACAAGCAAGGTCTGGATGCTGACTGCCCCACAGACGGGTTTTTCTCCGAGGGTGGTGTCTGAGGACTGGCCTCTATATGATTCAATTCCGGGAATATTGATTGTAGGCTCCCCTATGTGCGCCACATTCTATGAATGCTGTGGAGAATGAGATGGAAAAGGGAAAAGGGATAGGGATGAGGTCTCTGCCTTCGAGGGACTGTGAGGAGGGAAACAGACTGGCCACTTTTGACTTAGGCTTTGGGCAAAGCCTTTTATGTGCATTCCCATGTTTCATCTGTATAACGATCAAACAAAGTAGTTTCTGTCATCTCCATTTACAGACGAACAGACCACGGTGTGGGAGGGAGAGGCAGCTTGTCCAAAGTGACACCATTACATGGCAGGGCTGGGCTTCAAACTCAACTTCTGGCTGCCTTCAAAGTGTTTCTCTCTCCACTCATTCATACTCTTCCAAATGCTTAAAAGAATACCTGGGTGCAATAAGGGACAGAGACGGTACTATGTGCTCCTATACAGATAGGAAGAGAGAGGGGCTAATCTAGATGGAGAAGATGGAGAGAAGATTCTCAGAGGAGTTTTGACCTGAAGAGGGTCTTACAGATAAGGAGAACTTTAGGGAAGAAGGGAGTTCCCCAGCTTTTCTAAACTTTGGGGTTTTTAACAAAGACAAAAAATAATCTTGTATGTAGTGAAGATGAAAGTCAGACTTTGTGATTTGGAAGATACCACATGGAAATATGTGTTTATTTATATTATTATTCTGAGAAAGAATAGTGTGAGACAGGCTGACTTACGAATAATCAAGGTGTAATGGAGGGCTTTGAAGATTTGGCTGGTTAGAATGAAGGATCTGCATTCCCGATGTGCTGTGTCCCTACAGTTTTGAGCAGTGATGGCAGAGTAGGCCACTTTTGGGGAAGATGAACAGATACAGAGATGGTAGGCGGAGAAAACTGAAAATGCTCCACACACTACAACAAAGAATTTCACAACCTCAACTGGAATGTATGATTCTTCTTTTTTCCTCTCCCTTTCCCTTCTCCTCCTCCACCTGCTCCTTCTTCATTTTTGACAAGTGTGTTAGAGAAGTGAACTCACTGTCCGGAATGAGAAGGAAGCTCTAACAGTGCTCCTGTTAGTAGCAGTTTCCAACTGGCACCTCTGTTTGCAAATAAAAATTGTTTCAACTCCTGTAGAAATAAAGTTGGCTGCTGAGACGTTTAACAAAGAGTTTAACTGGACGAGAGGCTGCATCTAAACCTGAGACAGTAACTACTGGGGTCGGGAAAATATAAATATTTATTGAAAGAGAAGGTCCCAAGAAACATGTTATTTTTGTCCTACTGTCATTTGGTCTCAGCAGAGTTCATGGTGTCATTAGGTACAGAGATTCTGGATCTGAATTGAACTAGGCTTTCTGTTGTCTCCAGAAGAGAAAAAGTTACATATTTTTCAATTATGTGAATAATAGAATATCTTCTCTATTTAGATTAATACATAAGCAATCAAAGTACTAAGCACTTATGAGGGGAAAAATGGCAAGGGCAGTAGAGTGAGATCAAGCTGGGTTCAAAGTCCCTCAATATTCACTCATCTCAGTTCTCTTCCCTGAAATAGAAATGTCATTTGCCTCTCATGGTTACTCTGATGCCATAAGTGAAATAAGACATATAAATTATCCAGCACAGTATCTGGCACTTAACAGGCACTCAATAAGTGCTATCACTATTTCCTTTCATTTTTAAATTTGGCATACCAAATTTTATTTTGATTAGAAATAGAACTTGGCAGAAAAGCCACTGATAACAATGAGAGTAGGAACTGCTTTAACTAATTCAGCTTTTAAGAGTGTGTTAAATGTTTCTTTCATCAGACCTTCAAGTCTTCTGCCATATTCCATGGTGATTTTTTGTAGGTTTTACAGCTAGTAAGTGTTCCTTCGGAAAAATGAACCTTCAAAACATCTGAATCAATCAAGATGGGGAGGCAACAAGCGACCTCGAAAGTCTCAGTGTCTCCAGCAATAGGTTTGTTTCTCATTCCTGCATCACAGCTCGTTGTGGCTGTCTACAGGCTCTGCTCTGTTGTCTTCTCTTGGGGACCTGCAATGTCTTGTCACCTCACTATATCAGAGTGGGAGAACGCCAGAGGGTCAGCGCAGCTAAATGCCTTGAAGTGACCCCGGTCACCTCTTCTCACAATTAATAGACCAGAGGTAAGTAGTCCTGTGCCCCACCCAAGAGCAAGAACTACCATTTTCTCAGAAGAAGAGGTGGGAAACATGGTGACCTGCACTCCTGGATACCGCAGTGGTTTTAGAGGACACATACTTCCAAGGCATTCTTATAAATGCCATTAGCTGAACTTAAAATTTAATAGCAGAGTAGGGTGACTGCAAAATCAAATGAATCCTTTATGACTGTAAACGTGTCACCTAATGCTTTCCTTTCATTCATTAAGTATCAAGTGGCCTGATTTTCCAACCAAGATAAAGGATTTTTTCCTTTGGGATCAGTTTTGTCAGGAGCATCAAGACTCTGGAGACTATCTGAAGTGTGAGCAGACTCCTTCGACATAGGCTGCCAGCTCAGGTAAAATCGCCTCTCTTGCCCATCGCCAGCACTCCCAGGTGCTACCCTGATCAATAACTCTAGCTACAAAAAGCATCAAACACCTCAAAGACATCCCAAAGGCACAGGTCGCCAAAGGGAATAAAAAGGAAACGCCGCATATATTAATGTTCTCCTTAGGCTGCCCAGACATCCTTGTAGGCCTGAGGCCTACAAGGGGCCAGTGGCGATTGGGATGCTTAAAATTATAGAGCTGGAACAACATTTCTTTATGAAATAGCTTTTTGAGCCTCTAGAGAAAGGAATTCTAGTTCAAAGAGTGCCACTTTCCTGTTTTACAACCCGCATTTTCTCACTTAGTGAAAAAGGACACATATACAAAAGAAGAAGAAAGTAAGACACCAGGGATAATGAAAATGATAATAACAGTATTAAGACTGAAAACAATGCAACCACCTGGTGTCGACAAGGATGTGCAAGGGACCTGCACTGTCATCCTTTGCTGGTGATAGCATAAATTTAAAAAACTCGTTCTTTAGGGCAATTTAGAAATATATAGCAAAACTTTAAAAATTTGTGTTCTCTTTGACTCTGCAATTTTACTTTTAAGATTTTATCTTAAGGAAATGATCAGATATGTATCCAAAGGTACTTTTGTGCAGATAATCATCATATCATTATTTATACCAGTAAAGTAATAGAAATAAGCTAAATATGGAAATGGAAATTTGATGAAGTAAATTGGCATGTGGAATGTGGATAGGCCATTATTATTAATAATTTGGGAGATTATTAGGTGGAAAAGTGAGATACAAACAGTATTATAGTTCTTTGTTTATAATGCACACATGGTCATACTTCTATTTAAACAGAGAAAACGGACTAGAACAAAACAAAGACCTTTAAAGACAAGAGATGTAAGATATAAGGTAAAATATGGCTGATTTGCTCTTTTTTCCTTATTTTTTCTTGCACCTCTACATCATTTAAAAAAAATACAAACTAAAAAAATTAAAATAAACCTTTAGCATGTCCCCTTAGAGTTACCAGGGTATTTATAACTATATTTCTCATCTGCTATGCCCCAAAACATATGTAAAGTAGATAATTTATCTCTATTTTCCAGGAGATAAAGGTAAATTGCAGAGATATTAAACAATATCTTAAATTAGCTTTGTAGCCACAGCTGGTCTATGTAAAACTACAATTAGAATTAACATCTATTGATATAAAATTACATAAACTAATAGTCTGTAAATTAATAAGAATGCATATCTAAAAGCGAACTGAAGCAGTTCAATTCTTAAAACTTTTTTATATTAGTTTATATGTACTTTAATTTTAAAACATCAAATTTTGGTTAGCAAAACTATGTTGAGATATAAAATGTCTCTTTTTTTTTAAATTTATGGGTTAAGATGTTGTTAGACTCAGGAGATAGGAAGGAATTGTTAATATATCACATTTTTTAAGAAGGAACACATTCTGACATTTGTTAATTAAACTTTTCTTAAGGTTTAATGCACTGTCAAGATAGGACATATTTTCAGGGAAGCCTTGTGATCTTACCAAGCTTTAAAATAATCCAAAAGCTGGTTCTGACATTCTACCCAATGTAGATGAAAAGGTATTTTAAGCTCATGCAAATCTAAAGAAACAGGAAAATTTGATTCATCCCGTTAATTAGTAGGTAACAACATAATGAGAGAGAAACATTGTTTATTTTCTTCTAAAAGGATGATTAATGCAGGTTTAAAAACATTTTTGCTTTTATAAAATTAATACTGTTTAATTATATGAAATTAAAATGTTACCATACAATATAGTTTATTTGGTATCGATGAGGCGAAAGGCCACAATGTACAATGTATAGCCAAGATCACCTTGTACATTTTCCAATATTGAATAAACATGACAATTTTAAATGACAAATGCTGACGATATTTAAGAAGTTTCTCATGTCTGTTAATTTTAGTTTAATAATCTTCCTCCTGGAGACCACTAGTTTTCCTGGGGTCATAATTCTGTACGATAAATGAACTGAGACAAAAGTGAGGCTAAAACCCACACACTGGACATTATCGGATTACAGCAAAGGTGTTATCTGAATCAATACTTACTACAGCATGAGTAAATGTAATGAGTGCAGAGTGGCTTGGTGGGAAAGTGTACAAAACACAATTTGCTCAGCCTGACAGAGAATCTGGGAAACCGACACTTCTGGTCACTTCCTAGGAGTATGGTAAACGGCATGAGAAGAGAATGAAAGAGTGGAAAGTGTGAGCTGTGGAAATCAGCAGAACTTCCAGCCACAAGATCTTCAGTTAATGTCCCAGTCTCCAAGCCTCACTTTCCCCCTTGGGCAATAATATAGACTGCACCAGATCTTTTCAATGCGTAAAGTTGAAAATGTATATAAAGAGGATGACACAGTAAAGATCCTTCATAAATGTTAGTTTCCTTCCCTTCTCTTCCCCTTTTAGCAAAATATTAGACTATTAGAATTCCCAACATCAGACATGGTGGATATATCCATCCAAATATGGGGTACACCAGGAAAACCATCTAAACTAGAATGAAATGTTGTTCTGAATTGACAACTATAAATAGATAGAGCAAATGTCATAAAACCTCTAGGTATTTTATGTAATGATGGATATTTTTACAGATAAGAATGGAATGCAGGGAGACCTAATAATAAATTCTCTGTATTTAAATCATTAATCAGAAATTTGATTTGGGTTTGGTTCTTTGAAAATGTTATAGAAATAAAACATAATTTATTTACTCTCTAGAGTCAATTCTGATGTCACAGTGAAAGCAAAAAGTTTAGAAAAAAATTTAATGAATAAAATTCTAAATGAAATAAAACAGTTGAACTCTTTGGTTTGTGGTTATATATATGTTGCAGTGTCCACATTACTGAAGAAAGTGAGTTCTAATAATCGAGTTGTTCTGGGAAGTGGTCTTGCTATTACGTTCATGCATGGCTGAGTCTAATCAGTCACAACACTGAGGTCAGCCTGGACTCCAGGCACCATACTACGTACTGAAGATAAAAAGATGAGTAAAACTTGAACCTTGCCTTCAACTCTCTAAATAAAAATTAGAATAATAACTACTTGTACTTACTTTCATGTGTCTTTTGTTAACAACCATGTATGACACTTATTATTGGCATTAATTTACATCTTAAGAAATGTGAAACTAAGGCTCAAAGAACTAACGCCATTTATTCAAGAACTACTTACTAATTGACAGAAGCTCGAGAGTTAGGCAATACATGGTTCTTGATTGGATTCTGCACCTACTTAAAAAAGCAAACATGATAAGAAGAAAGTGAGAACATAGAGAGTATGGCTAATGAAGGATCGTGAATTCCAGAGGGCAGGATGGAAAGGCTTAGGCAGTGGGGAAGCGCAAGAGAAGAGGCAGAGGAAGAGACATGCAGGGGTTCATGATGGTCAGAGTGCAAGAGACAAGGAGTGGGTGAGCCATAGATCTGGGGCTTGCGGTGTTGAAGGACATCCCCTGAAATAAAGGGTAAAGTGAGAGAGGGCCAAGTGGACTCAAGGAAGATATGGTGAAGAAGCTGCAAAGACAAAGTAACATTATTGGGACATGGAGGACTTGAGAATATGTACTTTATAAGTAAATTTGAGAGAGAGGGAGAGAGAATGCGTGTGCAAAAGAATTACATTGTTAATAGTCCATAAATCTCAGTGAAGTCTGTATAAATACTGATTGTTCTATTCGTGTAACTTTTCTGTGAATTTGAAATTTTTATTTTGAGACAGGGTCTCACTATGTTGCCCAGGGTGAAGTGCATCAACTGTTCACAAGTGCAATCATTGCACAATACAGTCTCAAACTCCTGGGCTCAAAAGATCCTCCTGCCTCAGCCTTCTAAATAGCTGGGACTACAGGCATGCACCACTGCACATGACATTGCACCCACTCCTGCACCTGGTTTGAAATGTTTTTAAAATAAAACTTTTGGAGACAATGCAACCTCTTATTGAGTCAAGACCTGTGCTAGACAAAAAGCAGAACCTGCATTCAACCCCAGAAGTGACCAGAAATTAACCTCTCCAAACTTTTGTACTTCCCCAAGCTGCCTCTTTCCTCCACAGAACTTTGTGAAAGGAAGGCAGAGTCTTGCTTGCAGAATGGGCTGTACTGACTTTGTCCCTCCTTCATCAGTGCTCTCAGTCAAAGCCTATGCATCTTTCTCTGTATCACCTTTCTAACTACACAAAATAAAGTAGATGGGATTATAGAGGAAACCCAATTATATTCAAATACAGTCATCAAAATATAATTACAAAATATGATATAACAAGATATGTGCTTTTTTATTAATGGATTAAATAAGAAGATACAGTAGTTAGTCTAATTACTACTATGATTTGAAGTAGTGATGAACATAAACTATATTTTGGGATATCTATAACTTTAAAGTGATATAAAAATATCTATTGCTAACAAGTAAGGCTAATGCTAATGTTAGTGCAGCTCACTGCCTTCATTCATAATAGAAAGAAATGCTAAACTTCAATTAGTCATTAGTGACTGTCTAAATTGAGGGACAGACAGATCCCCTCAGGCTATGAATCTTGGGAGCTAGATGTACATGCACTGAGCTCTGTGCTGGAAATTCACCAGGATCTCTCATCTTTATCTTTTGTGACTCTGAGAACTCCTTGTAAACTGTGAACCTAAAATTAAGTAGTTGTTAGGATCTCATCATGCCTTGTGTCTACAGCTGAAGACTCGATGGCCTAATGTCATGATGTATTGTCATGATCTCTCCAAAAGTCAAAAGGGGCTGTACATTCTTTCATCTTTGTGCCATCTAGTGTGTGCCCCTTGATAAATCATCAGTAAGTTTTTGATGAATAAATGCTATATTTTGTAGATCCTGGCTTTGTTTCATGTCCAAATAAAGATTCTACTTATTGCCTCTTCTGTAAAACCCAATTTCAACTAAACCAACCAAAAACATAAGTTTTAACCTACAATTCACTTTGATGATTTTTTTCAAAGTATTTTAAACAGCATTTTAAAAATTACTTTCAATGTACCTTCTCCTTTATAATGAGAGTAGGTAAAATACAGAACATTTAGGTATTTTACTCAATGTGCAGACAGAGGTTCAGGAATTCACCTCTACTCTGTGTTGACCACACTAAATGTTGAGATCGAAACCCACCCAAATTTAGTCCCCCTTAATTTATGCCCTACCCCATTTAGATGGCCTCCAATAAGTGTAGATGTAATGACATGACTATAAAATATAAATTAAAATAAAACATGTGCAAAAAAAGGAAGATCCGGGGTCAATAAACAAATGTGAAATAGAAAATAGAAGAGTTACAGTTATAATAGTTAAGGCCCCAGGCTTAACTAGGTTAAAAAAGAGTCATGGTTATTAATCTTAGGATAAAAATTAAAACTTGTTCTCAAGGGAAGCTGAATTTTTCCCTTCAAAGTAAATTTCAAAGTGGTTGGTCCATGGAATCTCATCTAGGAGCACTGAACAGTGACAAGAACAGTATTCTCAGCAACATTCATATAGCACAAGGTGGTGATGAGTTACTTATGGCTGATCTTGTCACTTCCTTATGACTTGTCTATGATCAGAGTGTGAGTTGTGATGGACTGGTTTTGACCAAACACAAATTTAAAATCATCCCCCCTGGACTCTGTGGTTGGCAGGCTCTTAGGTGGCCTTCTCAAGAATCCCTACTTCTTAGTGTTCATGCCTTTATGCAATCCCATCCCCTTGAGTGGTTCTGTGATTTGTTTCTAAGCATTAGAATATGGCACAGATGATGAGATATTCAGGGATAATGTTACATGAGGCTGTAACTTTCCTCTTGCTCATTTTGCTTGCAGAGTCTATTGGCTCTCCCTGGTAGCAGGCTCTGAGGAAGTAAGCCTCCTTATAAAGAAGCCCATATAACAAGGAACTGAAGGTGGCCAACAGCCCTCGGTGAGGAAGTGAATCCTGCCCATGACACATGAGCCTGAAGGTGGATTCTTTCACAGTTGAGTCTCAGAAGGTACCCCAGCCCTTCCAACACCTTCACTGTGGCACCAGAGACCCTTAGCCAAAGGACCAAGATAAGTCATGCCCAGATTCCTGCTCCACAGTAATGGTAAGATATTAAATATCTGTCTTCTTAAGCTGTTAAATTTGTACTAATTTCTTATACAGCAATAGGTAAATAACACACATTTTCAAAAAATTTAGAGAAGAGTGTATGCTTTTAATAGGCTGAATGGACCATCCAGGTGGGGCCTGGGAACACCGGGTGGTGGTGTGTTTTAGGTTTTGGTCACTTTTCAATCTTTTGATTATGATCTCTCATTCCCTCATCAGTACTGATGTCAAATCTCAAGCAGAAAAGCCACGGTTAATATATGAGTAACTTTGCCATGGAGTCAGAGTTATAAACAGAGATATGATATATGTGCAGAGATAATTAGGAAATTATAAAAACTTAAGGGCAAAGTGGAACATGTGTATGATTGATGATATGATTTGGTTTTGTGTCCCCACCCACATCTCATCTTGAATTGTAATCCCACTATCCCCATGTGTCCTGGGAGGAACTTGGTAATTGAATCATAAGTGAGTTTCCTTGATGCTGTTCTTGTGATAGTGAGTTTTCATGAGATCTGATGGTTTTATGAGGGTCTTCTCACTTCCATCGGCACTCATTCTCTCATTTATTTTCTCTCCTGACGCAATATGAAGAAGGACATGTTTGTTTCCCCTTCCACCATGATTTTAAGTTTCCTGAGGCCTCCTCAGCCATGCTGAACTGTGAGTCAATTAAAACTCTTTTCCTTATAAATTACCCAGTCTTGGGGATGTCTTATTAGCAGTGTGAGAATGGACTAATACATTTGGACTTATGGCAGGTGGCATGAAACATCTTCTGTGGGTCAAAGTCTCTCCAGGAATTTTGTCACACACACAAAAAAGCCAGTCTGTTTAAAAAACATGTACACATGCAGACCCCAAAGGGACTTTAGGTTAATATATTCAGTACAGAGAAATAATCTAACTTTTGGAATGACAGATCTAGGATTAAATAAATTCTTCATTCGTTCATTCTTATAACGAATAACTTTTGACTATCTTCCATGATGAAGATAGAGGAGAAAAGAGACCCAGTCCTGCCCTCAAACTCACAGTCCAGCAGGGATAAGAGCTGTGACTATGTACTAAAGATATACTAGGTACTGGGATACACCAAGAACTTGATACACATTGGCTGATTTGATTCAATAAACAAAAGTTTGGTATTATCTCACTTTAACAGTTCAGCAAACTGAGATTTAAAAGTCATCAAGCAAGTAAGTAGCAAAGCTGGAATTTGGTCCTGAGTCTTCGGACTCTACCACTTTCTTTTGACCTCTGACTGCATTTTTCTTTTGACCTCTGACTGTATTCTTCTTTTGATAGTTTCTTACATTACCAAAACAATATGTTTATTATAAAACATGTATAAAATATGGACAAATACGTAGAGAGAAAAGTTCACGTGATCTCACTACCATCTTTATAGCTATTTTTCTAAAATGTCTTATGGATGTTTTAGTGGGAAGATGGATGAATAATCATGTATATCGCCACAGTTTATTAAGCAATCTGTGTTTGATCTTTCAGGTTCTTTGGGGTTTCTTGCTGCAGGGATTGTTGCAGCGACCTACTTAAAATCAGTAGCTCTTTTGACTTTTGTAAAAGCTTAAGCTTAAATTTCTAAAAGAGATGATGCTTCCTTGTTCCAGAAAAGGAAAGAAAAGGATTATCTTAACTGGTTTAAATGAGAAAGAAACTCCACCTAGACAATTAAGCAGAAAATGTCAGTGGACCCTGCATGCAAGGTGGAGCCAGTTTGGTGTTGGTAGAGGTGAGGAGCCCACAGAGAGGGCAAGTTGTGTGGTTCACCAGTGAGTCTGGACCCCAGGGCACAGAGACAGCCCCAGACATGACACAAAGTCAGCAGCACTTCTGCATCCAAGGCCACTGACCATGGAGTCATGTGTGTTGGAATATAAGCATTGGAGAAACTATGCCAATCTCCTGAGACAAATGGCCGGAGGGGTCTTTTCAATACTTTAGGGCTCCTTGAGATCCAGAAGTCCTTGCACACCTCTGAGAAGGGGACGACTTCTGTTGTGACTGAGACAAAATGTCCTGCCTTTCTAGTGCAGAGATGCGCAGAGGGAAGTGGAAAGAAAATAATGTGATACTTCCGATACCCCGACTTTGTAGACTAAGACCCACAAAATCCATGCTTGCTCTGCCATCATTGCAAATATTAATTTAGAGCGTATGATGTAGAGAGTGTGATATTGCACTGAGAGTCCAAGAACCCCTGATTAGGAACACATTCAGCTGAATGGCCTTAAGAGCAAAAATGAGAATTTTTGGAAGAAAGAGAAATTCTACCCCAATTCTTCAACATCGGATCCTGCCTGGAGATTTTAGCCTGTTGGCCTGTCCCACAATTTTAAGATTTACCCAGCCAAACCCCACAACTGTGTAAGCCAATTCTTTGAAATAAAACCCCATCTATCATCTGTCTATTATCTATCTATCTATCTATCTATCTATCTATCTATCTATCTATCTATCTATTTATCTATCCAATATATCCATCACCCTATCTATCATTTATCTACCTTACTGGTTCTGTATTTTCTGGAAAACCTAATTGATATACTGTCATTTGCAAAACTAGAAAAAGCATCATCTGGATTCATCAACACTTGGTATATATAACTCCTAAATGACTTATTTTTTTGAGATTATTAGAGCTGATGCCCGGACATAAGGAGGGCAGCAAAGAGAGACAGAGGGAGAATTCCCTCAACTCTCTGAAAAGTGCCAGTTGAACTTTCTTATTAAGCAAGCATGGGAACTGACATCAGGGGTGGGGTGTGTAGGCTGGACTGGGCAAAGTCAGTGGGGGTTGGGGGGTACAGTATGCAAGTTGGCATTATCTGGTAATTATGGTTAACTTAAATATTGGGCTACTTGGTGGTCTGACCAGCAACAACAAGGCTGTCAATCAATTGTTCAGCATTCTTTCCAAAGGTGGGACACTCCACAACCTTGGTTATCTCCTAAGGCCAGTTCCTGAAATTCTTAGCAGTGAGGTAGTCATGTGGGTTTTGTGATCAGTGGGAATACATAGAAGAATGCTCTAGTGGTGATGAGCTGAAACAAGCCCCATCTCTACTCTATCTCAATTGGATGAAGTCCTCCTAGATTATCCAAGATCATCTTTATCAAAGTTCAACTTACTGTAAGCATTAAACACATCTGCAAAATACCCTCTTGGCAACATGTAGATCCACGTTCAATTGAATAAGTAGGTAATACAGTCTAGCCCAATTGATACATAAAACTAATCATTCCTACAAGAAAGGGAAGACTTGAGCTGGACCTGAAGGATAATTAGGAGACAAAATAAGGACTGGCATAGCAGTGAGCAGGAGCAGTGTAGAGTCCCAGGTGCCTTGCAGCTTGTAAGGCATTTGGTCATATGCAAGTTCTAGAAAGGCCAATCTGGGGAAAGTGTGGAGGGTGATGGGGGAGTAGGTTTAGAAGGCTCCAGAAGAGCCGATAGATAGTCCCAGTCCAAACACTGGCAGTGAGAATAGGGAAGAGGGATACAACAGGGAAGATACGGAGATATGGAAGACACTGACTCCACAGCCCTCAGTGGACCTCCATGTCAGTCACTGCTCATCGATCTCTATGTTCTTTTTTTCTTTCCATGGTCTTGATGTTCGCAGCTTTTTCAGCATCGTACTCTGTTTAGCCATCACCATTGTGAAGAATCTCTAGTAGGAGAGGCAACAGAGGTAGCAACATTGTGGCCACAGTTGTGTAGAGTGCATTGAATCCAGCATACTGGCACATACAAGCTTAAATCCCACACTTGTGTGCATGTCCGTGCACCAGCACACAGACACACAGAATTTTTGACTGCAAAAGTTAATTCACTCATTTTTAATCTTACCTGGAAACTTGTGCAGTTGGAGATTCAGAAATAGCTTTTAAGATATTTGCTTTTGAATCTGTAACTAGAAACCTAGCCCATATTTCTCTCTGAGCAAAATGGAAATGGAATAGTATAGCATAAAGGTGCATAGAGACAGTAGGTTGATAAATCTTTCAAATCTCAGTTCTATTCGCACAACAATTCCTAGAGTCTTACCTAGGCAGAGAAATTCCTTTTTGACCACAGTCTGATGAAATTTGTCTTTTTCCAGTGTTTTTGCAACAACTACCATCCATGATAGGTTGCTTCAAGATCTATAACAGTCCCTGAATCTGAAATTGATGAAGTGCCCTCGAGGTCAGCATTGTGTGTGCTGATTCTTAACTCTGCCTCAGTAGGCACACTGGTCCTTAAATCCCCTTCTGAACACATGCATGCCTGTCTCACGGCCCTCATCTCCCTCACTTTACTCCCTGAGCACACGAGGATGGCCCCCAAGCTTACTTTCAGCTGCTTTTAGCTCTATATATTTCAGAAAAAAGAAAGTTATCTTGTATACAGCATTTGAAATTATTTTATTCAGAAAAGTTCACACTGGGCATGTATGCCAAGCTCTGAGCTAAGCTCCAAGGATCCAGAAATATATGAGAAACAGTGTCTGGCCCTCTAGGAGCTCTAGAGAAAGAGAAATGGAGACAATGAAGAGAGCTTAGCCTTGGCCTTGAATAGGGGAAAAAAGGCAATATTGGGGTTTGGCCTTGAGTAGACATCCAGAATACAGCATTCCAGGATGAGCATAACTAGGCTGCTGAGGGTGGCCTTTTTTGGAGGTAGCTCAGAAGTGGAAGAGGGAGCTGTGGCACTGGTAGGACAGAAACCTCAAAGACCAGGTGGTGGGGCCTGATATAGAGTCATCTGATTGCCCTTTCCAGTTGAGTTCCAGGTAGTAAGGGGAAAGGAAAAGAGACCAGTTTCCTGGGCTGTTGGCTAACCCCATGATGGCCAATGGAAGAGCTTCAGGGTAAGGGACACTATTGAAAAATCAGGACCAGCAATATGGATGAAACAGGACACTTCTCTTTATCTTCTGAATCAGCGGAGAAGCAGATGGCACCCTTCGCCTTTGAGCCCTTTGGATCCTTCCGTGAGAACAGCTCTTCTCTGTAAACAAAGAAAAAGAGGATAATTAGAGGCAGAATGGCACATAGAGAAAGACATCTCAGATGACGGAGAGGAAAACAGAGAGAATGGGCGAGGAGAACAGTGCTCCCTAAACGTTCTCTCTTTGTATACACAGAGGAAAGATTATCTGGAGAACACATTTGGGTACATGAGTGATTGTCCAAGGCCCATCGAGCCACTATGGGGACAGCATGCATCATTGTCGTCACAAACCTGTAACCCATGCTGACCGAGAAGCTGCAGAATGATGCTGCCATTCCAAAGGGACAACAGGAGAGAAGCTGTGATCAAAGGCAAAAATAGAGACAAAGGACAGGAGGCTACCTAGGATAAGAAAGGCCAGAGTGAGCTTGGAGAGGGCAGAGGCTGCAGGAAGGGAGGAGGCTCAGTAGTGGGCAGCTATCACCAAAGAGGCTCCTCCGGTTTATACTTCTTAAAGGAGAATAGGCACCGTCTCAGGGAAAGGGAGCAATGAGTAAGTATGCACGAGCAGCACTTGGGAGTGAAGAAGAGGGCAGCCAAGGCACTGGAGAGGCTGAACTCTGGATCTCCTAACAAATGAATGGGGTCCTCCGTCTCATCCCTGGCAGCACCCATCCAGGTTCAGGAAATGGAGAAGGGAGGAAGTCAAGTAACTGGAGTGTTGGCTTTTGAGGCACAGATTCAGCCCTGCCACCTACTTACCTTCCTTTGCAGGCTGCATCAGGCCTTTGAGGCCTCCTGGGCCACGCTTGAAAGGCCTCCAGCTGCAGGGACATGTCATGGCTTCTGGGAAATGTCACGACGAGGTTCTGCAGGAGAGAACACAGGGATGTCAGGGCGCCCCGTCAGCATCAGGAGCCCACATTGAGTGAGAGGCTTGTGACCCAGCCTCACAGACTTGGATTTTGGGAAAAATTCATCTCTGACTTGAGTGGGAGGCACCTCAGGGCTGGGATCTCTTCAAGCCCATTTGGGAAATCTGGGGTGTTTTCAGCTCCTATCTCCAACCCTTCCAGCCTGCCCAAGCGCACAGGGGCTGCTCTTCTTGCCCTTACCACCTGCCTCTCATGCCCGGCCCCAGTCACTGGTCTGAAGGGGCTCTGACAATTCACATTAAGAGACTTAGGAATGCCGCAATTTCATGACTGTCTTCCCACAAAGAAATTGTAGCTTAATAGGAGCCAGACCTACATCTGGAGTTGGAAACTGCAAAGGCGGGACTTCAGATATCTAGGACAAGGCAGCCTCTGAAAAGAGGGGGCAATTTCTTGGTAGAGGCAGGAATTTTCCTAGGCCCCTGACATCCCAGCCAGGGCTGCTCCTCGTGCCCTTCCTTCCCTGAGGCCCAGGCTGCCACGAAAGACAATGATCCCAGAAAGACACACAAGTGGATCCCTGGGCTTAGCAGGGATGGAGCAGCCTGGTCTGAACAAGATGCATGGGCTGGCCATTTAGAAGCCCCTTCTTCAGGAGAGTCCTGCACTCAGGAACTACATGGGAGAAGTGAAGTGGGTGCTCTAAAAAGCAACTGCTAGCACATGCTTGGAACCCTGTGGGCTGCCCCGGAAGCCCCAACGGACGCAACTGCCACTGGGCGGCTGGGGGAGGGGAGGCAGCTTGGGCAGCCAAGGGTCCCAGTCTCCTACAAACTTCCTGCACACCTGGGGAAGGCAGCAGCTCTGGGGTCTGCAGGGGGGACACCTCATGGTTCCTAACTCTCCTAGAAATGAAAAGGGATTCAAAGAGACCCACTTGATAACCTGTCAGGCTGCATAGCAGTGAGGCTTCCTCCTTTAGTAGGTTCTTAAAATTGTGTATCTATATACAGATAGATAAATATACATATACAATATACAGAGTGGCTGCAGGTTTGCTACAGCAAGGCAGTGGGTGAAGGTGATGGGTGTGCAGTGGTGGACTCTGGAACCCTCCAAGGGGCTCCCCTGCTGGACGCAGAACTGGAGCCTTTGAGCGGCTGACCAAGACAAAAAGGAAGAGGGACGAGACAGAAGGCAGGGCCGCAAGGATGCAAGGCCTTGTCTACTAAGTCCTACTCTCCCATGTAGGCCATTACCCCTGACCTATCTGAGCTTCAGTTTCTCTGAAAGGAAAATGGGTCATCAAGAGACAAATACACAGGAGGAAAGGAAAAATCACGAGGGCAAAAGGTCCAGGGTGAATGGAGGGAAGGAAAAAATTGCAGAGATCAAGTAGAACCACAGACAGGAGAGAGCCTTTGGCAAGATAGCGGCAGGGAGGTAAAAGAGAGGGGAAGTGACGGGAAGCCAAGAAGAATTGGGTGGCAAGGAAAAGGAAGCTAAGGGTGGAACGATAGAGACCTGGGGAAGGTAGAATCAGGAACCAGGGCCAAAGTGCAGAAGAAACAGCCTACTGGACCAGCCAGTGTTGGAGGGTGGACCTGGGACGTGCAAGACATTTTCTTCCCATTCCAGTCAGAGGCAGGAGACAGGAACTGAAGAGGGCCAGCTAAGGCAGGACAGGAGGAGGGCAGAAAGCTCAAAGTGTCCTTCTCCTGTCCCCTCATCCCCTCTCCCTCCAACCCTTCCAAAAGCCTTGCCCCAGAAACAAGGGAATAGAATCCAGGAAGGTTGAGTAGAGGGATGGGGTTTGGGCATCCTTTCCAGAGAGAAATGATAGCTTAAGAGTGATCAGCTGAATGGCCGGGAAACACCCCCATAATGGTGGAGGGCTGAGCATCTAGTACCTTAGCCTAGGGGAAAGGGACAGGCTTGAGGTCTTCCCGGACTCCTCTAGCTGAGGTCTCCTGTCCAGGGAAGCTCAGGTGTGAGGGAGACTCAGAAACGGCTCCCAGGTGGAGACTGGCCTGCCTCCTCTGGGGAGGCTGCTTGAAGCCTAGTGGGTACAGCACAGAATAGCCAGGAGAGGGGGATGCCAAGGCATGCCCCCCTCACAAAAGCCCCCATGAGGCTGCTCTCAAAACCCTAGCAGGAGCACCTCCACTTTTCCTTCCTCCAATCCCAGGGGGTGGGGAAACTCACTTTGGACCCAGAGAAGCCCTCACATAGTCCTCCTGCTGGCCAACTCTGCTATCTCAAGTCCCAGTGCCCTGGGAGATGAAGGCCATTGCTGCAGATGAAAACCAGAATCAGACATCTGGGGAAGAAGTGTGATCCCACGGAAGGAAATAAATGGCTCCCAAAATTGCTCAGTGCTCCCCTACTAAGCAGGAGGTGATGGATGTAGGATTTCTCTTCAGGCAGGGCTCTGGAGCATCTAACTGTGGTGTTGCTGTTGGATCATGCTCACACATGTAGAGAGCCAACAGAAAAGGATTTTGTGGGGAAGGTCCATTAAAACCTTTCTAGGTAAATCAAAGTTCAATAGACCCAACTGCCAGGCATCCTGGCAGGGGTGGTGTCCTGGACAGGACACCACACCACTCACTTCCCTTTGCATTTCCCTATTGCCACTCTCCTTTGATATTTGTTCAGGAATTCACCCATCTGTAAGCTCATTGCTTTATCAAATATTTGTTGAGCTTTGCTGGGCAGAGGGGATATAAAAATGAATGAGACTAAGTTCCTGCATTCAAGTACCTTCCTGGGTAGTGAGAAAGGGCAGACTGACATGCTGAGAATGAAGAGAGAAATATAGGATGCAGGCGGATGGCTCAGGTAGACACATCCCTTAGTCCCTGCTCTCATGGGTAAATACAGCTACTGGGAGGAAGTTAACATCAAAAAATCCTCCAGGGGAGTCAATATTTGTTGCTTCTCACCAGGCAGATAGGAAGTTGGAAACCAGAAAGTTCTTTGCCCATTCGGGAATTTAGAGTCTAAAATCAAAACATACTCACACGTATTAATTGGAGTGCTTCCCTTGAGCAGCACCGATATCAGGGAAAAGAAAACTACTTGGTGGGTTAGGATACAGCGGGAGGGGTCTCAAAGACAGCCATTGAAAATGCCCCCAAATGCTGGAGACCTCAGGTTTGAAGGGGTTCTGATGGCCTTATGGACTTATAAAGGACATGGTTCAGAGGTTTCCTCAGACCAGCACAGGACTCGGGGAGGGGGAGCAGGGAAGCCCCCAGGATCTAGATTTGGGGGATGTCAGTGCTACAGGGACTGGGCTTGTGACTGGAAGCTGCCTCTTTGGCATCCCCAGTTGAAGAGCAGAGGTCCAGGATGGGTCCCAAGAAGATGGGGACAGCCCAGATGATGGTCAATGCAGTCTTGGCTGGCAGGGGAAGGGGGTTCCTGGAAGGGGCCACGAACAGGTGGAGTGACACTGGAGTATCACCAAGGTGGTGCTTCCTCGCCACCAGAAAGCCTGGCCTGAGGAGGAGAAAGGAGGAAGATGACTCAGCTGGAGTGACAGCCTGCCTACTCCCTGCTGCCCCTGTATTGGGCTATCACTGCTGGGGAGTGCATCCAAACAGAGGGCTATTTGATAAGTCTGAAATATCCACAGGACTCCCAACTCAGGAGAGACAAATGGGCAGAAACAGAAAAGTAAATGCTGAGATTATATCTGAAGAAAGAGAAAGAGCACAGCAAGAGCAGAGCAAAGAGTCAGGATGAAAAACCTCATGGTGTCAAAAAAGAAGGAAGGAGAGGAGAGGAAGAAGAGAGTGTCCCATAGGAAACCAGAGTCAGAGTGAGGTCAGGACAAGGCTAACAGCACAGGAAGAGGTGACTGGCTGGACCTCGCCCAAAGAGGATTGAGCCTGAAGGCTTCAGGGATATGGTCTGTGCTTCGTCCTTCTGCCCCTAACTCTGGGGACATGCCTCTCTTGGGGATAGAATGCAGATGAAGAGAAACAGAAGTGGCCAAGTCAAGAAGCCACGGGCTGAGGGTGCCCCAGCTGCCCACCTCCCTTGGGGCAAAGCTCATCCCTAGTTTACAAGGAGTGCATGACAACTGGCCCTTGTCCTGGGCCAGTCCCAAGCCCATACGGGCAACAGGGCATGTGATTTTGAGCCTCTCTCCCACCTTCCAGCCCTATCCAGGTGTCTCTGGGAAGGGTTCTTGGAGCTTCCCCCTACCGTTAAAGGAATCCCTCCAGCAGCTGCCCGCTCCCCTACTAAGCAGGAGGTGATGGATGTAGGATTTCTCTTCAGGCAGGGCTCTGGAGCATCTAACTGTGGTGTTGCTGTTGGATCATGCTCACACATGTAGAGAGCCAACAGAAAAGGATTTTGTGGGGAAGGTCCATTAAAACCTTTCTAGGTAAATCAAAGTTCAATAGACCCAACTGCCAGGCATCCTGGCAGGGGTGGTGTCCTGTCCAGGACACCACTCACTTCCCTTTGCATTTCCCTATTGCCACTCTCCTTTGATATTTGTTCAGGAATTCACCCATCTGTAAGCTCATTGCTTTATCAAATATTTGTTGAGCTTTGCTGGGCAGAGGGGATATAAAAATGAATGAGACTAAGTTCCTGCATTCAAGTACCTTCCTGGGTAGTGAGAAAGGGCAGACTGACATGCTGAGAATGAAGAGAGAAATATAGGATGCAGGCGGATGGCTCAGGTAGACACATCCCTTAGTCCCTGCTCTCATGGGTAAATACAGCTACTGGGAGGAAGTTAACATCAAAAAATCCTCCAGGGGAGTCAATATTTGTTGCTTCTCACCAGGCAGATAGGAAGTTGGAAACCAGAAAGTTCTTTGCCCATTCGGGAATTTAGAGTCTAAAATCAAAACATACTCACACGTATTAATTGGAGTGCTTCCCTTGAGCAGCACCGATATCAGGGAAAAGAAAACTACTTGGTGGGTTAGGATACAGCGGGAGGGGTCTCAAAGACAGCCATTGAAAATGCCCCCAAATGCTGGAGACCTCAGGTTTGAAGGGGTTCTGATGGCCTTATGGACTTATAAAGGACATGGTTCAGAGGTTTCCTCAGACCAGCACAGGACTCGGGGAGGGGGAGCAGGGAAGCCCCCAGGATCTAGATTTGGGGGATGTCAGTGCTACAGGGACTGGGCTTGTGACTGGAAGCTGCCTCTTTGGCATCCCCAGTTGAAGAGCAGAGGTCCAGGATGGGTCCCAAGAAGATGGGGACAGCCCAGATGATGGTCAATGCAGTCTTGGCTGGCAGGGGAAGGGGGTTCCTGGAAGGGGCCACGAACAGGTGGAGTGACACTGGAGTATCACCAAGGTGGTGCTTCCTCGCCACCAGAAAGCCTGGCCTGAGGAGGAGAAAGGAGGAAGATGACTCAGCTGGAGTGACAGCCTGCCTACTCCCTGCTGCCCCTGTATTGGGCTATCACTGCTGGGGAGTGCATCCAAACAGAGGGCTATTTGATAAGTCTGAAATATCCACAGGACTCCCAACTCAGGAGAGACAAATGGGCAGAAACAGAAAAGTAAATGCTGAGATTATATCTGAAGAAAGAGAAAGAGCACAGCAAGGGCAGAGCAAAGAGTCAGGATGAAAAACCTCATGGTGTCAAAAAAGAAGGAAGGAGAGGAGAGGAAGAAGAGAGTATCCCATAGGAAACCAGAGTCAGAGTGAGGTCAGGACAAGGCTAACAGCACAGGAAGAGGTGACTGGCTGGACCTCGCCCAAAGAGGATTGAGCCTGAAGGCTTCAGGGATATGGTCTGTGCTTCGTCCTTCTGCCCCTAACTCTGGGAACATGCCTCTCTTGGGGATAGAATGCAGATGAAGAGAAACAGAAGTGGCCAAGTCAAGAAGCCACGGGCTGAGGGTGCCCCAGCTGCCCACCTCCCTTGGGGCAAAGCTCATCCCTAGTTTACAAGGAGTGCATGACAACTGGCCCTTGTCCTGGGCCAGTCCCAAACCCATACGGGCAACAGGGCATGTGATTTTGAGCCTCTCTCCCACCTTCCAGCCCTATCCAGGTGTCTCTGGGAAGGGTTCTTGGAGCTTCCCCCTACCGTTAAAGGAATCCCTCCAGCAGCTGCCCTGCCTGACCAGGCACAGCTGACTCTGAGGAGAAGATGCTCGCAGCCCCATACCTTTTTTATTTTTTCTTTCAGAAAGATCTGCATCTTAACTACAGTCTGTTTCCCACTGAGAGGAAGCCAGTTTCCCAGGCAGCCCTGGGAAACTCAGTTTTGTGGAGGATACAAGGGACCCTAGCTCAGCCCTAGGCAGGCAGGCTGGGAAAGGAGTGGCCCTTTGTCTGGGGAGGGACTGGGCTGCTCTGTGCCCAGAAACTACATGGATAAGCAGTTGCATGATATGCACCCGAAGCCAGTCCCTGGGAAGCCCTGCCATTGAGAGTCAGTGCCACCACACGGCCCTCTCTGCACCCCTAGACCCCACGGATAGGGAGAAGGGTTGGTCCTGGACCCAGAGGACCCCTCAAGTGGAGTGAGGCTCCCCAACTGCTCTTGCCCAGAGAGCTCTGCCTATGAAGGGGCCCATCAAAGAGACCAGAGCTGAGAGATGGTACAAGCTCCCCTGCAGCAGTTGTGGTTGTAAAAACGGGAGTCTCAGGATGAGATCTGGGTGCCTGAAAAATGGTCAAATCACAGTTCAGTTCAAGAAGCAAGCAGCAGTAGTCTGCTCCACGAGGTTAGGCTGAGGGCTGCTCTTCAGCTTGGCTCCCAAGGTGGCTTGCTCTGGATCAGCTGCTTTGAGTATTTGACCCGTGAGTGACCTGCCACTTTCAGGTCGTCTTGGACCCCAAGCCAAAGTCTCACAGAAGTTGCCACTCATGACTTGCCTGAGTACATGGCACCAAAACAAACAAAGCCGGCCTGCTTTCTTTTCCTTTCTCATTCCACCACTCTCCACAGTCATGTCTCCATTCACTGATGTATTGTCCACTGAAGAGCTATTAACTTGGCCTTGATACGAGACATAAAATACGAACAGCTATTAACTAGGCCTTGATACGAGAGAGTGGCACATAGTCCCTAACTTTAAGTAGCTCACTGCATCCTGAGGAAAGATATGGTCCTCATGGGGAGGGGGTATTGGTGATGCTCGCTGGGGCCTTCCTTAGACTTCAGATATCAAGCCCTCATAGCCTATCTCTTCTATTGTACCTCACAGGGAACTAAAATAACTTTAGATTGTAAAGGTAGCTAAAATGTTACTAGAAAACAGCTTCAATTAGAAAATATTTTAGGGGTGGCAAGGAGTGAGCAGGCCTCTGCCCATCAAGGTCTCATGGTCTTACAGGAGACACTACTTTGGGTGGACAAGGTTCAGAGGTTTCCTCAAACGAGCACAGGACTAGGGGAGAAGGAGCAGGGAAGCCCCCATGATCCAGATTTTGGGGATGTCAAATCTCATTGTCTGCCTTTATGCCATACTGGCATTTTAAGGACCAGGAGAAATCTTCAGGGCTACATGTCCAATGTGGAGAGTGCCCTGAAATTCTGGAAACTCCATCTCTTAAGGGTTCTGATGGTGTCATATGGGCTTATCAGGAACAAGCATCAGATGCTTCCTGTGACCAGCACAGGACTAGGGGAGGCGGAGCAGGGAAGGCCCCAGGATCCAGGTTTTGGGGAGGTCAGTGCTGTAGGGGCTGGGCTTGTGTCTGGAAGCTGCCTCCTTTTGTGTTCCCAGTTGAAGGGCAGAGGGTGGTGGGCTGCTCTTAAGAAGATGGGACAGCCCAGATGATGGCCAATGGGAGTCTCGGGGGATCCTGAAGGGGGCCAAGAGGAGCGGGGGTGAGGCTACGGTATCATTCAAGGGTATCATTCACATGTTGCTTCCTTGTGATTAGAAAGCCAGGTTTGGGGAATGATTAAATGGTAAATTCTGTAATGCGTGTGTTTCATTGCAATTTTCTAGATATAGCATGGGGAGGAGAGAAGGTGTCCTCCCTTCAGCTTTGAGGATGGATAGGAGTGACGTGGGGTCAGAACCCTCCTCTGCTCTCACTCTTTGTGGAGCCCCAACACATTCTTTACAAAGAAGGAATGCCAAAGGAGGGCATTTTCATCTAACTCAAATGCCTAGAGACCTCGGGACCTTGGAGAGACAGAGACAGAGGTTCTGGGGTTATATTTGTGGACAGAGACAGGGGGAGATAAAACCCCCTGAGAAAGAGAGAACAAAAACAGTAGTGGGGAAGATATGATCAGAGACAAAATTAGAGACAGTAAAAGTGGAAACAAGGCACCCAGAGGGGCAGAGAGCCATAGCTATAGGGGAAGAAGAGAGAAGTACAGAGACCAAAATATGAAATCGTTGGGCATAGTGAGCCTTTGGTTGGCTGTCTTCCAGGGGAAGAGTCAGATTCCTCTAAATTTCATGGTTTGAAAGACAGAAATTGAGTCATTAGAGATTTTCAGTGGAGGGAAGGACAAGGGATAGACAGGTCTCTCCTGAGACAGAACCACCAGTATTCTCTGTGATTCAGAGATACAGGTTACTTGCCTTATCTAGAGTGGCTCATCTCCGTGGCTACCAATTATCTTGCTACCTTCTGGCCAGGTGTAGGGCCCAAATTAACTAAGAAGACTGAAGAGAAGAGAGAAAGAAGCGAGAGAGCAGAGACCTGGCTGGGCATGACACTGCTACTATCCTCTGAGTCAAGCAATTCCCAAAGTCACCAGGTTAGCTGATCCTTGGCCCCATCTGTAGGGATTCTTTTTGGAGGAAATATGCAGATGGAGGGCGGTGGCGGCACACAGGGTACCTGAGACAAGTGCTCAGCCTTTAGAGACCCAATTCCTGCTGCTGCACTCATTAGCTACCCCTCAGCAGCCAGGGACCCACAGCTCTGCCCTGCAGGCTCTGGACAGTTTTGGTCATAGCTCACTTCTAGCCTGAATGGGCCTGGTGGACAGTTCTGTGCTTGTTTGGGAAGTCCCCCACCTTCTGCCCTTAGTCCTTCCTCCTCCTATCTGGTCTCTCCTTTCCAAAGAGCTTTAAACTTTCTCAAAAGCAGAAAGGCGAAGGCATGTGGATGAGTTTCTTCCCCAAAGAAAGTTTAAGCTTAGTAGTGGACATTTCTTAACAAAATGAAAAAAAACCAGGGTCAGGGGCTGACTACTTTTCAGACAGTGGGTGGTTATTCATGGTCAGGTGATTTCCTGACTTCTGCGAAAGCCCAGCCCAGAATGTTTATCACTTTATTCCCTTCCAAAGCCCAGGCAGCCTCAAGAAACCTTCTAAGCGGGTCCCAGGCAGAACTCTCTTAGAAGGAGAACAAACTACGCCTGCAAATAGGAATTCAGAGAAGCAGAAGACTTATCAAGAATGTCCAAATCACAATAATTAAATAACCAAGATACCCTAACCTATAGTCTAGGGCCCGGGACTAGTCTGGTTCTGATAGGCTTTTCCTTCATCAGTGCCCTTTGACTCCAACTAACTTCAAGAGACTTACTCCTCTAGGATAGCCCACACATCCCATTGATGAATTTGCTAAGTTAGAGAAGGATCTGCATCCTTGCCCTGTGAGAACCTTCTGCTTTCAGTAAGCTCCCAATGTGAAGGGGGCATACAGACAATCAAGTGTGCAATCCTGTGGCCCCATGTTAAATGCAATATAATGTCCCCATGCCCTGATGCCTAGGAGAGAACCCTAGAGTCATCAAGGCAGCCATAGTAAAAGACTGCAAGGCCTGGCAATGTCTTTAATGGAAATGCATTTGGAGATATTTGGCCTGTCCTCAGAGTAGCACATGACAATGAAACAGGCTCTCACTCCCCAGGGGGGGCAGAAGTTTCCAAGATTGTGGTCTTGGGTGACTGAAATACAGTGCTTGGATCAGGAACTCTTTGCTATTTCCAGGTGGAGACTAGAAAACCAAGAGAAGGGAAATGATGGGTCAGGAATTTGTGCCTTGTGGACCATCCCTTTCCTGTTTGTGGAGCCTTCCAAGAAAGAAGGAAGGCAGCAATGAGAACAATCTGTCTAATGAGGTTGAACTCAAGCAATAGATCAGGTGAAAGAGGTTGCTTTTGCTTTGCTCTCCCTGGAATGTCCATAGGCCTTTCTTTCTTCATGGTACCTATTTTGTCATGCTGTAGACAATTAAAATTTTTAACATAGACCAACACAGACGAATTCTGCTTCCTGCTCTTGCAGGATATCCAGGATGTCCTGCAGCAAGGCAAAGTAAGCAAGAGCAGAGAGCAGCAGAGTCCTGAAGAAAACAGGCATGGAGTGCAGGGGAGGCGAGGGAAAGGGAAAGGACAGGAGGGGAAGGGAGGGGAGAGTAGGGAAGAGAAGGGGGATGTGGGGTCTGGGGCATCAGAGTTGGGTCAAGGACATGGGGATCCAGGAACCTTTGTCCAGGAATGCATACCTTGGTCCAGTCTTGCTCTGGAAAGAGAACTGTGATGGAAATGAAAGACCACGATGGTCAGAGGCACTTCGAAACAAATCACTGTCTGACTTGCCTGTTCCCCCTTCTGATCCTCAGCATAAGTTTCTGAGGGAGAGGAACTCCATGTAGAATGAGCCTTGATAAGGCTGCCTAAGAGGAGAGGAAAGGAAAAGAGGGCATTTTGCCAAAGGGAGGCGCTAGGGCTTGCTCCTGGTTAGCCCTCTGACAGCTCGCACTTTGGAATGTGTGTGTAGGTTGGAGGCAAGGGCGTGGGGCAGATAAAGAGGGCTATAGTTAGGGGAGTGGCTAGTGGTTAAAGGAATTCAAGTCCTTGTGAGGCCAGCTACTAGGCTTCCATCCTCTGGGCTGTTCCCTTGAAGTCTTCATCCTTACCTGGTTCTAAGCCAGGCCATATCCCAGATTCAGCATTGAAGAGAAAATTATTAGATTGACCCAAGCCCACAAACTCTCCCTTCAAAATAGGCACTCCCAAAACTAAAGGGGCCCTACTGTCCCCAGGAAGAGCAATAACAATTAGGGTCAAACTTTGAGTTTTTTTTTCACTCCTGGAAGGGATGTATATCCATATAGGAAGTAGGGTGAGCTGCATGCCCCAAGGTAGGAGGAAGAATGACTTTCCAACAAAAGCTTGAGCATAACCTCATTTTTACGCTATAGGAAATTATCAAACGACCTATTAGTAGAGCTTCTTTTAGAAAGACAAAGCAAAATTAGGCTGTTAAGAATGCTTTGCCTAGCATTTGGGAGGCGAAGGTGGGCTGATTGCTTGAGCTCAGGAGTTCAATACCAGACTGGGCAGCATGGTGAAACCCTGTCTCTATTAAAATATGAAAAATAAAATAGATGATAGGTAGGTAGGTAGGTAGGTAGATAGATAGATAGATAGATAGATAGATAGATAGATAGATAGATAGAGGCATGGCAGTGTGTGCCTATAGTCCCAGCTACTCGGGAGGCTGAGGCAGGAGAATTGCCTGAACCTGGGAGGTGGAGGTTACAGTGAGCTGAGATTGCGCCACTGCACTCCAAACTGGGTGACAGAGCAAGACTCCATCTCTGAAAACAATAAGAGTGCCTTGCTCTGGTGGTCTGAACCAGTCATCACCCTTTTATTTCATTATTCACTTTACTTGGGATTACTCCCCATCTTCCTGGTTCTTGGCTTTGATCACTCCCAATTCATTCCCAGTCAACTTCTTTGGACTGATTCTTGTGTCAGGAGACTTTACTCATACTGAGCCCTGAGTTTCCTGGGAAACCCACATCTCTTTACTAATGGGACTTTGTGTTGCAAATGAGAATGCCTATTTTGAAGCGAGCGTTTGTGGACTCTATTCTTTTTCACAATAATTTTTTTTAATCCATAAATTTAATATGTACCTTTTATTTTTTTCATTAAGGTCTCATGGGACTTGTCTTGATCTGTAGTTTTGGCTACACCTGCTTGGGAAAGCCTGGTCTGGGAATTCCTGCCACCACTAACTCACTGACTTCCACTTGCCTGGGATCTATTAGAATTCTTCCATTGCAGATGTTCTGACACACTGAAGCTATGCCTTACCTGACAAGCTAATATGCAATTCCTTCTAGAACTCATGGATTTATATTCCTCTTCTCTCCCTACTCTTGTCCAGACCTTTATATCCTGGATTCTTTACCATTTCTGCCCCTGGGACTCTTGGATATCATTGTCACTCATACCCATAAAGCACCTTAGGAACTGGACATTACTATTTTAATGTTATTCAAAACACACCTATGGAAGCTCAAGTGCGAGGCACATACTCTAATAAGTCTTGGGTATTCAAAAATGAATGAGAAACCGTGTTTTTTCCTCTAAAAGCAATCTTGTAAAATCGCGTCTAGTAGCTTCCAAGACAATTAGAGGTGAAGTTCAGTTTGTAAGCTAACATAGGGAGTCAATTTCTTAGATGGCAAATGGAAAAAATCCTTGAAGCCTCTAGTCTGTGAGTGGCTGGGGTTGGGCTTGAGAAGTTCCTGGGAAGGAACTTTCTGACAGAGTAGATACTCCCCTGACTGAGTCAGCCTTTCTGACTGTGTTTCTAATAATGGGGTCCACAGTTGGAGAGGGAAACCTCATTATCAGAGTTCCCAGCTAGAAGCAGACAGACAGCCCGTGGGGTGAGTGTCGGAAGGTTTGGTTTCATGTCCAAACCAAATGGTGGCTACTGGAAAAGTGAAAAAAGGGTGATCAAGGAAAAGGCAAGACCAGAAGGGACCCAAGGAGTGAAACACCACCTCCAGGGCACAAGGTCCCCCAGCCCGGAAGCTGCTCACTGATGTCCAACCCCACCCCTGCTTTCTAACCCCGCCATAGCCATCCCAGGGTCCTGTTCTTCCTATGAAAGAAAAAGTCAAATGGATGAGCCACAATGGCCCCACTAGGGAAAGAGAATCTGTTAGGTAGGGAGAGAGATAGCTATATAGAAAGATACAAAGAGATACATTCAAAGAACAAGACATAGAAATAAAATAACAAAGAGTGACAGCAGCAGAAAAATAACAAAAGAACTGGTTGCTTCCCCTAGGAGAAAATCCAGAGTGCAGAGCAGTGATAAGGAGACTGGGGGCAAGCAACAGATAGAGAATGCCAGCAGAAGGCAGGAACAGAGGTGTCCATGTCACAGACCTGGAGGGATTCAGAGAGGGCAAAGGGCAGAAGCGGGACTCTAGCTATAATATTCTGTCCCGGTGAGCGCACCATCTGTCCCTAGCATGCTCATGCTTCTCTCCACACATTCACAGCTCCTGCAGAAAGACAAAACCATAGAGGAAAGCACTCAGAAAGGAGCCAGATGAGGGAATGCAAAGAAAAGGTAAATGAGGGAAGCATTGAAAGATACAGGGAAGAGAGAAGGGGTTCTGGCCTTTGGTGTGGAGGCCAGAAAGATACGCAAAAGGCTGGAAATGTGCCCCACAGTCATCACAAACCCCACTCCTAGGCAGGTTCCTGGTACACATGGAAGCAAAGGAGTAAAAAATGTGGTTGGATGAAATTAGATTGCTTGGGGCCACTGAAATATTCCCAGAAAATTTCTCTCTTCAGCTTTTGAAATAAGTTATTCTAACTCAGAGCTGATGCTTCTGCAGATGGGTTTGGATGCTACCCAAGGTCTAGGTCCCCATCATTGCCCGTTGCCCTACTTAGGGCAGGAGGAGGTGTCTAGTATCCACTAGACACCATCCAGTGAAGTGCTCTTGAACTCAGGAACTTGTCTCACCTTAGTACAGTGAGGGAATGAGGTGCTTGCTTCATTTGCAATCACTGGCCTTTGGCTTGGTGTGAGGTCCTAATCCTGTGCTCTGGAGTGGAGAGCCAAGCCTCTGTGCTCATCCCAACAGAACCTCTTCCAGTGGCAGCAGGAGGGACGGGAGACAGGTGAAGTTAGAAGCTGCTTTGCTATATTCACCAAGTCTTCAAAACAAGAGCACTGAAGTGCTGGGGACTGTTTCTCCTTGACTTTTTAGCCTTGATACAATGGCCACAAAGAAGAGCTCTTCACAGTAGAAGCTTGTTATGTTTGCTTTGCTGTCATCCACCATAAGGCCTAGAATACAACCTTCTTCCCATTTCAGTAAACATCTACTGAGTAAATCACACGAGGATATCTGCTTTCTCAGGAATTTTACTAAACTACTGTTTGAGGGCAAACTCAACTTCAGAGGACTTCAACTGTAGCCTGAACCAGGTTTCTTCATGACAAGATATGGGTGAGAGAGAGGGGAACCACAAAAAAATCTGCACTGCTAGAAAAATGGTCTCATCATAATTCAGGTCAAAGCTCTTGAACCAAGTGTAAAAGCTAGGCCCAGATTTTCCTTCAGCTGGGACCTGGAATTGGTCTTGATGAGTTTATTGCAGGAGACACGTTCCTTTGTAGGGCCCAGAGCAGTGCAGGCACAGAGTTGTAGAAAACCCACAGCAGTCTCAGACTTTTCAGAGAAACTGCTCCAGCTTTAGGGTTCATGTCCTAAAAAAACCCACCGGTCCCAGTGCTTATCTACTTGTCTCTCTCCTTTGTCTTCAGGTTTTCTTATCCTTCCTTCATGCTTTACTTGACTCTCCGCTGACTTACTTAATAGATACATGAAAACACTTGAGAACTCTTTATCTAAACTCATTGATGAAAATCACTTTACTTGGCAAATATTTATTGAGCTTTATCTTATATTGAACTCCTGGTGGTGTTGAGAACTCAAATTCAATTGAGAATTTGTTTTCCCCCTCTGAGAATGTCACTTTTGAGTAGGGAGGAGTGGACTGCGGGAAAGGAGGCTGGAGTCAGTCAGGGAGCAGAGTGTCCCTTAAGGAGTCATCCTACGAGAATTGCAAATCACAGTGGAGTTCAAGAAGGTGACAGTGGATAACTTCTTTCTATTCCCAGGTGGAGAAGAAAGAGCCAGATGGTCAGGATGATGAACAGGGAACTCCCCTTTAGATGTCATTCTTCTCATGGCAAGTGATGGCAGTGGGAGAAGCAGAGGCTGGGGCATCTGAGAAAGTGGGAAAATGAGATTTCCACATGTTTTTCAAAGGCAGGGTGATCCTGGTTGAACCAGTTGCCTCTAGGGTGGCAAAATGGTGCCCTGTCCCTTTCCTTCTATTCTCACATTGCCCTGTTGACAAAAATGGCCAAACTCCATAAAATAGTTGAAGAGATTTATTCTGAGCCAAATAGGAGTGACCATGGCCCATGACACAGCCCTCAGGAGATCCTAAGAACATGTGTCCAAGGTGGTCGGGGTACAGCTGGGTTTTATATATTTTTAGGGAGGCATGACACATCAATCAAATACATTTAAGAAAGACATTGGTTTGGTTCAGAAAGTTGGGACAACTCAAAGCAGGGGCTTCTAGGCTGTAAGTAAATTTAAATATTTTCTGGTTGACAATTGGTTGAGTTTATCTGAAGACCTGGGATCAATGGAAAGGAATGTTAGGTTAAGGTAAAGGATTGTGCAGACCCAAGTTTTATTGTGCAGAGGAATCGTGCAGATAGCAGACTTCAGAGACAGAGAGCAGATTGTAAAATGCTTTTTTATCAGACCTAAAAGGGTGCCTGGCTCTTAGTTGATTATCTCCTGGATCTAGAAAGAAAGGAAGGAAAACAAAGGGGAAAGGGGATTCTCTATAGAATGTGGATTTTTTCCCACAAGAGACTTTGCAGGACAATTTCAAGGTATAGCAAGAAAATATATTTTGGGCTAAAATACTTTGATTTTCTTCCTTGTTATGCCAGAGTCAAACTGGAAAGTAAGTCACGACACACAGGGTCAAATAAAACCCATCTGATGAGATTTATGGCTTATAGGGCATGACTCCCCAGACCCCTTAGGATAGGAATTTGGGCAAGATAAAAAATCAGAGCTTTGTCCTCAGTCCCTTTGGCCATTCAGGCTCCAATCATCCCTTTCTGTCTAAAAATGATATTAAATGAACAAACTAAGAGGCAAACAGACAAACTAGGAAGAAGGAAATAGGAAGACAGAGAAGTCAATTTTTTTCAGATGTCTAGAAAGACAATGTAAAGATATGATGGCCAAAAAAAGATAGCAACATAGAAGAAGAAAACTAAAGATGGAGCAGGAAAAAAAGTAGTGCAGGGAAATGTGATTTGATGGCAGAGGCCCAAAAAGGGAGGCTCCTGGACAGATGGAGGAAGAAGCACAGACACAAAGGTGGTGGTGCTGTCAGCCATGCCAGGCCACTGTCTCTCTTCCCCGAAGGGCAGTGCCTGGGGCAGCTTTCTTTATTCCTTGGTTCCTAGAAAGGGACATGAAATGTGATTTGACAGAGAAGGTACATCCAGAGAACATATAGGGGCCAGATGAGGTAGCTGTGACAAGAGTATGAAGGATCTGAAGGTCCAAAGTATGCCCACCACTTCCTCACTTCACCTAAACCCCAACCTATTTCTGTACTTTCACCCCAGCTGTAGATGAATCATGGGCCTGACCCAACTGAGCTGAAGGTAATAAAGAGAAGAAAGGAAGGTGATATGCTGGAGGCTCAGACTGTGGCATGCTGTGTCCGAGTCTCCACTTCCCTTCCTTATCCCAGTCTAATTTGATTTCATTAACACTGTCCCTTATTTGGGGGCAGCATTTGGGGAGCTGACAACCAGAAACTCATCCTTTCCTCTTAGGGGTGGTTGCTGGGAGGGATCGGGGTGGGGGAAGTAACAGAGAGCATCAAGAATATGCCTGTTGGATCAGGGTTCATGCCCTTGTTAACACACTCAAGACTATTACATTTAACAGTCCCTCCCTTACCAAGATAAAGCTGAAGCTTCTTATATACATGTCATGCATAACAAGATATTTAAAAAGGTTTCTTGTTTTGTTTTCTTTGTGATTTAACAAGCCAAGAAAGAAAAATAGATGGGAAATTTCTCCTATCTTTTAAAGTAAGGAACTTGACTTACAAAGAAGGCAGGCATTAATACCAATTTTGTGAACCTTAGTTCAGCACTGGTATGAACGGACTAAAAATGTTGGAATTCTGGAAAAGAAAAAAGACTTTTCTGAAGAAATGTCTTGAAGTGGCGAGGTAATTTTGGTATTCCTTGCTGAGAAAGAGGAGTGTGTCCCCCATAAACTCATACTGAAGAATGGCCACAAAGAATGCTGATGGATCTGTCCCTTGAATTTTTCCAGGCACAGTGTTTTGATATCTGACCCCAGGGGAAGAAGTGGAGACTGAGGCTGAGGCTGTCAGGCAGAGAAAGATTTGGTTTCCATGGGGGCTGGCTGTGCCGCTATGGAAAGGGAGTCGAGCCAGTATGTTTGCTGTGTGGCGCTGACCAGACCTGCCACTCAAGGGGAAGCCCTGACCAGGAGCCGTTTTTAAATCCCATCCAGGAGAGTTTCTAGGAAGGAAGTGGTGGGGGTAAGGAGGAGTGTTCGACTGAAAAAGAAGAGGCAATTGCCGACCTTGGGACAGATTTGCCCACGGCTGGGAGGGTGCAATTAGATGTGCTCAGGTCGCCAATCTGAGGTATACTTAACAGTGCCCTGGTAAGGGTCAGCCCTGAGCATGTACCACGGCCAGATTGGGGCAAACTAATCCACTTCTCCATTCTTCAATGCTGGGGTCCACAGTAAGGCCAGCAGGGATGAGGAGAAAGAAACAAATCTCAAAACTGCAAACCACACCCTCATCTCCCGCTGTGAGTACCCACCACAGCCACTACTGAAGAGAGGGAAAACGCGCTAAATGAAGTTCACAGTGTTGACTCTTGGACAGGACTTGGTATCTCAGTTACTGAAATGGATCTCTCTTATGACTAAAACTGACTCCAGGACTTGTTATTACCTGAAAGTTTCTGGAAAAAGTCTGGAACTGGTCCAAGATTTCACCCAAAGGAGGGAAGGCAAGAAATTGCATCACAGGGAAGATTTTACATCCTCAGTTCTTCTTGGAGGTGGGGTGGGGGGGCATTTGGGTCTTGTAAGTGGTTAGTGGAAATTTCCTTTATCACTTGCCCTGCCCTTTAGTCTCACAGCAGCATGTGTTAAGGAAACACTTGGAGTTTTCTGAAAGGCTACTTTTCTCTCTGTGTTGACCTAGCCACATATTTATGGCTCTGCTAAAATAGACATCTCGCCACCATTCTTCTCACTCCTTTGGAGTGAGATCCTCTGGAATGTACCCTAGTCTTGACTTTCTTCTGAAAGTCTTCTGGAATTTCCCCTGGGCTGGGAGAGGCTCACTCCAAAGACTCCCCTGACACCCCTGATTATCTCTGTGGCTGGGAATTCATCATTTCTTTGTCTTTGATTTCTCCCAAAACACTGTAAATTCCTTGAGAGCAAGGACTCTACCTATTCACTCATCTATTCCCAGGGGTTAGAAAACTTGGCACATTGTAGATGCTCAGTTAATGTTTGTTGAATCAATGCATGAACACACATATACAACGCACACACATGCACACACATACTTTCCTATGGCATGCTGAATATATGCATAACTACTTCTGTTTACTTTCTGGGCAATGGCAAGGATTTCAATATATGAGACTTGAAAGACACTCATTTCGAGGGATAGCTAAAAGAAGAAAGAACAAGACGTAGACCAATGAAACTGGAGAAAAGGCATGCAGAGAAGAAAGGTTTTTTTCCTGAAGCCTTAGTAAAGGTAAAGCAGAAGGGAACTAGAAATCATGAACTTAGGCACAGGAGTTTGAGGGGAGATTGCTGAGTCTTAGGTCTGAGGACAACTGGCACGCTCTGCGTGAAGTTGTTTTGAACAACGCTGTTTACCAAGGTGTAAATAAGACAAAACAAAGAAACTGGTTTAACATATTTTCCTAATTCAACTCCAGAATGCAAATAAAGACTGTATATTGAAGGGTACACTGAGGGGAGATAAAGTGAATTATCTGCAAAAAAAGAGGGGGGGGCGTGAAAGAAAGAGACAACAGCAGAAGAAAGCTGGGGTGGTAGTCCATAAACTTGGGGAGAATTAATACAGGGCCTCAGGGTCATGGCCCATCACTCTAATGGTGCCGCAGGAGAGTGGTCGGGCCTCAGGGGGAGATAGCTTCAGGGTGGCTGGACGCCAAGAGATGGCTTTAGGGAAGCTACACCCTGGGGGTCTAGGATCCTGACTTACAGTGCCCACCACCAGTGAACTGTGCCTGTTACAAACATTAGAACAGCAGTGTTCACTGTGATCAGAGACCAGAGTTTGTATAGTCTCTGAGACATTTGCGCAACGGGAACAGAAAAAAGAGGGCACCCCCAAATAAGTGATGATAAATTTTGCTTATGCTAAAAGGGATAGGAACTCAGAGGCAGATTTTATTTTTTAAAAAAGGAAAGAAAAAAGAAGTAAATAATGTTGCATCACTTGAATCTGTATATTTTTGTGGAGTAAGAATTTTAACTGCTAAACCTGCCATACTTGCAATGTCTTTGGTGAGTAATTGTACTCAGGTTTTTCTAAAAAGCCTTTTCAGCTCTGCTGAAGAGATTAAATACAAATTAAAGTTCTGTTGGACTCAGGGATCTCAGAAATCCTCTATGACTATTTACTGAGTCAGGACGGGGAGGAGGATCCAGTAAGCAGGAAATCACATCAGAGATAAGCTACGAAAATTTGGGCGAGGAACTGACATAGAATTAAAAAATGTCTTTCGTAGGTACATTAAAATAAATTAACTCCATTGTAAACCTTTCATTGAAGCAATAACGTAGTAAGTTCAAGAAAAGTTTCTAGTAAGCAAAACATGGCTTATGGGCAACATTTGGAGGAAACAATGATGATTATGGTCATTAGTAAACATCCAAACAGCAAGACAATGGCTAAACAGCATAAATCAAAGTCCCCAAGGGCAGTAGTAACAACAAAATGCCTCCAATGAGTGTTTCAATAGGCTTTGCAAAATACTGAGTGTCATCACATATGTGTGAGGCCCTTAATAAATATCCTTTAGTGGTAGGGGAAATGGGCCAGAGATGTTCTGCAGCATTAAGAGGAGTATTAGTCCATTTTGAGATGACTTCTCAAAGCTGCAAACTAGCCAGTTGTGAGCTTGCATTTGAGTGCATGTAATCATACTCTTTTGGTGAAAAATTGTAGCCCTGTTTTGTTTAATTGCAGTCTCCAGAGTTTCGGTTCCTACTATGAACCCAGAGAAGAGGCCAGAAGCATGTTGCACAAGCCTTCCATTTTCACTGTCCAGTGACCGGTATCCAAATTCCCAGATTTTCACAGTAAACTTCACTCAGTCCTGTTCCAATTGTTATCTGTAAACATTTTTATTCAGAATGTTCTTAAATGAACTCAGGGAAAGCTGTGCATTAAATAGACACTTAACAGATGGTCAAGAGAGTAGTATACTGAAATTTGGTAAAACTGCACTAATGATATTTATATACTACACTGGCGAAAACAAAACAAAACCAAATTAAAATCCAGTATTTGTATATTTCAAATTATCATTACTGTCCATAAAACTATTTGAAATAATAATTTCTTTTTAGTTTTAAGAATGAAAAAATATTATTTTATATAAAACCTCCAAATCCCAACTCTTGAAAAGAGTTATAGTTTCTTTAAATTATTAAGAAATTGAGATATCTCATGCATAATATAATTTAAAAATCTATTGGCTAGTAAGTACTGGCAAAGTGAATATTTAATCAATCTTCTGAAAAAAAAAAATAATACCAGCACTTAAGAGTCTAAGATTCTAAGACAATGCATCATTTCGAATTGGCCAAATGCATCATAATTTTTCTAGAAGCTTGTTCAAATTTTATTTTCCATTCTCTCAGAAAAATACAGACAATAAAGCTGGGTATGGTGGCACACACTTGAAGCCCCAGCTCCTTGGGAGGCTGAGGCAGGAGGATCGCTTGAGTGTGTGAGTTCAAGCCTGCAGTGAGGTGTGATGGTGCTACTACTGTACTCCAGCCTGAGCATCAGAGCAAGACAGGAATCTCAAAAAAAAAAAAAAAAAGTAGACTTTATGGGATGGCACAAAGAAAATCATCATCCCATCTTCAATTAATGTTGAACACTGTCTTAAACAGTGCAGGATGAATGAATTTTATGGGAATCAGTGTTTCCTAGTTTGAACTAGTCTACTGATTATTTTCTGTCCTAAATGAACATGTTAGAGGGGGCCTCCAGAGTTGCTCAAACCCTTGCTCCATATATTGCAAGAAAACTCCTCGAGTGTAGATTCTGTGTCTGATGAGTATCTGTCTCCAGCACACAGCCAAGGGCCTGGGCCATAGGAAATATCCAGAACTGAGGACTTCTCCCGCCAAGCCGAGGGAATCTGAATGTGAGCCCAAGGCTGGCAGCTTTGCATGACTTCAACCATCCCACATATATTGTGAGAGAGAAAATGAGGCTTTGTGTCTCTTATGCCTCTGATTTTTAGAAACAGGTCTGGGCAGTGTCAAATAGTAAAACAGCCTTTGCTCATCTTAACCACAGATGTTTGCCTTGGCCTCAAGTAACACTACACTGAATCACGCAACTGAGAGTTTGCAGTCACTGGGCTAGATCGCCAGAGATGGCACTCAGGCTGTCCTCAGGCAGTTTGAAAGCCTGGAGATAACCCTGATCAACAGCTTCGCTGGGACTCCAAATTTGAGAAGGGGAATCATGCATTTTGGCATCACCAGTGTGAAGAATCTCTAGTATGGGAGGCAACAGAGCTAGCAACATTGTGGCCACGGTTGTGTAGAGTGCATTGAATTCAGCACACTGGCACTTACATGCTTAAACCACACACTTGTGTGCGTGTCCCTGGACCAGGGGCAAAACTCATCCCTAGTTTGAGTAGTGCCTGACAACTGACCCCTGTCCTGGGCCACTCCCAAGCCGACACAGGCAACAGGGTATGTGTTTTTGAGCCTCTCTCCCACCTTTCAGCCCTATCCAGCTGTCTTTGGGAAGAGTCCTTGGAGCTTGCCCCTGTGGAACTCATTTAGGATCTCCATGGGCGAGCGCGGCTGGTGAGCCCGGGTGGGCTGGGAACGCAGCAGGCGTCTGGGCGGGGCTCCCGAGGGTCTTGGTGCGCTAACCGCTGCCCACCCCAAGGCCGGAGCCGGGGGTCACCAAAGGCAAAGGTGGCGGGGTCCGTCATGTGGGGTTTGTCGTGCGGGGCTGCAGGGATGCACCCTCTGTCCCCTATTTTTTTTTTTATTGACTAGTTATTTGCATATTCAATAATCTTTGCAGGCATTCCCATCGACAGCAGTATGTCAATCGTACAGGTAGATCAATTAGGACCTAGGTCAACAATAGATGTCTGTATAAATGTCTGAAATAGCAAAAGTTGCTGCTTATGTTTGCGTTCATGTTGTGGTAGAAAGTCCATTGGCCAGAATTTTTTTTTTTTTCAGAAAATTTCCATATATTAAATTGGATGGATTATTTAAGGAGTGCTAAACGTTTCTTAAAATAATAGAATACAATAATATGTATCTGACTATAGAACCATAGCTTGGGGGAGTCTTTTCCACGCATGATGCGACTGAAGAAATCCTAAAGAAAAATCTTGGTTAATTTTATCCCACAAAACTGCTAAAAGTTATAAAAGCTTAATTTATGGTGAGAAAAATACCAAAAATATTAAATTTATATTTTCTGTTCTATTGAAGTAATTAGAACAAGTGCAATTTTAAAATATTTTAATCAATTTATGAGTATAAACTCTTGAATTAAGAATGGATCGTAAAATAAATTTACATTCATGAAACAGTTTTAGAGTGAGAATGTAAAATGAGATATTGAAGGCATGTTTTCTAACAATGAACCTCAATGAGGCTTAAGAGAGTGAAATAATATCCTTTGGATTAATGTTTAATCGAAACTAACATTTACTGCTCTAGTGCATTCAAGAGAGCCTGTTACTAGGTTTTTGAATGTATGATTGTGTTTCAGAACCAATTTAAAATAACTAGATGAGTGACTTTAGAGAGAATGAAAATAAGGTCTTATAGAAATAGATATTTCTTTTGAGATTTTACTTTAGAAAATTTGAAAAAGTAATTTCTATTCTGCCACAGTTGTGTGATCCTCTTTGCATATAAGATGGTATTTCCTCACTTATAAACCTCAGACTCTTATACAGTGAAGGTAATACACGTTTAGAATGAACACTGGATGTGCTTAAAATGCTCGCTTCAGATGCTGGTTGCTTTCCAGAGGTCAGTTCTCTGGTTTCACTGGTTGGAGTGTGTGCTTTCTTTTTTGATAGACAAAAAACCCACATACTTTGAAAATCATCTGTGTTAAATGTTCTGTTCAAATAAGGGACTTATCCCAGAAACAAGAGGGTCCTGGCCACAGCCATTCATTACATAAAAAGGAAAAGAAAGTAGACATTTTAGGTACCTTTATCCTTGCTTCCTAATTGGCTGCCTAGGCTTGCCAGGTACAGCAGAAAGATAATCAGACTTTCTTTTTACAGGATATTAAAGATGAGAAAGGTATTGGAGATGATCAAATCCAATCCCTTTATTATCTAAAGAAACTAAGGCTCAGAGTAATTGAACTGACAGAAACTGACGGAAAGTTTTAGTTCTGTTGCTTACTTGCTGTGAGGCCATTTTGAAAATAGACATCATATCCTATTTTAATTACCCTAGACTTCAGAAATAACCATTCCAAGATAAACCTATCTGTATCCGGGGGAACAAAAAATCCCATTCAAAATAATGCAATGCTGGCATTAAGCTAGTCAAAGATAAAGACTGTTATTACTAACAAATATTTATTGCATGCCTTCTGTCTGCTGCTGAATTAGGCAGCATGGGCTAGAAAAATATTTTGAAGCCAGACAGATGGTTATTTCTGTAACCTGCTAGCTCTAAAATGTAATCTAGGGTGTTACTTAACCTCTCTGGACCTCTGTTTCCTCATCTGTAAAATATGAATGGAGAATACTTTATAGAATTATTGTAAGGATAGAAAGAGACAATATATGGAAAACAACCTACCATGAAGGACACTCAGTGGATGCTAGTTCTCTTCTGTGGCTAAGGGTTAACAAACAAAAATGTGCCTCTTCCTCTACAGGCACATTTGGCACTGTCTTTGGGTTAACTTTCTCTGTTCTGCCGGGATATCTGATAGAGTTGGGATGTCAGCTGTTAGTAGGTAACATTGTTTACGGTGAAAGTGACCCCTAACTGGGGAATTGTATCCAACTAAAAGGAGGTACAAAGGAACGAGGTGTATGCCATACTGGTGACTCTTATAATGGGAGATACATGACCTTTTCAGGGACCCTGGAGGCTAAACTAGGAACTGTTCCAGAAAATATTGGTTCCTAATTGGAATATGGAGCTCCTGTACTTGTCTAGGCTAGTTTCCTTTCCTCACACCTAAGGAGAGCTCCAAAAGCATAGCCCTTAACCAGAGATTTGACTTCCGTAAGGATCCTTCTTACTAAAAAGAAAAGGCTGATGCTGCTCTGTTGGCGTGCTGCATGTTTCGTGGCTTGTATCCTTTCAAGAGCCATGCCTAGCCCATAGCAGTCATGTAAGTCTGTTTTCTAGAGCCCCAAAAGGTCCCAGATTGGGCATTGCATTTTCCTAAAGTCACTAAAGGGGATGCAAAGAGGAATAAGACTTGGAATGTAGCTAATGGTTTATAATCTAGTGGTGAAGTGGTGGCGTGCACATGATTTAGCTGTGTGACAAACCAGAGAGTGGTATCTGAGAAATAAAACAAACCAAAAGAGATCACAGGAACAGGAAAAGGAAAGAAATGGCTTTTGGCTTAAGGAAATAGATAATTTGTCTTTCAAGGATAGCATTCAACACAGGTCGGAATGACACAGTTACAAGGCAGAGCGTTTCAAGTAGAGGTTGCACTGGGCAGAGTCAAGGCCAATGGACGGAATCTGAGGGAGATCAAGTTTGGGGAGGAGGCATGATAGATGGGTGGCAGAGCATGGAGGACCAAGGTGACCATTTTATTATGTAAATAAGAAACGGTTAGTCTCTGAACTGTGGCATACAATTACCCAGGGAGAAAGAAGATACCAATAAATCATGAAAGGAGAAAAGTAGTGGAAATTTCCTTTTTTTCCCCCCCGATAATGGAGTTTTGCTCTTATGCGCAGGCTGGAGTGAAGTGGTGCAGTCTGGTCTCACTGCAACCTCCGCCTCCTGGGTTCAAGCAATTCTCCCGCCTCAGCCTCCAGAGTAGCTAGGATTACAGGCATTCACCACCACGCCTGGCTAATTTTTGTATTTTTAGTAGAGACCGGATTTTGCCGTGTTGACCAGGCTGGTCTCAAACTCTTGACCTCAGGCAATCCACCTGCCTTGGCCTCCCAAAGTGCTAGGATTATAGGCATGAACCATCGTGCCCAGCTGGAAACTTCTTAATAAGGTAGGAGAAAGACCTCCTGCTGGTGTAAGAGGGTCAAATATGGCTTGAAGAAAACAGAATACTGAGACCAGTAAGAATAGGTATTGAGCTAGCCAACGGGCTGTAAATAAAAGAGATCAAGTGGAAGTGGGATGTTATAAAGTTGCAGTGAAACCCATGGTCTCAGTCACAACGCTTTCTTAAAGCAGTTGCTTTTAAAAGCATTTTAACCTGTAAATACACTGTATATCACCACTCATTCATTTATAATATGTTTCCCAGATGAGTAACAAAAATTGTTATATATAACAAATATTTCCCCAAAGAGCTTTTAGCCTCACTACATGTAATGTAGCCTACATTCTATTGGCATTTTGTGAATGCATCTTCCAACCCAATATATTAATTTTAAAACCTGGGCGTTAAATGCAATCTGAAAATCAGTGTTCTGCAGCAATAGTTACCAGCTGCAAGTGGAGAAAGCAGAAGTCAGATTTATTCAGAACCAAGGAGTGACATGGTAGTCACTGGAAAGTCAAAGAAGGAAGCAACTCTGGGGTGTCAGCAAGAACACAACTGAAGCATCTGATGGTGGGCAGGGAGGCAAATAAAGTAAGAAGTAGACCTAAGAATTAAGCGGCACTAAAACATGAATAAGAAATTTATATTTGGAGTTGTGGAAATCTTGGTTCAAATCCCAGCTCTCTCCAGCTCTGAGCTGGACAAGATTAAGTTGTTGTGAAGATGCAATGAGATCGTTTTAAAGAGCTTAGAGTAGTTCCTGGCAAATAGGAAATGTTTATTCATTTAATGCTAGCCACTTGACAGTGGTGATAAGAGTAGGCTCAGCTGACAGAAGACAATAGGAAAAGTAACACATAAAGATGTCACCAGAAGACAAAGCTCTGGATTGAAGATTTGGAAGTTGGAAAAACTCTTGGAAGCTTAGCAAAATTGTATATAACCAGACCCATATGAAATGGAGTGCTATTGCAAGTTACTGTGCTGAAGAAGTTGAGGCTCTAAGACCAAAATGTTGGCAAATGGCTTGGATTTGGAATAATGAAGAAGGGAGGCCAGGAGTCAATCCTAAAGTAATGACAGGAAGTTGGCGGGTGTCCCAGAGAGAGGTCACTTCTGGTAAGGAGTATAGGGAGAGAATGGAGGCAGAGGAGTTCTGTAAACTAAAATCCAGTGATTTGGGAATAAAATGAGCCTCCCAGTTTCCTTGAATAAAGTACTTGAATCTGAAGCAATACTTTCTTGCTCCCAATGTATATATCAGGATAAAATATTTTGACACATCATAAAATGCATATAATTCATAGATACAATACTTCACACAAGAATATAACACATCATGTTGTTCAGATAGTCATATGCCTAGTGCAAGGCATTCAAAAATATTTGTTGAATAAATGAAAACTCCCAGCTCTGCCACTTAACCACAAAAAAATTGTGTCATCAGTAAAATGGATATGGTGATGCCCACCTATACATGAAGTACCTGGAACACATTAAGCACTCAATAAATAGTAGCTGTTATTGTTATTTTAAGTATGTGTCAAACAGTGTTGTAAATGCTTTATAAGAATTTAAAAACTACACCACAGGAAACATTTTCTATTTCATGTGGGAAATATGTATGTTTTGTATTTTAAAGAGAAAAAAATGTGTTTAAATAACCAGTCAAGTGTCTGATACACATCACCTTGACTGTATATTAGATTAATTCATCTATAATTGTTAGTCATTTCCAAGACCAATGTAGTTGCCTGCCACTTCCTAGCACACCTGGCCTGCACAAATATGTGGGTCTGATACAATGTCAAAAATGCAGGAAGCTATATGAGATTCCAACCCTCTATTTTTCCAAGTGTAAAAGAACTTATGAATCAAGAGCCAAATGAACAATATAATGCTCTTTCTGATAATCTGTCAACAAGTCTGCAACCATGTCAGGCATGTTATATCATTTCAAATTGCTCAATGCTATTATGAAAAGTATTTGCAACAAGTGAGACTTCTGGAGTTCTCTGCAGTTCAGGGATCCACTCAGTGACTTGTCCTAAGGTCCCATTAGGACAGAAGTGCCCTTCCTGAGAGTGTGGCAGCGTAATGACACTCTAGTACCTGGACCTTTTACACTGCTGTCTCTGAAGCAGTGGATTATTTCATCAGCAGGAGAGAGAAGGGTGAATTGTATAAAGTGGAGCTTGAGAGTGTGTGTTTTATTCTTTAAAATAAAAAATTAAGAACATAAAAATCTGTTTTCTTTTATCTCTTCTTTTCAGAATGGGGCAATGGTATCACCAGGGTTTGGAAACTCAGAACTAGATCAAATCTCAACTCTTAATCTTTTCATGGCTGATGTTGAGAATGTTTGACTTTAGGGACTTGCATTTTATCATCTGTCACATAGGGAGAGTGCTACATTTTTGGCTAAAATTAAAGTAATATGAACACATTTGAAAATACTAGGGATGATCAACTATTAATTTCTCCTCTTCTCTTTCATTCTACTCTGTTTTTTTGTTTGTTTGTTTTTGGTTTTTCGTTTTTGTTTTTGTTTTCAGAAAAGCAGAAGTTGAAATAGTGTTACTAGCCAAGTCCACAGCAGGATAAACTGATGATGCAAATTTTGTGAGCTCAGAAAACTTGTAACAATTTGGCAAAGATGGTAAATTTCATTTTTTTTTTTGCAGCAAATTTTCCTCAAGATGCATGAGAAAAATAGAGGATCATGCATAATCTAATCTCATAAAACTCAGATGTTGACATAAACACAAACACCAATGATGACTTCACTTGGGATGTTCAGGTGGAAACAAAACACCGTTGAGAGCACAACAGGTGATCCAAAGACCTCTAGAATGGTCATGAACTAAAATTTCTGCAGATTGAGGCACACTATGTAATATGGTTGTATTTACCATAGAACTGGATGAGTGTTAAGTTGTAAGGTCAGGTTGTGCCTTTGTTAATCAGAAACACTACATTGCCATCCCCATTTCCATGCTTTATGCATTTGTAAATACAAGGGTCCGGTTTACATATGTTAGTCCCAAACAAGGTGAAAACATAATTAGCAGCAAAATAGAAAATTTTAATAAAACCCACAAAACATAAGGGAGCCAATCATTCTTAACACATAAGAAATGGTTTGCTGGAAATCTCTTGTTATTCCTTAAGTATAGGAATATGGAAGCTAATAATGAAATTTCTTCTTATGATGAAAACTATAAACATTTACTTTTCATATTGGAAATCACTGACTTGATACGCATAACACTTCTTTTTTTTTTTGAGACAGAGTCTCACTCTCTCGCCCAGGCTGGAGTGCAGTGGCAAGCTCTGCCTCCCAGGTTCACGCCATTCTCCTGCCTCAGCCTCCTGAGTAGCTGGGACTACAGGCACCCACCACCATGCCTGGCTAATTTTTCATATTTTTTAGTAGAGATGGGGTTTCACCATGTTAGCCGGGATGTTCTCGATTTCCTGACCTCGTGATCTGCCCGCCTCAGCCTCCCAAAGTGCTGGGATTACAAGTGTGAGCCTCCGCACCCAGCCAACTCTTCTTTATATATAGATAATAGATCTAAAGTTTTTGAAGTCCTGTATAAACAACAAGCTTCCTTTTACCAGGCAGTAGCTATAATTTTCTTCCCTTTATTGCAATATCAATATTTGCAGTTTTTCTATTTTTCTTTTTCAAAAATGTATCCTCGAAGACAGGAAAAATTTTAGTAAGTAATTGTGGAGGCATCTCCCACTCAAGACTCTTAAGTTTGAATTATGATTATTTTTAACTTTTGGTCCTCACAAACAATTAGACTGAGCTTCATCTATGTCAAGAATTAAAGGATTTTCATTTGTTAGGTCTTTTCAGGTTATATATCTTTAGGTTAAGAAGGAGGTTCAAGGATACAAAATGCTAAAGCTATGGCACAGATGGCACTTATCCACATGGGGATGCATGCTCCTTCTAAAGAAAACCAAAATTGACAAGTACAAAATCATGTCATCTATTAAGAGTATTCACTGACTATGTTTTCTTGAGATAAATAAAACTGCTTTTTGGCAGTGTGGCAACTCCTCAAAGAGCTAAAAACAGAACTAACATTCGACCCAGCAATCCCATTACTGAGTATATGCCCAAAGGAATATAAATTGTTCTACATTAAAGACACATGGCAGGTGTATGTTCATTGTAACACTATTCACAATAGCAAAGACATGGGATCAACCTAAATGCCCATCAGTGGTAGACTGCATAAAGAAAATGTGATACATGGATACATACACATCATGGAATACTATGCAACCATTAAAAAGAACGAGATCCTTTGAAGGAACATGGATGCAGCTGGAGGCCATTATTCTTAGGACTAACTAATGTAAAAATAATAATAAAAAAAAAACTACATGTTCTCGCAAGTGGAGCTAAATGATGAGAACACATGGACACAAAGAGAGAAACAACAGACACTGGGGACCTACCTGAGAGTGAAAGTTGGGAGGAGGGAGAGGCTAAAAAAAAAAAAATCTGTTGGCATAGTATCTGAGTGACAAAATAATCTGTAGAGCAAACTTCCGTGACACAGGTTTACCTGCACATGTACCCCTGAACAAATCTGGACATGTACCCCTGACCAAATTGGGACATGAACCCCCGAACCTAAAATTTTGAAAACCTGCACATGGACGCATGAATCTAAAATAACAGTTTTAAAACTTATTTTCCTGCGCCCTTATTTTTCTAACAGAATGAGTCAAAGACACTGAGTTGTCATATGGAAAACGGTTGCGCCCAGAGGGGAAGCAGGAATATTAACAAAGTCCATAACCCTGGTGTCTGAAGAATCAGTAACAGGCTCCCAAGCACTCGGTATCCCATTCACATTTCCCCTGTGAGCACCCTCTCATGGATTTAATGTATCTCCCTCCACACCTCATTTCTTACATTGTGTTCGTGAAGAAAAAGTATTTTTGTGCTTGTGAAGTTACATAAATGGTATTTTGATATCTATTTAGTTGCGTTTCCTCATTCATGCAATTATATTTTTAAGATTCCCCCACGTTGTTACATGTCAGTTTCATTGTGTCTGCAGTATAGTATTGCATCATAAACATACCCCATCTTATGGGTAAGATATTTACCATCTTATTGATGAACACCTAGGTTATTGATCTTATGCTGTAAAGCATACTTGCCATCCTATTGACAAACCCCTAGGTTATTTCTAACTCTTTCCCTTAAAAAGAAATAAACGCTGGATGACATCCCCATATGTATTTTCTTATGTTATATATGAGAGTTTCTTAGGAGTATAAAACCAAGGATGAGACAAGTGAATTATAACACATATCTACATTTCGTTTCAATAAATAGTGCCAATTGTTATCTAAAATGGCTACATCAATTTATATCCCCACAAGCAACATTGTTTAGCTTCACTCCATCAACTCTCCAGAATACCCAACTTTCACAATTTTAACAAATGGTATCTCTCAGTTGCTTCAATTCCATTTCTCTAGTTACTAGTGAAGTAGGTCCTTCACACACTCATTAGATGTTTGGCTTTACCTTTCTGCAAATTGTCCATTCTGATCCTCAGCCCATTATTCCTTTATGCGTTACGGTATACTTACATATATAATAGATGTTTATCACTTGACAGATGTAGACATAAAAAACACTATTCCTGGTCATTTATCTGTCTGCTACCTTTACCTGTGATGGCCTTCATTGAATAAAATATTTAATTGTGATTTAGTCACATCCATTAATTTTCCCTTGGTGCTTTACTCTCTGAGTTTTGTTTAAAAGATAGGGTAATAAAATATTTTCCTATGTTCCTTTCTATCAATTGTATAATCTTAAATTTCACTTTAAGGCCCAATCCACTTACAGTTGTTATATATGGTATAGTTATCTATAATGAGTTAATTTTTCCCAGCAGTATTTATAAAGTGCTCCATTTCTTCATTAATTTTACTGTTTATTTTTAAACTATATACCAAAGTCCTATGCACATGGATTTGCTTCTGGACTCAAAACTGTTCCAGGATTCAGTTCTGAATGTAACATCCTTTCTGCACTTTCTTTTGTGAAAGAAAGCCACTTTCACGGCTTTGTACTAGGCTGTGCTAGACAGCGCAGCTGATTCCACCCCACATAACAGCCCTACAGCCTTGTTCTTCTTTTTCAAAAATTTGAAATATTTTCATAATTTCTATTACTTCATGTGAATCTTAAGTAAATTTTCAAGGTTTCCTAAAAATTATTTTTCCATCTGCATTGAATTTACAGGTTAATTCAGACATAGGAGCACCTTTACAACATTGCTGTGTCTTTCTGAGCATGATACTGTAGTTCCATTTATATGATGCTGTGTCCTCTAAAGCAGTTTTAAATTTCTCTATAAAAGTCTTGTTCATTACTTGTATAATTAATTCCTAGGTCATTTGTGACCTTTTTCTGTTTTAAATAGTATTTTATTTACTATTACTTTTTCTCATCTTTTATTTCTAGGATAATGGACAAATGTTGACTATGGTCTGTAGATCTGTAATCAAACTATCTAGCTAGACACTCTTTTTTTTGAGACAGAGTCTCCCTCTGTCACCAGGCTGGAGTGCAGTGGCATGATCTTGGCTCACTGCAACCTCCACCTCCAAGGTTCAAGTGATTCTCTTGCCTCAGCCTCCCAAGAAGCTGGGACTACAGGTGCACACCACCATGCCCAGCTAATTTTTGTATTTTTAGTAGAGACGAGGTTTCACCATGTTGGCCAGGTTGGTCTTGATCTTCTGACCTTGTGATCTGCCTGCCTCAGCCTCCCAAAGTGCTGGGATTACAGGCATGAGCCACCGCACCCGGCCGATTCTCTCTCTTATTAGTTCCCATAGCTTATCAATGATTCTTGGAATTACCGGTAAATGTTACAAAAATAATATCCCTTATACAGCTTCTTTTTATTTCTGTTCTTATTTTTATATCTAGTGCCTCTAATACAAAATGAAAAACAGCAGAGAATCTTCATCTTGTTTCAGACTTTTAAGAAAATGTTTCTGAAGTTTCTTAAAAGTAATATTTTCTATAGGTTTGTGTTAAGAAGAACTTATTAGCATATACTTTTTTCTGCTTTTTAAAAGTAATCATGGTTCTTTCATGAGGCCATTAATGATGAATTGCATTGTAAGACTGTCTTTTGTTCAAACGTCCTATCCTCAAGTTTCTAGGATAAATTCCATTTGTTCATGGTAGATTCAAATATTGCTTCATTGGGCTTGTAATTCCCTTTTCTTATATTCATCTTACCCAGTCTTAGTTATACAGTCTTCAAAATAATGAGCTCAAGAGACATTTTGTCTTTTAAAATATTGTTTATATTTCTTCTATATTCATTTGTAATGTTTAAATATGAAATATTAAAAACGAATTATAAAATTTGAACATCCAAGAGAAATAGATACAATCAACAATGATTATCTTTGTTAACCACACATAGCACCCCTCTGTTGTTTTATCTATAGAGTAGGGACACTTTTATATATTTTATTACTTAGCAATCCCGTGTTGTGTTGTTTTCCACTATATGCATGTATATCTTTTCTCCTAAGTAGTTTGTAAGAGATTCTTTAGGGCAAGAATTATGTCCAACAATCCCTCATGTCTATAACTATTTGGTAAGTGACCTTCTCAAAGTGACATGGCTATGAAGCGGTCTAGCAAAGATTTGAACGCAACTATTTTGACACTAAATTCTGTGCTCTTGCCACTGTTTCATGTTCTTCTCTGCTGATGTGACTGGCCAAACTCACTTCATCACTGGCAAATAGGGTTATAGGATTTGTTGAATAAATTACAGTAAACACACACACAAAATAAAAATGTAATAAAATGTAAGTTTCAATCTTCCAATATTGATTTCTTATGCCCTTGCCTCCAGGATAGCTGTTGCGGTGTCTGTTATCAACTTGTTGCTTATTCCTTTGTAGACATTCTGCTTTTCCTTTTTGAATAATTTTATAGTTCTGTCTTTGAAGCCATTAGATTTCACTCAGTATATCTAGATATGGATATATGTTCAATCTGATATCAGTGTCTCTATTAATTATTTCTCTATTCATTATTTCTTAAATAGTTCCTCTTCACCATCATCTCTTTGCTGCTATTTCTAATCATTTTTCACTTATCTCAGGGTGTTTATTATGCCTGTGGGGGAAAATCAAGAAATGGTGTTGTCGGGATTGCTATACTGGAATGATTCTGCCTCCATGAAGTCCTTCAGTCCTAAAACCATGGGGCCTAGGCTTTGCCCTTCCTGGTAATGCCTGGTTCCCTAGAAATAAAAATGGGTACCTGGGAAACAATTAAGGAAGAGTGAAAACCCAGAGAAATAAGGATAACAACACACCGAGGCACCCTTCCTGCTGCTGTAGCAGTTGAGTAGCAATTGTAAATAAGCAATTTCTCCTGTGTGCAGAGACATGGCTCAAACCAAGGCAGAATTCCCTGTGTCAAATGAATAATGGTTGTCATTGACCAAAGTACAGGTGGTACTTGGTGTATATTTTAAGAGAAAATGATATGCTCTGGGTATGGAAAATATTATGTAAAAGAATAAAATTTTAATCCATATAGGCCTAGGTAGTTTTATTTTCTAAGTAATTTTTAAAACAAAAATAAACAATTTAAAATTTATTTTGTTCCAAATTTTAAAATAATCTTTCATACCCGCTCATTGCTAGTCGTATCAACTGTATTCCCTTGCTGGTATTTTTGTTGTTGTTGTTGGAAACTCAACTTTTATTCTGAGTTAAGCCTCTAGATAAAGTTTTAAGTCTGCCAAAGTAGTATTCCCACTACCTTTTCTCTCCCAAACTATCAAGACCATTCTAGGAAGTAGGTCACTCTACCAAAAATGATTGAGCTGTGTTGGGCCTGAGAAAAAGTTGGCCAAAAGGAGCCGTTCTTTTATTTTTTATTTTTATTTTTTGAGATGGAGCCTCTCTCTGTCACCCAGGCTGGAGTGCAATCTCGGCTCACTGCAAGCTCTGCCTCCCCAGTTCATGCCATTCTCCTGCCTCAGCCTCCCAAATAGCTGGGACTACAGGTGCCCACCACCACACTGGCTAATTTCTTGTATTTTTAGTAGAGACGGGGTTTCACCGTGCTAGCCAAGATGGTCTCGATCTCCTGACCTCGTGATCTGCCCTCCTCGGCCTCCCAAAGTGGGTGCTGATAGTTAGGTTCATCCACCACCGCACTTGGAGCTCGACTGGTGTCGCCATGGGGCATCATCTGTCTTTGTGGCCCCACAGTACTCACATGTTCCACTTCAGCTGTGCCACTTCATTCCGCTGCCACTGGGACTGGGGCTCCTCTAAGGATTTCTTCCACACGTCTTGGTATTCCAGCATGTGAATGCCTTGTGCTGATCGGCTGAAAGGTTCGTGGCGATGGATTGCCTCTCTTGGTGGACTGAACTGTGTATGACAGAGATGATGTACTAAACTCCACAGCTCGATTTGGCCAACTTCGAATTGAAAGGATGGTACTGGAACCAGGCCTCAGAAGTAGCTTGTCATCAAGATCTAGGAGCTTGTCCATTAGGGAGCTATTTCTTGCCTGTAGAGGCATCCCATGAACCAAGAGACCATTCACATTTGGCTGATGACTGCTTGCTTCACAGAGACTCATTGGATTTGAAGTAACGGACAGTACCTTAGACTGTGGCACTCACGGTAACACCAAAGGATGTGGTTCACTCAGCACACAAGAACTTTCTGAATCGGGTCTGGGAACTGCAACATTACTCTCATCATCAGAGGCAAATCCTTCCCAGTGACTACGTGTCAACTGTTCCATACAGCTCACAACCTTGCTCCATACGTTGTCAAACACATAAACAAGGACATCTTCTTTCACACAGTAAAATGGAGCAATGGGAGGATACCCTCATTTCTGTTTCTCTGTAGCTGCTCCTGATTTCTTCCCATGAAATTCCTCTTCCATATCTGTGTGATCAAATGCTAGATATTCCTCAATTACTCCTTCCGAGATGATTATAGAGTCTTCCTCGTCTCTTTCCATAGAACAAAAGCTGGAGGATTTGGCAATAGAAGATGCTTTATGAGCATACGAAGATGAAAAACGTAACTTCTTTCCCCTTATACCAAATATAGTAGAATCTCTTTCTTGAGACAAGGTTGTTTCATATGAAGCTGAAACAGCAGAAGGGGATCTAGGATACAATCTATAATCTTCACTTAGAGTGATTGTCTGCCTACCTAGAATCCTGAGGTGAGGAAAGCTAGCTATTCACTGTTGGCACTCTTCTTGTAGACTCTTGGTATGCACACTCAACTTCTGCTCATACAAGAGTTCATCGACGGCTGTGAACATTGCCTAGGCTTTTTCAGTGGCATTTTGATCCAGTTCACCATATCCTCAGGAGAAGTCCGAGCTGCCTTCAGTAAATATCCCTGCGCCTGTATAACTTGGAAAAGAAGAGAGTGAATTCCCAGCGTCGGCTGATGTAAAAGGTGATTCTCTTGTGATGTCAGACTCGCTTTGGGAACTTGAGTCTTTCTCATGACTGTCACTGGCGGGGAAATTTCCTCCAGCTTCTTGGGAGATGGATGATGGTTAAGAGCATGTTTTGTTACTCCTTTCAGCTCCAAGCTCTGTGACACCGCCTTCCGAGTGTATCTGGAGATCCTCTTCCTCCTCCTACTCCTACTCCGCCTCCTCAGCCGCGGGTGGCCTGGGCTGGGGTGGGCACCGCAGGGTGAGGACCTCCGGTCCTGGCCCTCCCGCTGGCTCCGGCCTGGCCGCCTCCCACCACCTACCGGCCTCGTCTCGCCCCGTCACCTAGTCTCCGAACCACCACCTCTCAGGGTCCCCACCTCTCCAGTCCTACGACCTCCCTGCTTTCTTCCCATGCTAGTATTTCTAATAGCATGCCCTGATTAACTCATTTTATCTTTTGGTATAAATCAATTACAATTAAAATAGAGTTTGATAAATCTCAGTGGAGCATTTTTTCATGTTAAAAGCATTTTTTTTCTCAAGAGATCAAGTGTGATTAACTTCAGTGAGAGGCTAAAAGTTCAAATTATTCTCAGTAGAGAGAAATAGTCAGTTACTTTCCTTACAGATTTTTTTTCCATTTCTAAATGCAGAATGTCAAATCTGCAGTAGTTGTATTCCAAAGCCAATTTAAGTTTTTTCTCAGGTAACAAGCGTGAACGTGAGGACGGATCCAAAAGGGCCACACAGAGGCTGCCAGTGGATTATGATCCCCGAAGCAGAAGCTCCTGAAAGAGATATGAATGTTGAATTTTTGCAGCTGCCCCTTCGCCTTTTTGGTCCTATTTTCACTTGCCACAGTGCTTTTGAGAGTGATCGGTGTTGCATGGATCGGCCATTGCTTCCTCTTTACTACCTAACAGTATCCTATTGCTGGTATGTATGTACCATTAATTTTTCATTCACTGGTTGATAGATATCTAGTCTGTTTTCAGATTTGGTAAGTATAAAATCTGCCACACCATTCAAATATATTTAGCCATATGGACATTTGCCTTCATTCTCCCAGGAGTGGAATTGCTAATCATGTGTTTAACTTTTTTTTTTTTTTTTTTTTGAGACACAGTGTCTTTCTGTCCCCAGGCTGGAGTACACTGGCGTGATCTCAGCTCACTGTAACCTCAGCCTCCTGGGTTCAAGAGATTCTCCTGCCTCAGCCTCCGTAATAGCTGGGATTACAGGCACACACCACCATGCCCGCTAATTTTTGTATTTTTAGTAGAGACGGGTTTCACCATGTTGGTCAGGCTGGTCTTGAACTCCCGACCTCGTGATCCGCCCACCTCGGCCTTCCTAAGTGTTGATATCACAGACATGAGCCACCATGCCCGGTGTGTTTAACTTTTTAGGAACTGCCCTTTTCATCAGCAAAGGTGGTGGAAAAGACAGTATCTAAGAAAATTACATTACAATGATAATATAAATATAAAAATTTGTGAGTGTCATTGTTTAGCTCCTTGCCAGCACTTAGTATTTATTACCAGAGTTTTTGTTATTGTTTTAGTTTAATCTTTCCAATAGATGTGTACTGGTAGTTTAGCATGGATTTAATCTGTTTTTCGATTACTAATAATAATCTTGAACAACTTATCATGTGCATATGTGCTATCCCTGCCTCTTCTTCGGTATAGAGAAAACATCAGTAAAGTTTCTGTTCAAATCTTTTGTCCAATTATCATTAGGGATTTTGTTTTCCATTTATTGAGTTTTAAGAACTTTTTAAATATACACAGAATATGTCTTTTAGCAGATATGTATTTGCAAATATATTTTTCCCAGTCTATGATTTGGCTTTCCATTCTCATAGCAGTGTACTTTGAAGAGCAAAAGCTGTGAACGTAATCTATAATTTGTCAATTTTTTTTTCATTATTCATGCATTTGGTGTTGTGTTTAAGAATCTTTGCCTAGCGAATTACAAAGATTTTCTTCCATATTTTCTAGGATAGATTTTATAGTCTGAGGTTTTACATTTAGGGATAAATTTATTTTGAGCTGATTTTTGTGTATGGTGTGGAGTATCAGTCAGCATTCATATATTTACACATGATATCCAATTTCTAGCACCTTTCTTTTTTTTTTTTTTTTTTTTGAGACGGAGTCTTGCTCTGTGCCCCAGGTTGGAGTGCAGTGGCGCGATCTCGGCTCACTGCAAGCTCCGCCCCCCCAGGTTCACGCCGTTCTCCTGCCTCAGCCTCCCGAGTAGCTGGGACTACAGGCGCCCGCCACCGCCCTGCTAATTTTCTTGTATTTTTAGTAGAGACGGGGTTTCACCGTGTTAGCCAGGATGGTCTCGATCTCCTTCTAGCACCTTTCTTAAAATGACTATCCTTTCTTCATTATATTATATTGGCCCTCTTGTTGAAAAGAGTAGGTGTAGGTTATTTTGGACTCTTTGTTTTCGTTGATTTTATTAATCCTTTCATCAATACTTACCTTGTCTTAATTATCGTAGCTTTATAGTAAGTCTTGAAATCAGGCAGTGTGTCAGTTCCCTGAATTTATTTTTCTTTTTCAAAAATATTTTGATACTATTGGCCCTTTGTTCTTTACATTGAAATTTTTAAAGACAATTTGTCAATTTATTTAAGAAGAAGCTTGCTGAAATATTGATTTGGAGGCCTTTGAATCTATATATAAATCAGTTTGGGGAGAACTGACATCTTAACAAAATTGAGACTTCTGATGGATGAAGATGGTATATCTTTCCATTTTGGTCTCTTTTGATTTTTCTCTTCAGTGGTTTACGCTTTTCAGTCTACAAATTCTGGGTATATTTTATTAGATTTGTTCCTAAGAATTTAGTGATTTGTAAAATTCTGTTATAATAGTCCTAGTCTTTAAGTTTTGGTTTCTACTTGTTTCCTGTTAGTTTGTAGAAATGCAGTCGATTTTTGTATATTGACCTTTTATCTTGAGAACTGTCTAAAATTATTGTGAGTTTCAGTAGCTTATTTATACGTACCTTAGGGATTTCATGTCAGTCTGTGAGTAAAAACAGTTTTATTTCTTCTCTTTTCAATCTGTTTGTTTTTACTGTTTTCTTTCTTTTTGTCTTAGTGCACTGTTTAGGACCTCTAGTAGTAATGTTGAATTGGAGTGATGAGAGGATACATCTGGCTGTCTTATCTATCTTAGCGGGAAAGCATTCATTCACCATTAAGTATGATGCTAGCTGTATGAGTTTTCATGGATGTCCTTTATCGTGTTGAGGAAGTTTCTGTTGAATATTAGGGTACTGGAAGTTTTTATTATGAAAGGATGCTGCATTTTTCAAGGCTTTTTTGCATCCATTAAAATAATAATGTAGTGTTCTTTTAGTCTATTGATATGGTTCATTTGCATTGATTGATTTTTGAATGCTGAATAAACCATACATTGCTGGCATAAACCCCACTTGGTCACGATGCATTACACTTTTATGTTACTAGATTTATTATGCTAATAATAGTATATTTGTCTCAATTTTTCAAGTTTCTTAAGGTAAAAGCTTAGATTGTTGATCTAAAATCTTTTTTCCAACAAAAGCCTTCAGTTCTAGAAATTCACCTGTAAATATTGTTTGATTGCATACCACAATTGTTTAATGAGTATTTTTGTAGCAATTTTGAATCTATAGAAAAATTGTAAAATTTTCCATATACTCTCTCACCCCTTCTCCTCATTTTTCCCTATTTTTGAATTATTGTGTTAGTGAGGAACATTTGTTACAATTTATGAGGCAATAATAATATGTTATTATTAACTAAAGTCCATAGTTTACATTATGGCTCACTCTTTGTGCTCTGCCTTCTGTGGGTTTTGACAAATGTATAATGACATGTATCCATCATTACAGTATCACATAAAATAGATTCACTGTCCTAGAAATTTTCTGTGCTCCACCTATTTAGCCTTCTTTTCCACCCTCCCCTTGAACTTTTGGCAACCATTGATCATTTTACTGTATCATAGTTTTGCCTTTCCAGAATGTCATGTAGTGGGAATCATATAGCATGTGACCTTTTCAGATTAGTTCATTTACCTTAGCAATATGCAATACATTTAAGATTTTGAAATTCCTTTATGATAACTTATTGTTTATTATTATTATTATTATTATTATTTTTAAGACAGAGTATATGTTGTTATGTGGTTCAGCCTGGACTCAAACTACTGAGCTCAAGTGATCCTCCCACCTCAGCTTCCTGAGTAGCTGGGATTGTAAGCATTTACCACTATGCCTGGCTTTCATTGCTTTTTAATCACTGAATAATATTCTACTGTGTGGATCATCACAGTTTGTTTATCTAGTCACCTATCAAGAATAACTTGGTGGCTTCCAAGTTCTGACAATAATGAATAAAGCAAATGAAGAAATAAAGCATAATGAATAGACATTTATGTGCAGGTTTTTGTGTGAACATAGGTCTTTTTTGTTTGTTTTTTTTCAGATGGAATCTCACTCTGTTGCCCAGGCTGGAGTGCAGTGGTACAATCTCGGCTCACTGCAACCTTGCCTCTCGGGTTCAAGCCATTCTCCTGCCTCAGCCTCTGGAGTAGCTGAGATTGCGGGCACACGCTACCACACCTGGCTAAGTTTTGTATTTTTAGTGGAGATGGGGTTTCATCGTATTGGTCAGGCTGGTCTCAAACCCCTGACCTCGTGATCTGTCTGCCTCGGCCCCGCAAAAGTGCTAGAATTACAGGTGCGAGCCACCACGCCAGGCCAAACATATGTTTTTAACTTACCAAGGAGCATGATTACTGGATCATGTAACAGGATTGTGTTTAGTTTTGTAACATATTGCCTGGTATGGTTTGGATCAGTGTCCCTACCAGTAGTCATGTTGAAATATAATCCCCAATGTTGGAGGTGGGGCCTGATGGGAGGTGGCTAACTGGGACAGATTTTCTCCTTGGTACTGTTGTCGTGATAGTGAGTAAATTCTGTGATCTGGTTGTTTATAGGTTTTGGCACCTCCCCGGTCTCTCTCTTCCTCCTTCTCCAACAGTGTGAAGTGCTGATTCCCTCTTCACCTTCTGACATGATTGTAGGTGTCCTGAGGCCTCCCAGAAGCCCAGCAGATGACAGCATCTTGCTTCCTATACAACCCAAAGAACTGTGAGCCAATTAAACCTCTTTTCTTTGTAAATTACCCAGTCTCAGGTATTTAAACAATGAGAGAATGAACTAATACACTTCCAAACTATTTTCCAAAGTGACTGTACCATTTTGCATTCCCACTCACAATGAATGAGAGTTCTTGTTGCCCCACATTCTCACCAGCATTTGGTGTTGTCATTATTTGGAGTTTTACCGTTCTCATGGGTGCGTAGCAGCATCTCTCTCACCTTAAAATTTGTAATTCCTTAATGACATATGAAGTTGAGTATCTTATGTTTATTTGCCCTCTATATATCTTCTTTGGTAAGATGTCTGCTCAGATTTTTTTGTCCTTTTAAAATTAGATTGTTTCCTTCATTTTCATCCAAAATGTTACCTATTTTCCCTTGTTACTCCCTTTTCCAGGTATTGGTTATTTCTAAGCATATCATTTAATTATTTGGATTTTTTTCACACAATTGTCTTTTTTTCTTTTTTGAGAAAGTGTCCTTTGTTCTGTTGCCCAGGCTGGAGTACAGTGCTATGATCATAGCTCACTCTAACCTTGAACTCCTAGGCTCAGGTTATCCTCTTGCCTCAGCCTTCCGTGTAGCTGAGACTACAAGTATGTGCCATCATACCTAGTAAATTTTAAAATATATATATTTTATAGGATGGGATCTCACTATTTTGCCCAGGCTGGTCTCAAACTCCCAGCCTCAAGTTATCCTCCTACCTTGGGTTCCCAAAGCACTGGGATTACATGACATCTTCCTATTACTGATTTCTCATTTATAGTCAGGAAAAACACTTAAACAAATTTAAAATAATTAGAATTATGCAAAGTTTATTTTATGGTCCAGAATATATTTCTCCTGTCATTTCTATAAATTTTCGTGTTATGTATTTTGAAGGTCTTTTTTAAGGTATGTTATGTTTTCTTGATAAGTTAATGCCCTTCTGATTATATAAATTTCTCTTTTATTTCTGGAAGTATTTTATTTCATTTTACTTTAAGTTCTGGGATACATATGCAGATGTGAAGCTTTGTTACATAAGTATACATGTGCCATGGTGGTTTACTGCACTTATCAATCCATCATCTAGGTTTTGAGCCCCACGTGCATTAGGTATTTATCCTAATGCTCTCCCCCACCTTGCCCGTACCCCCCAACAGGCCCTGGTGTGTGATGTTCCCTTGCTTGTGTCCACGTGTTGTCATTATTTAACTCTCACTTGTGAGTGAGTACATGTGGTATTGGTTTTCTGGTCCTGTGTTGGTATGCTGAGGATGATGACTTCCAGCTTCATCTATGGTCCTGCAAAGAACATGATCTCATTTTTTTTATGGCTCCATGGTATTCCATGGTGCATATGTAACACATTTTCTTTATCCAGTCTATCATTTATGGGCATTGGGGTTAGTTCCATGTCTTTGCTAAGTGTGCATGTGTCTTTATAATGGAATGAGTTCTATTCCTTTGGGTATATACCCAGTAATGGGATTGCTGAGTCGAATGATATTTCTGGTTCTAGATCCTTGAGGAATTACCACACTGTCTTCTACAATGGTTGAACTAATTTACCCCCGCCATCAGTGTAAAAGCAATTTTTCCACAGCCTCACCACCATCTGTTGTTTCTTGATCTTTTAATAATTGTGATTCTGATTGGCCTGAGATGATATCTCATTGTGGTTTTGATTTGCATTCCTCTAATGATCAGCGATGATGAGCGTTTTTCTTCATGTTGTTTGTCTACATAGATGTCTTCTTTTGAGAAGTATCTTTCCATATCCTTTGCCCACTTTGTGATGGGGTTGTTTGTTCTTTTCTTGTAAATTTATTTAAGTTCTTTGTAAATTCTGGATATTAGACTTTGTCAGATGGGTAGACTGCAAAAATTTTCTCCCATTCTGAAGGTGGCCTGTTCACTCCGATGCTAGTTTCTTTTGCTGTGCAGAAGCTCTTTAGTTTAATTAGATGCTGTTTGTCAATTTTGGCTTTGTTGCAATTGGATTTGGTGTTTTTGTCATGAAGTCTTTCCCATGCCTATGTCCTGAATGGTATTGCCTAGGTTTTTTTCTAGGGTTTTTATGGTGTTAGGTCTTACATTTAAGTCTTTAATCCATCTTGAGTTAATTTTTGTTTTGTATAAGGTGTAAGGAAGGGTCCAGTTTTAGTTTTCCGCATATGGCTAGCCAGTTTTCCCAGCCAGCACCATTTATTAAATAAGGAATCCTCTCCCCATTGCTTGTTTTTGTCAGGTTTGTCAAAGATCAGATGATTATAGATGTGTGGTGTTACTTCTGAGGTCTCCATTCTGTTCTTTTGGTCTACATGTCTGTTTTGATACCAGTACCATGCTGTTTTGGTTACTGTAGCCTTGCAGAATAGTTTGAAATCAGGTAGCACGATGCCTCCAGCTTTGTTCTTTTTGCTTAGGATTGCCTTGGCTATACAGTGTGGCCATTTTCATGATATTGATTCTTCCTATCCATGAAGATGGGATGTTTTTCCATTTGTTTATGTCTTCTCTTATTTTCCTGAGCAGTAGTTTGTAGTTCTCCTTGAAGAGGTTCTTCACTTCCC